>NC_088684.1:122972634-123275664 GCF_028017835.1 Emys orbicularis
TTAGTGTGTCTGCCTATAAAGTAGAATTAAAAAGACAAGGTGGGTGACGTAATACCTTTTATTGGACCAACTTCTGTTGGTGAAAGAGACAAGGTTTTGAGCTTCACAGAGCTTTTCTTCAGGTCCTGAAGTTGGTCCAATAAAAGATATTACTGCACCCACCTTGTCTATCTAGTGTCCTGGGACCAACACGGCTGCAACAACACTGCAGACTATAAAGTAGCATTGCAGGCTGTTCCCATACTAAAATGAACGCAATTTAAATCCCTATAAATAAATACAGCTATGAAGGAGTGGTTGGTATAGAGAGGGTCATGGAGAGGAAAACAAGAAAACCATCCTTTAAAACAAGTTAAAAGTTTGTTTGGCAGGTAGTAATTGCATTGTGTTTATCCAGGCCAGGTTTGGTTGCCTAGGAAATATCCTATTTAGATTGTAAAGAGTCAGGGGTTTTTTAGTATGATTATAACTTCTCTTTATTAAAATGCCGAGGCTATATGGAGAACTACTTTTTGCTGAATATTTATTCATTTATTGTTTCATTTTCCTTGCAACGAGAACAGCAAATGCTGTGATTTGATTTTTAAAAATACTCAAATGCTGTCTAATTTCATGTAGCTTTTTGTAAGCATCTCAGTATCCTCAGCTGTTGTGCTGTATGGTAACTTATAGCAATATCCCCCAATGAAGAGCAGCATATCTCCTGTCCTCTGTAGCAACAGCACATTTGGAGGAAGGGGGTTCCTTTTTCTTCAGTGGGCGAAAAAAACAGCTGTCACAAAAGCTGTGCTAAATTAGGGCACTGGCCCTTTCTATATTGATACCAAGTAGATACTTAACATGCAACTCTGGAAAATGGAGGATGGGAGCTGGCAGACATCTCTAGCAGAATGTTTTCACATCTTCCCTATGCTAGAACAACATGAACTTCCTGTTCTCTTGGGTGTCAGCACTCTCCCTAGGTTAACATGCTGCTCTATTCTTGGCTTCTTTTCTTTAGGCAAATACTTTCTATGTCCAAAATGATTTCAAAAATCATAGTTCTTGCCTCTGTTTCAGACTACCCTAGCACATATCATAGCCAGCAACAGCAAGAAGAATGGTACAAGATTTGTGACTTTATCAGCAACAAGTGCCAAGACAAATGATGTCCGAGATGTTATCAAGCAAGCAGAGAATGAAAAAAGACTCCTCAAGAGGAAGACCATCCTCTTTATCGATGAGATTCATCGTTTCAATAAATCTCAGCAGGTACTGCTCCACCTGAATGTCAGGAACAAAGTTTCTGTCAACATATTACTTGCTTAAAATGTATGTACCTTGGTGCTGAACAATAAATGTTGTTTTTTCTACCTTTATATTTTAAGTCACTGCTTGATATATTCAGAAACTTTAGTGTAGAAGTTAAAAATTAAATTAGGTTTCTAATTTAAGAGTCTCAATTGTGTATTGTGTGCCTTTCAAGAACTTCAATTCAAAACCAAATCAGCTTTTGTAGAAGTTTTACATGCATTGTCACATCTGACTTTTTTTTTTTTTTGCCTGAAATTTTACTTCACTTCTTCTATGTATTTGCCTATTAAGAAGAGCCTTCATTGCCTTCATTTCAGTGGTAAGATTACATTCAGTTTTTAATTAAAAGCACGTCACTAGGAATCCTGCAGACCTTCCTTGTTTGTTTTTGTTTGTACATACCCACTCTTCTCTATTGAGAAAATAAAGCGAACCGAGACATGAAATGTATTTATGAATAGTACCTCACCACAGCCAATATGAATTTTTCCTTCTTGAGCATCATTGCCTTTATTCATATTCTTTAAAACTTTAATAGCCCAGCTTCAAAACTTCAGATGCCCTTAGGAAAAAGTTCTACAAAAACTGGTAGGCATCAAACCAATAGGGTTTGACAGAAATGGAATATGGCTATATAGAAATCATTCTTAAAACTGATAGGTTAGCTGTTTCTAGTAATTTTTTTCTGTAGGTTTTTTTTACCTATTCTATAGAATTTAATAGGGAATTATTATCCCTTCCATAAAATTCTAAAGCTTGGTTCAAAAAACTATAGGAAGTATCCTGGTTGGCTGTTAAATTCTATAAGACTTTTCCATAAGGGCAGCTTTTCATCGTATCTGCTGTCTGCCTAACAATAAAACAGAATCACAGTACTAAACGGTAATGACTTGAATTTTCCTAATGCCGTTCTTTTCAGTATCTCAGTTCATTCTTGGAGAAAGGACAGGTTATTAAGGTGAAATAACCATCATGTACTGTGTGAATGGAATGAATTCATTTAGGCAACTGGCTGATGAGCTCCCTTGTCAGTGAGCTCGTAAGGCATATCAGCTGGAAGCCTGGAGAATAGCAAGCCATGAAAAATGTACTTTAAAATGCCTAATAACTACTCACTTGGGATGGTTCAGGTTGTCGTTGATTAAGATCAATTTTTTCTGTTTCCCTCCCATGTTCAGGACACTTTCCTTCCTCACGTTGAGTGTGGGACTGTGACGCTGATCGGGGCAACCACCGAAAACCCTTCCTTCCAGGTCAATTCCGCTCTTCTGAGTCGATGTCGAGTTATTGTTCTCGAGAAGCTCTCTGTTGAGGCGATGGAAATTATTCTGATGCGGGCTATCACGTCCTTGGGGATCCGGGTTTTAGGCCAAGATGAGCAACACACTAGTTCTGCGAATGGCAGCGACAGCAAGAGCTCTGAGTAAGTACTTTACGAACTGCCATGTGTTAACACACACCACCCGAGGAATCTATTGACAGGCTGCCAGAGAGAGCTGGGGGTGGGAAAGGAAATCTTAACCACTCCTAATAGTAAAGAAAAGAAAGTAGCAACATATGCTGGATGCTAGCGGGGGAAAAAGAATACAGAGCATTAGCTACCGGTGGATCCAAAATAAAAAATCCTACTGTCTGAATTAGTACAGAGTTTTATACTTGGATTTGTCGCCTCTGACTCACCCACAGGATATGTAAATGTTCTGCAGCTGAGGATTTGCTTTGGAAGCCTGTAACTGGGTCCTGTCATACCCTCATGCAGTACTTTTTGTTGTTGGTTGTAAAAGCATCATATTACTGTGAGGTGGTAGATAGGGCATTACATGTTACTTATTTTGAGCCCACCAGCCAAAAAGCTGCTGTATTTTGCATAACTTGTTCGAACGAGTTGGAGAGGGAACCTTTGTGAACCTATACAGCAAATGAAGTTGCTATATGCCACACATGACTTTATCTCTTCCCTGTGTAAAGTGAATAGAATATTAAAAAATAGTTCCTGTTTCCTTCCTCTGATTGTCCAAATCAATCGCATTACATTAAAGCCATGCTAAAAGTTTGGTATCGTACCTGAGAAACTAAAATCACAATTTCTTCTGAGGTTACAATGGGGATGACAAGTATTTCTGAGTGAGCTTGAGGGTGAAAAGGGTAGAGAGGAGTGTAATGTTTTCTTGGAAAATAAATTCTCTATTTTGCTCCCTCTTCCCCACACTGGAAATTATTTGCAGTCATCATTTTAAAATGGGCAACTAATGAATTCAAAATAGTGCATAGCTCTGTTTAAATTTCATGTTTGTTGTTATTTCATTTGTTTCCATACGAATGCTTAACTGTGTTATAATTAAGAACTTACAGTGTGTTCACAGGAAATAAGTAATAGTGCAGGAATATCCCTGTACATATAGAAAATGAGAAAGATATAGCCCCTGAGAATGTATTTTGTCCTGTTGTATTACATGAGCAATGTGAATTCCTATATTGTACAGTTTAGTGCAATGAATGAGGGAATTCTGTTACATTATTTAGGGCACCATTCCTGACATTGTTTACCCGTTTGTTGCTTTTATATATTACACAGGGATGTGAATTGTAGCTTGGAGGAGGGAGGGCTGCATGTCAACTTTAATGTAACAGCACAGCTGTGTTTGCGACTACACCCTGACTGGGTTTTGGAGGCTATCCTTTGTATATGGGATTAAAGTACAAGGCATAGTTTCAGTTGCATTTGGTGAGGGTTTAGGTTTCATTTGACTCCATATCTGTAACCTTCCACTAGCTCTGGATGAATTAAGCAGCACAAAGAGTCAAAAGAAGTCTGTCTAGCATAGTTTCAGGAATTTGTCCATGAGGAACAGTGTCCCCAACCAGTGACAAAAATGGAGGCCCAGCTTTTTAAAAGTAAGGATAGAACTCCAATTTTAAAGATTTCTTTTCTTTAGCTCTTTCCTGGCGCTTCCTGCTTGTCTGTCTGACAAATGGTGCTCTTATTGGTCAAAAAAATATCCTCTTATATATACATCTTGTCTCTTACCTTTGGTTTGTCTTTTCTGCTGTCCTTCTAATTCTCTTCTCACTGCATGTTCCCTCTTCCCCCCACCCTAGCCACTTTCATCTCATCCCTGCTTGCCATTCTTCTCCATCATCAATCCCATCACCCCAAAATACATCTAGCAATAGATTCAGCTAGCTGATAGTTCATCATGCTGAACTGGGAGATAAGCACACAAGTTTGGATGCAGTCCCAAGGTCTAAAAAGTTTTCTGTGGTGTTTTCTTTTCATATAAAATGAAGTTTTCCCTGAAACTGAGGGATGAAGGGGATATATAGATTAAGGCAGAATTTCCCAAAGTGGTACATGCCCCCTGTTCAGTGATTTGACGGACTAGTTAGGGTGTGCAAAAGATGTATAAATTAAAGGGTCGTCATCTTAGTGTATACGCAGTGTGCCTCAGGTGGCACGTGACCAGGATTCATCACCGAATTTGGTCCACCGAATTTGATCATTAGCTTCCCCGGCTTGGGCGAGTACTGGTGGGGAGTGCGACATGAATGCGTAACAGCATATGCTAGACTTCCTCTTGCCCTTTAGCTCAGGGGTTCTCAACCTTTTTCTTCCAGAGGCCCCTCCCAACGTGCTATCAAAACTCCACGGCTCAGCTGTGCCACAACTGTTTTTCTGCATATAAAAGCCAGGGCCGGCGTTAAGGGGTAGCAAGCAGGGCAATTGCCCAGTACCCCACACCACAGGGGAGGCCACAAAGCTAAGTTGCTTAGGCTTTGGCTTCAACCCGGGTGGTGGGACTCGGGGCCCCTGGTTGCAGTCCTGCGCAGCAGGGTTTTGGCTTTCTGCCCTGAGCCTTAGCAAGTCTAACACTGGCCATGCTTGGCGGACCCCCTGAAACCTGTCTGCAGCCCCCCAGGAGGTCCTGGACCCCTGGTTGAGAACCACTGCTCTAGCTGAAGGTCCTCTGTCTTCAGGAGATGGGCTGCCTCCTGCTGCGGCAATGGAAGTGCCCTCTGAAGCTCCTTGAAGGATGTCCCAGTAACGTTCCCTCCAAATTCCACCACCACAAAACTGTATCTACATTAAATTAAATTAAATTAATGGAGATATCCCATCTCCTAGAACTGGAAGGGACCTTGAAAGGTCATCGAGTCCAGCCCCCTGCCTTCACTAGCAGGACCAAGTACTGATTTTGCCCCAGATCCCTAAGTGGCCCCCTCAAGGATTGAATTCACAACCCTGGGTTTAGCAGGCCAATGCTCAAACCACTGAGCTATCCCTCCCCCCCGTATCTATTTAATACAATTTTTAAAATCCACTTTGGGCCATAAATGATCCTTGAGAAATAAAATTGTTGTAATATAGATGAGGGTGGTAATTAAAGCTTAGGAACATCTTTTCATTCTCCTGCTAGCACTGGATAGAATATTTAGTATTGGGTAGGAGCCCGGGTCCTAGTGTAGAACTTGTTCTTCTGGCCCAGAGGTAAGAGTTCTACCAACTGATCTATATTGTTACCCCCCGTTTTGATTATGAGCATATGCACGCAAAGATACAGTATGTTGTATTTGGTGACAAAGGAGGTTGGTGATGGGACAACTCTAGTTTAAAGCACAAAGCTGGGGATTAGTCATAAAAAAGCATAAGCGAAAGATTTCAGTGTTCAGGATGATTCTCTCTGGAAGTCACTCTCTTATGTGTAGTGGGCACATATGGCCCGCGGTTTTCAAACTTGGGTGCATGAAGTTACACTACTAAATTCATGTTCAGACCCCTATATGTAAAATGATTTTCAAATATGCAAAGCAGCTACAGATCAACTTCTGTAGTCATCGGAGTACTGAGGACCTATCAAAATGAACCCTCTTACATGTGGGTGCCTAAATATGGATTCAGAGGCCTGACTACGGGCACACAAGTTTGAAGCCTTGGCCATAGTGTGTAACACCTGGCATTTTAGGGACCCCTTCTGTAACTACAACTAAGTGGATTGTCCACCTAATTTTTATTTCCTTATTTTTGTCAATTATTAAGTTAGATTCCTAATGTTATTTTAACATTTAACTTTGAATTTAGTTATTAAAGTTCTGCAGCATAATGTCTGTGTTTTACACTTGGGCCAGATTCACTGTAGCCAAGTTGCCCCTGCTTATGCCAGCTGTGAACATAGATACTAAAATGAAAAACGTTGCAAATTCTATGGTCCTAATTCTGTGCGCAAAGAAACTACTCTAGGTAAAGCACTCTTGTAAGTTTGCACCATTATCTCAGCCACTGTAAACCTGAGCCAGGAAGAGAGAGACAAAAATGTGAGGAGGAGAAGTAAGAAAAAAAAAGTCCATACCAAAGATTAGACGTTTCTGAAATGTAAAGAGAGGCTACCAACACTTTCATTTGTTGGGGGTCTTACTAATATACAGTGTGACACTAAAATGTATTCATTCCTGCCTTGTTCTACATACAGTCATACATTGCACTTATACAATGTAACATTAATGTCAGGAAATCAAATCACTTTACAAATATTAATTTTTTTTAATCCTCCCAACTTTGTCTGTTTAGATAAATGTGTATAAACACACATAGAAAGGTCACATAGCAAGGTAGTGTCCGAGTCAAGCAAAATATAGGAGTCCATATTTCTAGTCCCCTGCACTAGCAACCACTAGATGCCATGCAATTCAGTCTAGTAATTAGTGCATTGTAATTAATGAAATATTGTTCCACTTACTTGTTTTATCTTAATCCTCTTGATTAAAATCTCCTTTTTGGTCTCAAGCCTTTTAGAAAGTTGTTCCCTTTTTTATCGCATATTCTCTCCAACTTTCCTGCAGACATTGGAGCTGAGATGAAGAGCCAAATTCAGAAGTGATCTTTTAAGGTGGTTTAAGCTACGTATTGTATCATCAGTTATTTGTATTATTATTTTTATGAAGAACTAATTTATTTCTTTGAAAATTGTGCTTCAAAATTGATGTTATATGGCTCTGTTGAGAAGGGAGTCTACGCTAGTGTAACTTGCTGTGGGACTGTAATGTTTGAGGGTACATTAAAGAAATGAGGGGCTACTTTATATTGCACCCTGCTGTTTGTTGTATTTCCAGCCCTTCCACAAGTAGGTTACACTCACTTTGACTCCCTTGCACTCACTAATAGCATCTTGCAAATCACCTCAGAATTTGGCCTGATGACAGTTTATTAGGATAGTTCATGCTGGGATTCAGATGGATTCCATAGTGGAGACAAGCTAGTGAGATATTTACTTTTGGAAAAACTATCTAGCTGTGGTTTTCCTTCACCTTAGTTAGTATAGCACAGGGGTCGGCAACCTTTCAGAAGCGGTGTGCTGAGTCTCCATTTATTCATTCTAATTTAAGGTTTCGCGTGCCAGTAATACATTTTAACGTTTTTAGAAGGTCTCTTTCTATAAGTCTATAATATATAACTAAACTATTGTTGTATGTAAAGTAAATAAGGTTTTTAAAATGTTTAAGAAGCTTCATTTAAAATTTAATTAAAATGCAGAGCCTCCCCGGACCGGTGGCTAGGAACCCGGGCAGTGTGAGTGCCACTGAAAATCCGCTCACGTGCCATAGGTTGCCTACCCCTGGTATAGCATTTTGTTGTCAGTAAGTGATAGTTCCTGGGGTGCCCCTGTTTGTTTATTTATATTTTTGTCTCCAAGTATCGCTAGTTACAAGGTACAAACATCAAGACTTGGCATCTAGTATGTTCCCTGTTAAGTACTAGACAGTCCATTTGTAAGATGAGCATGAATCTGTTGAGAGGTCAGAGTAGTTTTCCTGACTTTAAATTGTTAAGGCATGTAGGGTAAGGGGCAAGTCTGTAAAAACACAGAGAATGGATTTGAGCTTCTGAGCATGGGATGGCAGGCCAGGGTAAAAAAGGTGAAATAGTTTGGTTTTGGAAACCAAAGTATTGACATAATTAAACACTACTTTGTAATCAGGATCTTGCCTGCTAAAGCAAAATTAGCAAACTCACTGTTAATCTGGAGTCTCTGGATCACAGCTACAATTTGTACTGAAATAGTAATTCTTAAGGGAAGAAATGCAGTATTTGAATGAATTAGTGTAAGTATCAGTTTCCTCTGATGAAGGGGTATTCTCTTCTACTGAAATATTTTGGGGGAATGGGGAAGAACCCCAACCTTATTTAAAACCACTGACTGCACTGTATTGTAAGCATGACTGTTTCATGCATGACAGTTTCTCCACTCATTTTTGTTTTAATCTCGCGTTCAATATGCAATACTTTTTTTAAAATGTGCCTAATGAAATATATTTTTCAGTCTTTTACCTTGTCTCCCTTTTAAGCAGATGTTTTTTATTTACATCCTCATCTGTGCTCTCAGTGCCCTATTGTGGAGTCCTATTATTGCCTGCCTAAAATATCGTCACCTGAAAATGAAGAGAGCAATGTCATTGTGATACCTCTGGCATTAATCAAGATGCTCTCCCTATTCCCATGGTGGATTTTAGCATAATAAATAGTAAGCTTTTGGGGAGAGAGCCTGCTGTCTCGATCATGTTACATACTATTGACTTTTAATAAATAATAATGGAGCTGATAAGAATTTGTTATATAATACAGTCTAAATTTTCTGCAATGCAGTACTGAACCTTTTTATTTAAAATAGCTATATTGGGTCACGTTTGGTATAATGTTGCTTTCATGGAAATAAGACTACTACTTCTACATCATCCATAGATCTCAAAGCACTTTACCAAGATGGGTAAGGATTATTGTCCCTGTCATTACAATAGAGTGGGATATATAAACACCTTATCAGTACAACTGAGGCACTGAGAGGCTGAGGTCATACAATGAGTCAATAGCAGAGCCAAGAATAGAACTCAAATGTATTATTATTTAACAATTAAATTGCAATAGGGCTGGTAGCCCTCAACAAGGTTGGGGCCTATCCAAACATAGCAAGTGATAATCCCTGCCCCTAAGAGCTCTCTTGACTCCCAGTCTGATGCCCTAGCCACTGGATGTGGGTTCAGTTTCAGCCTATATTCTGAAAGCAAGAAGCCTGAAATGCCTCATGCCTTTTTTTAATCAGGCAAATGCCTGGTCTCTGTCGGACCTATTCTATGAATCCTCCTCTCTAATCTTCCCCACTGGGAAATCCAAAGTAGTTTGTTTTTTAAACATACAGCATGTTGTTTGCTCTTGCTCTCCGTTGACGTAGGCACTTGTAGTATAAGTGCTTTTGCTGCCTGCTGTGCTTTAAAAATAACCTTTTATTCAGCTACAACTGATTAGCACCTACTGGTTTGTTTCAAAACGTAACAAAACCCAGTGGCCAACTTTAGCTCTGAAGGATGAATCCTGATACATCATCACAGTCTCTTTAAATATCAAGGTATTATTACAATGAGATGTACTGTACAGTGCTTCCTTCATTCCACAGCTCCCTCCACCCCCCCGAAATGTTATTGGAAAAAGTAGTTATCTCAATGTGCATTCCCTGCACAATACGGAGCATGGCTCTCTGGGGCTCCTTGTGCACGGTTGGAGGAGAGACTGTGGGGATGGTGTGGACACAAGAATATGCAGATCCATAGGCCATTCCCAATCCCTCAAATCCACCACATAAAGGAGATGGGGCACGTAAGCTACAGACTACACCACTGAGGCATTAGCAACACCTGTTTAATGTTCTGTATTTGAGTCCCTCAGATAAAAGTACTAAGGTGCGGAGGGGAGTGACAGCTGAGGGCGTGCGTGTTATGTTATCTTTTTCTTAGCAAAAATGGCCCTCTGGTTTGGGAGTGTGCAGCAAGCGTTTAGTTTGAGAGGAATAAAAACTTGATATTTATATCTGGTGTTGACATTCAGGTCTGCTTCTGACTAGGCTAAAATGAGAGGGAGTTACTGCTGCCCTTGTACCTGTAATTTCAGAGCCCTTGCAGCTGTTGCCCGCTCGGCTAAGGTATTTATCATAACCCTATAAAGACCTAGGTCAAATAATAAAGATTAGCAGATCAGTGTGTCTGGAAACACTGGCATTGGTAGCTGGCCTCGTCATGCATCGTTTCTGATAATAGTAGTAAATCTTTCAGTGAATGAAGTGCAGAGCTGTGGGTGAATCCTAAATTATTTGGCGTGTCAGGACACTCAGTGTGAAATCACCGCTCTCTCCTGTCTCCGTGCATTAATCCCCAGTTGATGAATCTATTGATTTTTTTCAGTCGAGTACTGGAAATGGCAGTTAGTCATTGTTCATGCTGCACTTTTCACTACAGTACCTTTTGCTATGTATTGGATAGGACACTTGATTGAAAGTCAGGAGCAGAACTGGGCTCTTGTTTCCAGTTTGCCATTGATCTGCTGTGTGACCTGGGGCAAGTCACTTTACATTATGCTTCTCTTTTTCCTCCAACCCTCGGTCTGTCTTTCTGTTTATATTGTGTGTTCTTTAATGTCTCTTTCTGTGTGTTTGTACAGTGTTAGTACAATTACTATAATACAAATTATGGTCATAATAATGACTTTTTTATTCTTTAGTTTTATGTGTACACTCATGAAGATTTGGCTCCAAGACAAATTGCCTGTTATCTATTTTCTATGGTCTAAGACTTTTATACACTTTCAAGTGAACTTTAAATACCACTTTTACACTTTTTAACTTTAAAAAAGTGATCTGGTGTCCATTCTCTTGTTTACTGTAGATTCAAAGGTCATATTGATTGCATAATGCCTCATTAGTCTATAATGTGCAGTTGGATAATTTCATGCTAAAAGTACCACATTTTTGTGCATAAGAATAGTTCTGAAGTGCCTTCCATCCAAGAATGTCAGTGTTTTATTAAATATTGATTGATTGAAGTCCACAACACTCCCAGGACAGACAGGATGAGCTTTAAAATCATCTAATCTACCATTAAATAAACTTCCCTGTCCAATCTGATCTTGCAAAAACAAGGAAGTTCAGATATGGTTGAAATCTTCCATTCCAGCTTTTACACGTGCCATTGTGTTTAAGCATTATAACACACATGGCACATAGGTCACATACTGTTCTCAGAGCCCCTGCAATACTTCAGCACAATGGCATGAATTAAAGGACAGCTCTTTAAACCCAGATACTTCTCAGTGAATGCTGTTTTTAAAAAAAAAAAACAGGTAACATTGTGAGTAATTTGCAATGAAAAGAATGTAATATGAAAATAACGTGGGCTAATTCCGTTGTAGGTCCCCTGTGTGCATAGAGGAAAAAGCTGTAAGCACTCTAGCTTACCTTTGTGATGGTGATGCAAGAACTGGACTGAATGGACTCCAATTGGCTGTTCAGGCCAGATTAACTGCAGGGAAAACCTCTCATCAGGCTAGCACACAAGGTTGCTCTGTGGATGGAGTTTTTATAACAGAAGACCATGTGAAGGAAGGACTACAGCGATCCCATATCCTGTATGACCGAGCAGGTGAGCGGTTACCCTGAAGGTAGTGCTATGCAGCAAGGACTGATGATATAAAATTATATCTTACGAATTATTTATTTTTCCAAGCTGTCACTGATTTACAAACTAGTCTTGAATTGTGGTTCTACTCTGAAAAAGGTCTGATATCTTTGCGCCCCCCCCCCCCCCCAAAAAAAAGATATTGTGGGGTTTCTTATTTCTCTTAATGACTAGATCAAATGTGCTCAGTTTACAACTTTAGTCTAACTGCCAGCCCTACAAACTTGTCCTGAGAGTCAAGCTGGGCTCTTTCCATTTCAGGTGTGGGCCAAATTCAGATGAGGTTCACCTAGACTTATGTTGGCATAAACTTAGGCCCCATGATGTGGAAAATTTGCCAGAGAGAGTGAAAGCCAAGTGACTAAAATCTCTCCTCCATCTGGAGCCTAGAGGAAGCAATTGAAGCCCATTATGTATTTTGGTGCAAAGTGGTAATAGCGGTTTGGTCATGGTTGACAGGGGATGCATGGATTTTTCTGGTAGGCATCCAAAAATGCTGTTTCAAATAAACAAAATCATGTGAGTAGTTAAAATGTTGCTGGGAAATTGAGGGAGCAGTTTGCACATCTTTGTCACAGAGCACACATCCCATTTCAAATAATTTTTTAAGACTTAGCCTAACATTTATTATCCTCAATTTTTTTTAATGCAATTTGGTTGGTTGAACCCAAATCACATGACCTAAAGTAGCATGCTGGTCTCACAGAAGAGAGCGCCACACAGGGGCACTGTAACAATTTGTATAGTGGGTTTGTGGAGAGCCTTTGAACCAAACTGTAAACCCTGTATATAATGGAAACCACTTCAAGCCAGCACTCCTAGTTCCAGCACCTATCGCGGCATATGGTTTCAGGGAAATAGTCCACTGCTTATGTCTGATGTGGGTGCCTGCAGACTGTCGATCTGGCAGAGGCTGCCAGCTGTGAAACACCAGTGCTCTGAGTCCCAGCCTAACCCCAGAGTGCTGGTTTCTGGAGGCCAGCAAGAGTTAGGAGTCTTTCCAGTGCCAGTGAGAGAGACTTTCCTTTCGCTAATTCTAGGTCTCATCTGAGCCCTGGAGAAGCATTGCATCATGGTGATGTGTAAGGCCTGGAATGGAATAGCTGGAACGGCAGAGCAGAGGGTGCTTGTAGTACAGCGCAGGGCACCACCCCAGGGCTGTCAGTGCTTCTACTTGCACACCTTTTCGTAAAGAAGAAGCCAGGCCTGCCTCTCACCTGGACTGTTTGTCTGGGGCAGAAGGACCCTGCTATCTTTACCTAAAGAATCTCTGTGGAAGTATGGGTGGAGGGTGGCTGACGAGAGGATGGGAGACAATGGGAGTGGAACAGCAGAGAGCTTAGTATGTGCACACGAGCAGTCAGCAAGGAACAAAGTTAAGGGGACAATAAAATAAATTCCAGATGTCCCTGGGGATTGTTAAATATAATTGATTTGCTGTTAGCTAAAAATATTTCCTGATATTGTATGTGTTGCCCGAATATGTTGCTTTGGCTAGTACACTTCAACCTTAAGACCTGATACTTTTTAATAATTTTATATGTAGTCTTTTTAATAGAACAGTTAAATATTCACTCGGATGCAGTAGTAACTGTGTTGAAATATTGCCCTTAACATAACCAAGTTATCTTTCTTTTACAGGACTGCTAAATGTCTAAATCTTTAGAGCAGTGGTTCTCTACCTTTTTCATATCTGGATCTCCTGGAACTTCCCTCCCCTCTGCTGGGATCCCTCTTCCATTTATTATTATAGGAAGGGCAGGATGGTTGTGTTCTTCAGGTTGAGAAATAGGCTTTAGAGCAGTATAGTACCTCTTTCGCACTATAAACCAGTCAATATTCATCATATTTATTTCAAAGTAAGATAATTATTCTGAAGGATGGAAAATTAAATGTTTTATGAAAGATATAACAAATATCTTACATGGTATCCAGAAATAAATTTGTGACTGTAGTGATGTACGTTGTCATTTTTTTAGGTAACATTAGTTGACATTGGCCTGCCTAAAGGTGATTTAAAAACTCTAAAATGGTTATGTTGTTGCTGTTATGTATTTGGTTGGTAGGTGTTTGAGATAGAAGGATTTTTCAAATTAAATGTTTATTTTGTGGGGGAGATTGAATGCTACAGTGGCATTTTTATTAGGTCTGAAAAGTCTTTCAGTGCTCATATTCGCAACAAAATGCAGTTTGAAAATCTGAATGGTTAACTTTATTTTTGGAGTTGCTTTATAAGGTAATGAATTTTGTAGTTTGCTAATGTCAGGCCATGTACGTATAACTGCGTGTAAGGATTCCTAATTTGATACCAGCTCTTACTAAATTCGTGACTTGGCAACATTGTGTGTCTCAAATGCTGGCTATTTGTACCTTTTTATGCCGTAGATGTGGGAATTAGAGATTGAGTATTAAGGATTAGATGAGTTTCCTTATACTTAACAATTTATATGCTAGTGTTTTGGAAATATGTGAATCACACTGCATCTTAGCTTCTAAAAATTATGCCAAGAAAAGTTTGGAAAATGGATTGACTTAATTTTCCAGTAGATCAAATGTGATGGATTATCTGTAATTACACTTGCCAAAATTTGTAATGAGAGAGTTGGTTTGTTTTTTTTATTTTAACTTTGTATGGTGCTTTTAAGCTTTCTGTTACAAAGAGAAACTGTTGTCTAAGAAAATAATCTTTGGGTAAAGACACCCAGCCAGCAACTGGTTTGATTGGGGAGGGGCGAAAGGAGACAAAAGACCAGTGGTAGACAGCAAAAAAAAAAAAAAAAAAAGGCAGTGGATAGAGATAGAAAGAAGAGGATATTGTGGCAGTAAGGAGAGACATGCCAAATTTCATGTCCAGGGATTCATGAGTGTGTTATATACCTTTCCCCACCCTTTATCAATTTGCTGTCTCTTTATTTCCCAGTCCTTTGAAATGCTCAACCCATCTTGTGAGGTGTTGAGTGCCCTCAGCTTCCACTGCTCTGTCTGTCTAGTTAGAATGTATCCAGGTGCCATACTCTGTGTCTCTCTGAAGCCACTAGTTCAAATATAAGCATATTAGGTCAGCCGCTTGTCCTTGAGGTAAATACACTGGGTTCCATGCAGTTTACCTGTTTGAATTCATCAGATATTGTCTTTGAAAGATTAACACACAGCAAACAATTTTTAAGGGCCCATGATGCATTCTGTAAGAATCGAGGTTTGCCTTCCTGTATCCTCCTACAACATTTCCCTTCTCCCTACTCTGTGAAGCCTCATGTATGCTGCTTGACCATTGCCCTCTATGCTAGAGGTCACTGCAGTTCAGTGATGCTTTAGGTATATAGTGTGTAAAGTGCTTCTAGACAGCAGGAGCTGTATACATATAAAATTTCTTACAATATGCTCTAACTAGGACATGCTGAATCAAGATTGCCCTTCTAGTAGAATATGTTCCAAGAAATGTATTTAGCCTAACAATAGTGAATGGTAATTATTGTTGCTTAATCATGATAGTAATAGCATAAACTCTATGTAATAACTGTGCATTTAGCTAATCCAAGTGGTTAAGTGGCATTTAATCAGATGTTAAGTAAATATGAAATTGAGAGTTCTTGTCATCTTATGCAAGTTTGGCCAAATAAATATTGAGGTGTATTTTCCTACATACTTCCACCAAGCACTAACCAGAAGCCTAGGGAGCGAGCCACTCTCAACCCAAACTGTATAAATCCTTCCCCTCATAGGGATGCTGCTCTCTGTGTGTGCACACCAGCGAAGATTGAGTTGTACAGTGTAGCATCCAGATAAAGGAGGTGTTCTTGTCAAACTCAGCCACCAGTTGAATGCTGCAGCATTTGCAATGTACAGTAGATCTGAGGGGAACAAGTGATTCTGGACATCTTGTAGTTTTTTATCTTGATTTTTTTCAGTATAATTTAAGGGTATGTAATGGTTGATACAGCACTCACTCTTGAACAGTGTCCATATTGTATTATTGATTATTTGTATTACCATAGTGCCTAGGAGCTTCAATCATGGAGCAGGACCCTATTTTGCTTGGCATTGTACAAACCCACGTCAAAAAGGAGATCCCTGTCTCCAAGAGCTTACAATCTAAGTATGAGACAAGAGACAAACGGATGGGGAAGCACAAGAAAACAGTGACACAATATTGATATTTATGTTAATGGATGAATTGATACAACATTGCCTTTCATTTACAAGTTTGTATATTCCCCTATCACTTTTACATTTTATTTTCATATTTCTGATTGTATTAGTGTTGATTTAATTGAAAACAACAATAATAAATAATCACTGTGATGTTTCTAGTTATTTATATAGTAATCATTGTTTGGATTTATTCAGTCTTTGGCCTCTGAGTTTGTTTAGCCCAGCTACTGGGAATATCTTATTATCTGGAAACCCCTTCAAATTATTTAAAAAAAAAAAAAAAAAAAGTCTTCCTTCTTTATGAAGTAGCAAAAAGCCCATACGTTAGTTATGTGCAGGCTGAGGGTTATGTACTGGCTTTTCATGCTTTCTTTCTCATAAGTCCCAGGCAGAAGACCTCTTCTTATCAGTTCTATTGTTGTGGTCTCCCTTTTACTGTGTACTTGCTATCCCTTATCCACAGGCTGGCTACATTCTTCTCTGGCTGAAAAGGGCAGAATATGGGTGCGACAGGGACTATTGCTTGTTTTATCTGTACAGTGCCTAGCACAATGAGATGCTGACCTGGTTGAGGTCTCTAGCTGTCACTGTAATATAAATGTAGAATAGTAATATGGCCTTTTCCATGCCTGTTACCAACAGGACTTAGTCATCTGCTGTGAAATACATACCTTGTTATGTTTTAGGGCTTATATACATGTGTGGGTTCTCCCCATCTGGTGTTGTATTACAACGTCAACTCCCGTCTAGCAGCCTAAACAGCACACGAAAGCACTTTCATTAGAAAGAGATGGGCAAGTGTGTCGTCTTTACTTTTAAAAGACCAAGAGACGCCTTTTCTGAGAGCATGATGCGAGTTCAGCTGCTTGGGTTTATTGCTACCAGCTGAAGTTGAAAGCTTGAGTGCTATGACGGAGCACAGATATGCTGCGTATGTTGGCATGATAATGACTGCATACCAGTGGACTCTGTGTGGAATACTATTAAAAATAGCTGTCTGCAGGCTTGTATGTTCCAGAAGCCCACACTTGTGAGCCTAAAATCTGGATAGAATAACAATATGATATTTACAATAACCATATGGGACTTGGGCCCAGGTCTTGCTCCCATGAAAGTCTGCAAGTGTTTTCCTTTTCAGTTCAATGGCAGAAGGTTTGGGGCCTCCATACTCAAACTAACGTGCACAGCTTTTATTACGCAATACCTATGAATGCTAAGGATATGGCCCTGTGATTTTGAATTTTTTGGGGCAGAGGAGAAAGAGAAATGTAACAGTTGCTTTTATGTGCAGTCAGTTGTTTAATAATGCATTTTATATTTTTGGTATCTGTGAACCAAAGCACACCAGACAGCCAAAAAAAAAAAAAAAAAAAAAATGCAGATGATAAGGAAAGTTAAAAAACATACATTTTTTTTTTTAAAACTTGCTAATCAAGTACACATAAATTTGTAAACAGAAACTGTCTGTTTCCCTTTCTTAATTTCCTCTTTTATTCTTAGTTATATCCACTTTTGCTTTGCTTTGCTCCTTTTCCTCAGTTGTCTCCCTGGAGGAGTTAGTTAGCCAATCTCTATATATTAAACTTTCTTGGCATTTCAGTCCTTCTAGCCCCATATGTAATCGCTTTTTCCCTCCTGAGCTCCAATCCATTTGTCAGTGTCTGTCTGGTAAAGAAAGTGGCTGTAACTGAATCCAGGATGCAGTTGCACCAGCGCTGTAGAGAAAAACTATTTCCTCCAGACTTTGTGATATGACATCTCTATGTATCCATCATAAAATTGCATTGGTTTCTTTGTTGGAATCTAACATTGCAAATTCACATCTGATTACTGTCTTCTGTCATCTGTAGATCTCTTTCAGTATTGCATCTTTCCAGGTTTCTCCCTGTCTGAATGGGAAAAAATTGGCATAGGAGTGAAATACTTTTCCTTAATTTTTGCTGTATGTCGTCAGAGATATTGTTCAATTTATGAGAATATAATTGCTAGGCTCCTTTTCTCTTTGTTAGATCAGTAGTACAGTGTTTGTTTTTTGTCCAGTCTTCTGTCACCTCCCCAATTTTCCATGAATATTCAAAAGTGGTGGCACAGTAAGCTTGTTGATGAATTCCTTACCCAGTAATACTCATCAATCGACTGGAATATATTTTTCCCTTTCTTGTTCCTCATCAATAGCTATTCTATATGGCTTTCCTGATTCCTAATTGCCCTAAAATGTATTTAATTTTTCTTGTTGAAGACAGATTTTAAAGGACAACTACAAAAACAATTTTATTTTGTTTTTCAGTGTATAAAGAAAAGGTAAAAACTTTAAAAAAATTGAATAAGCCTGCTGCATATCAGACACAACTTACACACACAGATTTAGGGTATTGGATCTGAAGTTTTGGCCCATATCTAGTTATTACCCAGTTAAAAAAAATTCCCTTAAAATGTATTTACTATTGAAAGCACAAGTAATAAAAAAATAGATGTTCTGTGGGTTCGTTCAGTTAAATTTCTGTACATAACATTTCTCGCCGTTTTTTCCCCTCTCTAAATAGGTGAAGAGCATTACAACTGTATTTCTGCACTTCATAAATCTATGCGAGGCTCAGATGAAAATGCTTCCCTTTACTGGCTTGCCCGAATGCTCGAAGGTGGTGAGAATCCACTGTATGTGGCAAGAAGGCTGGTGAGATTTGCAAGCGAAGATATAGGTGGGCATCACAATAATAGTACTGGAACATTTTAAAAAATAATATCTAAAAGTTCTTCCGTTTGCATCAGTTACTTTTGGAAAAATCTGTTTGTTTAAAAAAACAACAAATCAAAGTCCGTTGCCATAACTAGAGTTCAGGACTAAACTTTTTCTTTTGCAACAACTGATGATATCATTGACACCTCAGATTAAGGGTTGACTGCATTCAGAATTCCACTTTGGGTGTTAATGATTTGATCAACTGTTACAGGAAAAACACAGATCCCTGAATTTAGGTGTCAGTAGATAATCAAAACAGTTTATTTTATTTAACTAAAAATGTATTTTCATTTGTACTTAAATTATCCAGAGGGTGTTAGGGACACCCATATTTTCTGGTAATTGGGGAAACTAACTCTATAAATCACCCTGACTTCAAAGCCTGCTAGCTGTTTTCCCAGTTGTTAACACCTTGCTGGCTTATCCACGGCTGACTGATTCACCAAAACTTCCCTTATAATACTTTAGTGAAGATGTGATGGTTGTAGTCTTGGGGAAACCATCTACGTATATTATCTAAAATGACCTGTTATCTGAAAAAGCCACCTCCAATATACCTGCATACCTTTACTTCAGTAGCAGAGATATGACTTTGTAGCGTAGATGAAGAAAGACAGTACTTGCTCTACTTTGCTGGTTTTAATTTACTTACGTATGATCCTTTTTGTTGTAGGACTGGCGGATCCTTTGGCATTAACACAAGCAGTTGCTGCATACCAAGGCTGTCATTTTATTGGAATGCCAGAATGTGAGGTAAAGCTGTCACAAACTTGTTTGTACGAGCATACACATATTTTTAACAAGTTTTATTTTGTCTTGTCACTCTTGGTTTCTTTGTATAATATTTACAACTTTGTATTCTAAGTTAACTATTCTTTTGCTTCTTAATTAGCCAAAAGCAAGAGGAGGTGGTGGTGCTAGTGGTGGTATTATTAAACATTCATAGTGCAATAGCAGCTACAGGCTAGACAAGGACATGGCCCCTTGTGCTACATGCTGTACAAACAACAAACTAAATGATGGTCCTTGTTCCAAAGAGTTTACAATCTAAAAGTCACGTAATATTGTTCTCTCTCTGTTTTGCAGGTCATACTAGCCCAATGTGTAGTCTACTTTGCTAGAGCACCCAAGTCTATTGAGGTGTACAGTGCATACAGCAATGTCAAAGCATGTTTGAGAAACCACCAGGGACCACTTCCACCTGTTCCACTGCACTTGAGAAATGCCCCAACCAGGCTCATGAAGGACTTGGGCTATGGTAAAGATTATAAATATAACCCCATGTACAAGGAACCTGTAGAGCAAGACTATCTGCCTGAAGAGCTGAAAGGAGTGGACTTTTTTAAGGGACAAAAAATGTAATAGTCTTACTGTGACTTTATTAAAAAAAAAAAAAAAAAAGTATTTTTTTGCAGTTGGGTTGAAAATCTCTTCTCAATTCAGACATATGCCTGCTGGGCTGACATGATGAAACTATTGGGCCCATGATGACACTGTTGTCCTGTTTTGTAAACATTTTGGAGGATGTTTTAAAAACAATCTACAGTTGCAGAAATTAGGAAACCAAAGGTGGCTTTTATTAACTTAGTAACACTTTGTGGTTGAAGCAACATGGCTTTTGCCCTTTATGGAAAACAAATGTATTGCTGAGGAGAACAGACTACAACTGTCAGAACAACACAGTGAAGGAATATTATATATTTTAAAAGCCACCTTAATTTACTTCATATTTTGAGGATGCTATTTAAAAAAAAAAACGGAAATTGCACAGAATAAAATATAAAATCCTAGGGTAAAACAAAATGGAATTACAATGTAATACTCATTATACTGTGTTTTAAACTGTTTTTGATATGACAAGATGTCATAAATCAATAAAACTGTTCCAAAATTATTTATGTGTATGTGTGTTATGGTAGTGATGGGGTTCTTAACATTATTGTGGTGGTTTTATTTCTAATAACCAGCTTCCATAGCAAATTCAAATTATTTGCTGGTAGACTAATTCAGGTTGAAAGTAGCATGACCACATCACGTTGAAAAATAATATTTTACATGTAGCTCTCTTTATTTTGTTTTTAATAAACTGATGCTTTCTTTAAATATAGCTTTTTGAGAAGCAAGACCCTATAATACTAAATTATCTGCTAAATACTTCCAGTCTTGCTCAAGAGTTTCCATTAGCCTGGAGTCAAGACAGTTGGGAGGCACAGATTTGACTTGTCTCATGCTAGGAATGGAATGGCAACTGTTTGTCTTGAAAGACAATGGTTTAGCTATCAAAGCAGTTCAGTTTCTGTGTGCACTCCTGTAGCATTGTGAGTGGCTAAAAAGTCCAATTATTGAGCAACAGTCCTTGCCACAGATAATGCATGCCAGAAAATGAAGCTGGAGCATAACTAGTGTTTGAGGCCTGTTGCGCTTTCCTCTTTGCTCTCTTCACTTCCACTCTCTTTGGTCTCTCTGACTTCCTGGCACAGCCCTTCAGTATGGTCTGTTGCTAGCTGCATCTTCCCAGCTGGTGGTGTCAATGTTTCTGGCAGTTGCCTTAGTGCAACACTGATGGATAATTGATCTACCGGCATGGAAACTGCACTGACTCTCGATATATACAGATAATTGATCTACCGGCATAGACGCAAAAGAACTTGCAGTCTTTTGAGTGACCTGTGCTAATGTCTTGCCAGCAACTCTAAGGAGAGAGATTTCTCTGTAGCTGTTGCAATCACCTTGATCTCTTTTGTTTTTTGTACAATGTTGTGATGGTGGCATTCTTCATGTCTTGTGGTACACCTCCTTCCCTCCAACAGGCAAACAGGACATCGGAAGATGTTTAAGCACAATCTGTCCTCCTTGTTTCCCTATGTCAGCTGGAATTCTATCTTTTCCTGTCACCTTTCCTGGGAAGCGATTGCCTTTTCAAGCTCATTTATAGATGATTCTATATCTAGCTCTTGGATAATCTGGAGTCTGGGGGTCACATTTAGTGCTTCTTCCGAAACAGTGATTTCACGTGAAGAGTTTCTGATAGTGTTCCATCCAGCATAGCATCTGTTTGCTTCTGTCAATGATATGTCTCCATTAAGAGATTTGAGCAGGACAGCCTTCTTGGCTGAAGGACATACTGCTTGGTTGAATCCATCATACATACTTCTTAGCTCTCCATTCTCAAAGGACATTTTTACCTTCTCACACAGTTTGAGACAGTGTCATTGCGTACATTGCCTTGTTGTTCATTGCAATGCGCTCTTGGCCAGCCTGCGGTTATCATGTATCTTAGGAGAGGGGTTCATTTTGTGGTAAAGATATGCTGTGCATTTGTTTCAATAACTGGAAGTATTTCTTCAGAGTATGCTGCAAACCAGTCTTTATCTTCTACAGTCTTTTTAAGCCAAAGTTGCAGCTATATGGATATTCATTCTGACTGTGTTCCATGTTGCATCAGCATTCAGGGAAGATGCAATCAATGACATAGCTTCCCTGAGATTTGCAATGAATTGAAGACACCTTGCTTGGTCTTTTGAGCTGATAATGCATAGGTGGCAGTGTTAATTGGTACAATGCATTTTTCCTAGTAAAAGCCTTATTTTGCAGCACAGTCCAATCTTCACTGTGAAAACTGCAAGTATAGATAACATCCTGTAGGTGTTTTCTACAGGTGACAGTTAAATCCAGTTGGTGCCAGTGTTCAAATCTGGGGTGTCTCCATGACCAGCACTGGCAACGACCATCTTGGAAGTAGGTGTTGATGTCATGGAACAAGGTAACACTCACAACAGACTCTGCTTCAACTGAAGCAGAATCAGATTATTCTAAAAAGCACAACACAACACCTAGCAAGTATAGAGCCAGGCAGCTGTTGGGTTGGGCAGACACAGACTGGCACTCGTTGAGTTCTTATATAGCCTGTGGGGCGTTTTTTTTGTGGATGATGACTAACAGGGGTAAGACAAATTAATTCAATTACAAGCGTTGGACAGGCTGCATAAGTTCCTTACAGTTGGTAATGCACAGCTCCCAGTGACTGCAGAGCTCCACTAGTCTTTGCCCATTGTGGTTCATTTTTTCCCCCTCTATGGTGGCCAGTGCATAGTGGCCACATCTCATGAGCTGAGCTGACTCTAGTGTTGAAATCTCCCAGTGGTAGCTTTTTGATAACGCTCTCAAGTTGCTGATAGAGCAAGTCCTTCTGTTCAGAGATGAAAGAAAGTATTGGGGCATATATCCTGATGTTGGCAAAGCCACCTGTGGTAGATATTCTTAATGCTATGATACATTTTGATGTTGTAACAAGACGTTTGGCCCAGGGTGCTAATGAATTTTTGACTGCAAAACCTATACTGTGCTCACAGCAGTCGTGTTTGCTTTTTCCATGCCCCAAAAAAATGTACTGCATCTCATGTAGAGAACCTGTCAGCTAGTCTGGTTTCAGATAGAGGGGCTACATCAATGTCAGGCTTCTCCAGCTCGCAGTCTGTGATGGTGGACTTCCTCGGGTCATTGACCTCCTCTAGATCATTTGACATATCAGTGTACATTGTCCTCACATTCCAACAAGCAAGGTTGAAGAGGGCGACCGTTGTACCTGAACCTGCTGTGTGTATGCCTAGGCAGAAATAAATAAGGAGGCAGAAGCTTGTCTTGGGACCAAAGCCCCTCTTGGTGGTACTGACTGAGCCCAAAAGCTTGGAGGCCGAGACATTTGGAAGCCAACACAGCTACAGAAGATGTCAGAGGATAGAGCTGACTTACAGTGCCAACTGCCTGATGTTTTCTCCACTGCAGATTTGGCTCAGAGCTTTCTCCCCTAGCTTTTATTCAGACACACAGTTGCTGCAAGGCAACACCGCCCGATGGAGTTACTCCTTTGTGGATACTGCTCTTCATTCCGATGGATAACTGGCATATCCCCCACCACATAGTGTCTCATGATAACAGACTAAGAATTCTGACCTTGGATTAAGGGATTCCATCATTTTCACGTGTGACCATAGGCATATATTGACTTTCATAGATTTTAAAGCCAGAAGGGACCAATATGATCATCTACTCTCACCTCCTGAACAACACAGGCCATCAAACAATTCCTGCAGTGGAAGGAATATTTGGACCTTGACATTGTCCCTTTATTTCCATATTGCCTCTTTCAAACTTTATATAAAATTGTGGCAACACATCTCTATCCCCACGTCAGCCTCAGCAGTTCTCACTCTGGCAGCAGGGGTGGGGTGGGGGCTGTGGCTGGAGTAAATCAGTCCTTCACTAGAGGTTTATAATTCTTAACAGTAGTTTATGTAGGCTTCAAGGTTGGCCTGAGTGGCTTCCTTAAGCATAACTACACAAATTCATTTCCTTGCTCCCACCAGAGCACTGATCCTTCTTATGCTGGCTCCTCGTCGTCAGACCCTCCGCAAAGAGTAGGTGTCAAGTATCAGAGGGGTAGCCGTGTTAGTCTGAATCTGTAAAAAGTAACAGAGGGTCCTGTGGCACCTTTAAGACTAACAGAAGTATTGGGAGCATAAGCTTTCGTGGGTAAGAACCTCACTTCTTCAGATGCAAGTAATGGAAATCTCCAGAGGCAGGTATAAATCAGTATGGAGATAACGAGGTTAGTTCAATCAGGGAGGGTGAGGTGCTCTGCTAGCAGTTGAGGTGTGAACACCAAGGGAGGAGAAACTGCTTCTGTAGTTGGATAGCCATTCACAGTCTTTGTTTAATCCTGATCTGATGGTGTCAAATTTGCAAATGAACTGGAGCTCAGCAGTTTCTCTTTGGAGTCTGGTCCTGAAGTTTTTTTGCTGTAAGATGGCTACCTTTACATCTGCTATTGTGTGGCCAGGGAGGTTGAAGTGTTCTCCTACAGGTTTTTGTATATTGCCATTCCTGATATCTGACTTGTGTCCATTTATCCTCTTGCGTAGTGACTGTCCAGTTTGGCCAATGTACATAGCAGAGGGCCATTGCTGGCACATGATGGCATATATAACATTGGTGGACGTGCAGGTGAATGAGCCGGTGATGTTGTAGCTGATCTGGTTAGGTCCTGTGATGGTGTTGCTGGTGTAGATATGTGGGCAGAGTTGGCATCGAGGTTTGTTGCATGGGTTGGTTCCTGAGTTAGAGTTGTTATGGTGCGGTGCGTGGTTGCTGGTGAGAATATGCTTACGGTTGGCGGGTTGTCTGTGGGCGAGGACTGGCCTGCCTCCCAAGGTCTGTGAAAGTGAGGGATCATTGTCCAGGATGGGTTGTAGATCACTGATGATGCGTTGGAGAGGTTTAAGCTGAGGACTGCAGGTGATGGCCAGTGGAGTAGGTGGAACCTTTTCTCCCTGCCATCCTTCCGCAGCTTGTTTCTTGTCTCTCCTCTCTCTCTCTCTCTCACACACACACACACTGGAAGAGGTTTTTAAAGGTCACCAGTGAGTCCTTAGTTGGGCTCAGGTGTGACCCTAATTAACCTGAGGTAACCTCTTATCAGTGCATAGAAAAAAGGGCTTTAACTCCTGAAGCTGTCAGGTCTGACTCTGTCACACTATATACAGGAATCGTATAGCCAACTATCCGGTGAAATGCTGGCAACTGTTAAATAGAGCATAGCACTGCTACACATCCATTTTGGGTAGCTGAAGAAAACATACTCAACTGGAGTGAGAGAAGGAAATGAAGTTGGAAGGATTTTATTATGCAGACACAAACTGGGCATGGACACAATGGTAAATTGCACACACTTGTGAAAGTGCCGTGAAATAGTTTTGACCACAAGTGGCCAGGACTTGTATGAAGTCTCCACTGAAAGATACCACTTTCAATAGGATAATGCATCAGTAACATGAGTCAGACTTGGTTCAACACTGACTCAAAAGAGCAAAACCTACTGAATCATTACAACAATTCCTGTATTACCTGAATTTTCCTTGGCGGTCTATCCAAGTACAGAGTCACTCTGACCCAGCTTAGCTTGTGAGATTTGATGAGAGAGAACAATTTGTAGTGAAAAATCTGAAGGCTAGGGGTAATTGTATGTGTTTCATTGAAAGCTAAGAACTTAAATCCTGAGCTGCATGGGAGGCTAATGGAAAGTAAGTTCAACAACCATACACCACACAAAACCGTACTGGCAGATTGTCTTTAATTCCTGAAAGGGCTAGTGGCCAAATCTGTAGCAAACACGGCTAAAGAATAGTGTTTGTGATGCATCCAATGTTATATGACCAGATCATTGAACAAAAATCTGTCAATCTCAGCAACTTCACTTTAATTACTCCATCTCATTTTAACAAAATAGCACTTAAATAGGTTATGGCACAGTTGTATCCTTTTGTAATTTTTTTCCTTTTCACGGTTTCATTAGCAGTTTTCACAGGTTACTGTTGATGAAGAGTAGGAAGCTGTTTCTTTCCATTCTGAACATTGGGGACATAGCTTGGGTAGTCTTGGATTTGAGACTGCTGTGTCAGTTGTGACCTGGGAAATGCAAAATGAACAAGTGCTGTTTTCCTCAGAGAATTCTGTACCACAGAGAGAGAATATGGGTCAGAAAAGTCCAGGCCTCCCACTATTGTTACTTGTTAGGGTCTGGTGAGATTCCATACAAGTGGTGTGGAAGAATATCAAATCCCTGGCAAACTTTAATTTGTCTGGATTTATAAAACTTACATCTAAATACTATTCATAGTTAGTAGAAAAGTTAGTACATACTAAGAGAATTTCTTTGCAACTAGTTATAAACCAACACACTTCTGAAAGAGTTCAAATTCCATCCAAATGTCTAGTCAAACCTATCAAGTGTCTTGTTTTTTAAATGTTTTGTTGGACAGAAAAAAAAAAAGAAAAAAAAAACCCTGTTGGCTGTAGATTGAGCAATTTTGATTACAGAAAGTTTAGCGATACCCTCTCTGTTGTTTCTATTTTGATAAGTCTAATTGACCAGAAAGCTGAGAGATCTCTTCTTTAATTTTCTCAGATGCAAACATTTCCCCATCAGTTTTTGTCTTAAATAATATAGAGGCAGATGATGATGCCCTCATTCACATTGAATTGTTCCTCATGCTGTGAATAGTCCCAGTGACAGGATGGTGTCCTTCATTTTTTGTTTTCATGCAGTTCCCTTTCTGGATGTGCTAGTAATATGGACTCACTAGGCCTGGCTTAGTCTACTCCGCAGCTGTTTGGATGTGGAATGATTCTTTCCTCCTCCTATTGCATATAATAGAATTGAACTTCATACTAACGATCAACAACTCCTGCATGCACCAAGCCCATCTTTCTTAGAGAGAAATATCTCTGTACAAGGGCCATGCTTTGGATTTGACCTCCTGTGGATCAGTTCATTTAATAAAGAATTCCTTTTCTATAAAGGTTTTTTGCCTAATAACTTGTTTCTGTGATTTGGACTCTGTCTACATTAAGAAAATTCATGCCAGCATGACTCTGAAGTGAGCTTCAACAGTGCAGCGTGTCTACATTAGGGGTTTGCTGGTATTAGTACATTGTACTAATATTGTTACAATGGTATGCATTTCCTTAATGTAGACAGAGCCTAAGTTATGACAGCATCTCTCACAATGAGATGCTTCTCACATCTGTTTTGAAGGGGGTAAGAATTCTGATTTCCTTTGATAGGGAATTTAACTGCAAATGTCCAGATCTCAAAAGAGAGAGAACATGCACCTGCTTATGTCCCCCAAAGATGTCAGAAAGGCTGTAACAAGCCATTGTGCTGTAAGCAAGAAGGGCACTGTGCGTAGATTTTGCTTATAATTCAAGATTAATTCCTGCTGCCCTTCCTGCCCCATCTCAAAAAAAGATACAGTGGAATTGGAAAAGGTTCAGAAAAGGGCAACAAAAATTATTAGGGGTATGGAATGGCTGCCGTACAAGGAGAGATTAATAAAACTGGTACTTTTCAGCTTGGAAAAGAGATAAAATTAAGAGGCAGCAGGTTTAAAACAAACAAAAGGAAATGTTTTTTCACACAATGCACAGTCTTTGAAACTCCTTGCCAGAGGATGTTGTGAAGGCCAAGACCATAACAGGGTTCAAAAAAGAACTAGATAAGTTCATGGAGGATAGGTCCACCAATGGCTATTAGACAGGAGGGGCAGGGATGGTGTCCCTAGGCTCTGTTTGCCAGAAGCTGGGAATGGGCGACAGGGGATGGATCACTTTGATGATTACATATTCTGTTCATTCCCTCTGGGGTACCTGGCATTGGCCACTCTCTGGAAGGATACTAGGCTAGATGGACCTTTGGTCTGACCCAGTATGGTGGTTCTTATGTTCTTTTCTTTTGTATTATACTTGTTAATCGCATAAGAAAAATATAAGCAAATATTAGCATGTTTCTTTGTACTCTGTGGGAAAAGCTTGTTGTAGCTTCTCTTTTTGGGGGTGTTAAATATATGATTCATTGAAAAACAAACAAATGACAACAAAAAAGGAATGGCCACATGCCACACCATGAAGATAATTGGTAAAAGATAAAGCATTTGACAAGGTAAGAAAACTGCCCTCTGTTGGAAGCAGTATTGAACCCCTTGCTTTGTTCCATGGTGTATGTGTGGTGCAACCCAGCCATCTGGTGGACAGCTACTTGATCACAGATATGTATTTAGTGGAAATGTAGGTATGTTATTTCTGTTTCTGAAGGCAGCAGGCTGGATTCAGAAGGAATGCCAGGACCCCATAGCTATGGAATCAACCATGGAACTTTTAGCTCTTCACATGCATTTGAATATACAAGAGAAGGTAAATGGGTTGGGTTCCAGTTTAGCAAGATACTTGAGCAGATGCATAACTTTGAGCATGTAATTACATTGATGTTAATAGAATTAGTCATATGCTTAAAACTACTTTGCTGAATCAGGGCCTAAACCCTATGTAACCCTTTAAAAATGTAGGGGATAATATTACAAAAAGGCACTTATTATACAGATCTCTTAGGTGTTTATAGGAGGCCAATGGCCAGATCCTATAAACTTTTACTCGTGAAAGTACTTACTTGAAAGAGCAGCCCCATATACGATGGGATTGCTTACTAATACTTGGACAGCTTCCATGAGTAAAAGTTTGCAGGACCATGCCCTTATTTATTAAAGGAGGAACGGCAAGCACAAATCAAGTTTATTCCACCTATTGTGAAGGATGTTTAGGTATCTGCACACATCAACAGATCAATTTTAGATGCAGGCATCTATTGAATAGCCTGTAAACTAAAGACAAAAATGCTGCAATTTTGGTGTTTTACATTAAACTTTTTTTAACCAATACTCTGTGTAAAACTATATATACATTTGTAGAATGAATATTTTCATTTTTTTTCCTAAGAGGTAGTGTCAGTATAACTATTGCTTTAAAATGTGCCAGATAACTTGTCCTTTCCCCTCCCCTTCAGCAAAACAAACCAACCCCCAAATAAGTAGATCTGTGAATCATGTAAAGGCATTTTTCCTTACAATGTACAAGAGACCAATGTTGTTAATGCTAACCCAACTCACAGGTGAAAAGTGTGAGCTAATGCAGGCTGAACTATATTCTGACATATATGTTTCTTTACTCAGCTTGTTCCCTTAAAATAATGAATTCAGTTCTCTTAGCTTAAAACAGGTTGAGTAAGGGAGCTTCTATGTGCCTGACCAAAGCTCAGACTGAATCAGCTAACACTTTTCACCTGTGGCTGTCACAGGGCAACACCAAATTGTAGTTTCTTGCCTGTTTTAGGGAGAGCTGGTAGCTACATCTATTATCACGGTTGCCTAATGCTTTCCATGATTAGACCCTGTGTTCAGCTGCTTATCCCTTTGTCAAACTTCAGCCATTGGAGCTGAAATGTTCCATGCTGGGCTGTCTCCCTGCGGCAATTTTTTGGGAATGTTTCAGCAAAAATAGTTCCGCCATTTCTCAGAATGTTAGGAGAAAAAAAAATGTTATTTCGCCCATATTAAAGTCTTATAGCCCCTTCACTGAGAAGCTATGGTGTCCTCATACGTTGGAGCAAGGACTTGAAAATTTGGCAAGAGGCTCCCCCTAGTGGCAGGGATGTGCCTGTGGCTATCCCCATGAAAATTCCTTCAAAATTTGGCCAATTTATACATCTTTGAAAAACTGCAATTTGCATGTGCTCCATAGAGACTTTGCAGCTACGTTTTCTGATTATTCTGTTTGTACAGGACTTGCTCCAGCCCAGAGCTGCAGGGACTGACCAGGTCTTTCCCGGCAATTGTTCCTTCCAGGAGCTGGAGGAGTGGAGGGCACTGTGGCACCAGATGGAGGAACTGAGAGTAAGGAGACTCTTTCCTTGCTTCCAGTGCTCTCCCTGATAGCATTTCCTCACTCCCCCCCAGCCTTGAGGAAGAGGAGGAAACAGCCTGCCTCCACAAACACTATTTCCAGCTTTCTTTGCTCAAAAAGAACAGCTATGTGTATATCAAGGTTGCCTGATATGTGGCACCAAATTGGTTATTCCTATGACATTCCAGTCGTGAGTACTCCAAGAATGATATGAAGACCATTTGGGAATGATGAAAGAGAATGTCCTGACCAGGAGTTTTATGAGTTGTCAAAGAACTGATACACAAATAGAGGAACTGGCAAAACAACATCAAGGCTGTCAGCAAACCCAACATGTGCCTCACATGCTCCATTGCATCCCTGGGAATGGCTAACTACCAGTGGCAATAAATATATATAGTCTGTGCTGGACCACGTATGGGACAGACTTTTTTTATTGCAGTAGATGCCCATTTTAAAGGGTCTGAAGTATTCTGTATGAACTCAGCTAATTCAATGGACATGGTGGAGGTGTAAAAACTATTATTTTCAAGGATGCGGGGCTCTTGAACAGGTTGTAACAATGGAACTCAAGTCACAGCCAAAGAATATCAGATGTTCCTCAAAAGTAATGGTATCCATCATGTCACATTAGTTGCTTACCATCCAACCACTAACGGTTGGTGGAATGCCTTAGCCAGACATTTGAGAGCAAGCCCCTGGGCTAGAATAACTAATGGGATGGAGCGGTCAGGCCAGCTTCACTTGAATTACAATGTTTTTTACCCATAATTCCACCTACCAAATGTTGTTGTTTTGGTTGGAATTTGCTTATGATTTGATGAATAAATGTGACAATAGATTATTATTTTTTATGGTACTCATAAAAGGACACAGGGATTGTGCAGGATATACCCTAGGTGCAGGGCCGGCTCTAGGCACCAGCACCCCGAGCACGTGCAAGGGGCGTCACTCCGGTCTTTTTGTTGTTGTTGTTGTTGTTGTTGCTTGGGGCGGCAAAAAACCTAGATCCGGCCCTGCTTAGGTGAGGTGTCAACCTGACTTTATGAGTAATGGACGTTGGTTGGGTAATGAAGCTCACGCTAAGCAAAAGGATGGCAAAAGGCTGTATCCTGGAGATGAAGAGTGGTATCTCATGAATTCCATCCAAGCAACCTGTTTTTTTTCGTTTCCTCACCTGAACTCTCTCTGGAAGAATATCCTGGACTGGACCAGTGGCTATAGAAGCAGAGCTGACTCTACAGTGAGGACTGAAGGGACTCAGTTGGCCCAGTGGCGGCAAGTAGAGATGATTTCAGGGCAAGGAGTGACTGGAGCAGCACTGGCTGCAGTGCTGAGCTGACTTCCTCTGGCTGGTGGAAGCAGAGCTGAAATCACAAAACTGGACCAGATAGCTGCACGTCGGAGCAGGAGGAGCAGTTCTATCAGGCCTGGAGCAGATCAGTGGGGGACAGTCACCCTCAGATGTCTTTGACAACCACTGAGACTAACTCAACCCGTGAGTGTGGTTTTAGATGGGTGGGTATGTGGTGAGACAGAGTTTTGGATTTCCATAAACTGGACATTCATTATTTAGGACTGGGGATTTGTATTAATGTATTAGTTAGGGTTGCTCAGTTTCTTATATGCAAACCTAATACTGAGTATCCATGTTTCTTTTTACTGATTCCTCCTCCCTCCTTCCCCTCCCCCCCGTTCCCCAGATAAAAACTTACATATGTACCATGTTCCCAAAAGACTTTTGAGTGATTGCATGTGAGAGGAAAACCATTCAATGTGACCAGGGAGGTTTTATTTATTTATGTCCCAGAGACAGAAGTAGTACAGCTTTGGGTGGGCACTTGAGCCATAGCTTTATTTATTTTATAAAAGGATTCCTGGATAGATTGAATCTGGCAAATGTTGCTGCCCTCGGCACTTGACAGAAGGGTACACAAATGTGCCACCCTCTCGAAATGTCATTGTTTCCATAGTGTGCTGCAACTTATTCCACAGCTCCTGTGAAAATCTTTCCTACAGGAAATACTATTGTAATGCAGGTTTCCTGTAGGATCACACAGGATACAACTTTTGAATAGCCGCATTTAAGGCATGATCTTGACTTAGTTCTGTTTCAGAAGTGGCAGAAGACTGAGCCCACAGTGAAAAATAATTAATTTTGTTCAGTGCAGCAGTCTATAAATTAAGAGAATAGAAAGCACTTATCACCATTAATAAATAGGGAAATATATTGGGCAGTTAAGCACTACCCTGCTGTGAAGGTCAGTTTTCATTGGTCCCCACTGTGTACATTAGATGACACATTGCATTTTTATTAAACCACTTCAGAGTGCTTGACATTTGCTAATTCATTTATGGATATATGCAATACCTTAGTGAGATTCTGCAGTCTAGAACAAAAAAATTAATTATATTGTCATTAAATTGGGTCACAATCTCATACTTGCAGCTGTCCATTCTCTCCCACAAGCTCCTTATGTATCACTTTCCCATCCCACTTTATTTCAGTAGTACCCTGAAACTCTCCTATACCCACCCTCTGCCAGGGGCTCTGTGTGTCTCCCATTACTCCTCCCCGCACACGAGGGTCCCCCATTTTCTCTTTCCCCCTCTCTGTGTGAGCCTTCATTCCTCCCTTCACCCTCACCTATTTTTACTTTTTCTTTTTGACTGGGGCGGGGTGGGGGTGTCATTCAGCATGTCAACATTTTAAATCGTATTTGGAGGATGGGTAGAGATGAGATGGAATGTTTTTATCCGGGAAGATGCTCATAACTGCCATCAACAAGTTCTTTGATCTATAGACAAATACAGAGGTGGCTGAAGCTGCTGGCTCCTCTAACCAGATGCCATGTGTCCCCTTTCTCTGGTTTTCTACTCTTCACCAAAATCAGTCCATTAATGCCTAAAACAGTCCCTACAATTTTGGAATTTATTGGCTGTGGTGTTCGAAAGTTTTCACATCGCAGTGAGACGGACAAACAGAGAAATGCCATTGAGTTGAGTGTGAGGCCTCACTTTGCTTTCCGGTGACATTTCCGGGTTAAGTTAGGCACCATCAGTCAGAGGTACAACTTTTTTTATAATGTTGTTATTAAGCTGAGTAAAATGTGGCAGCCACCAGAGGGCATAACAGTTTTAACAAGTAAATGGTTTCACAGGTGATCAATTCATACTCATTGATTTTTAAGATCAGATGGGACCATTATAACTAAGATGATAGAAAATCCACCACGTCCTTTGGTAACCTGTCCCAATGACTTATTAGCTTCACTGTTAAATATTTGCACTTTATTTCCCATTTGAATTTGTCTAGCTTCATCTTCCAACCTTTGGCTTTTGTTATACGTGTGCCTGCGAGATTAAAGAGTCCTCGGTTATCAGACAACGTTGGAAACGGATATTTAACTTTGAACCATTTCCTCTCCCCCATAAAGTCTGAGATAGATATAAGGTCAAAATGTCCACTTCCCCACTCCAATATCTCCCCTAATTTTTTCAATTTTCTGCACTATTGCCAACCCAAACAATCAAAAATCATAAATCAGGCCCTTCCAAAATGAGACTGGATCAAAAAATCATAAGCAGAACTTTCAAATTTATTGAATTGTCTTCTGACTTTTGAACATTTAGTATTCAGATTTTGAAGCTTGAAAGAGGACTAGAAACATATTTTTTCAAAATGGAAGCTGAGATTCTGGAGTATTCACTTGACTCCAAGGTCCAGGATGTTAAGACAAATGCCAAACATCTCAGGATTCATGCCAAAATCACAAGAATTGTCAATACCATTCTGCCTGGGCACTGCCTTTCATACCAAATTACTCTTGCATTTTATGGTATATAGCTGGTGATAAGCTTTGGGATTAAACATGCCTCAAATGTAAAGTATTAGTATGCAGCATTGCAAATGTGGGTCACTACTATTTGCTTGTGTGTTACTGATTTTTTTTCCTTATTACAAAGTTTTAATTAAAAATTTCCAAACAACTCCAAAAAGTGCATCGTACGGCCAGATTGGCTGTGGAAATCTGATGGACAAGTGTACAGGAGTTGGCCGGGGCTCGACCTGCTCCGGAGCGGCGGGGAGCCACACCGACTCACTACCTGCTGGGGCTCGAGGGCCTTGTCTGGCTGCAGGGTCTCGCCTGGCAGCCCTTGCAGTCCTGAAAGATACGGGAAGCCCGACCCTGGCTCAGGGCGGGCACCAGCGTTAGGTCAGGGCTCAGACCCTTAGTCAGGGTTGAGCAACAATAAACAAAGTATTTAGCCCAGGCCCTAGGTCAGGGCGGGGCAACAAACGCTGAGGCAGAGCTCAGGCCCTCAGGCAGGACTGAGCCACAGTAATAGGCCTGAGCCTCAACAGGCCTGGGAGAGGGGGAGACTGCCACCCACAGGTTGGGTGGCAGGGGGGACGCAGGCCCTCCCACTCCACTGCGTCCCAGCCCGGGGCCCTAGCAGCGGCAGAAGACCCGCTGCTTCGTCAGTGGGGATCCTGGCCGCAACACACTGACATCAGCTCTGGCCGTGCTGCAGCCAGACTGGGGTTGGCTGCCCCCGGGCTACTTCCAGACTCCCCCTCTGGGCCTACCTGGATGCTGGCGTCGGCTTCGGGGGGATCCTGGACCATGGGTTCATCCAGCCAGGGATCGTTTGGCAAGTCCGGGAGCTCCTCCGGATAGGAGGCGCAGGGCAGGCCCGGCGGCTCCTCGGGGTAGCGGGCGCTGGGCAGGCCCGGCGGCTCCTCGGGGTAGCGGGCGCTGGGCAGGCCCGGCGGCTCCTGGCAGTCACTCCGGGCCGTGGAGGTTTCCCAGCCCCGAGCTAGGCTGGAGACGTCGGGTCTCTCCGGCTGCTGGGGCCAGACTGAGTTCTGAGGGCCCGGTTTGATACTTCCGGGTCGCCGCCTGACCCTCTGAGGGGTGGGCTCAGAATTCCCTAGCTCCGCCCACTTCGGCCTCCAGATGGGCTCTTCCCCTTCCGAGGTGGCGGGGAACCACACCGACTCACTACAACAAGAAAGAACAACTTGTAATCAGGATATAAAATAACAAATTAAGAAAAATGACAGCAGCTGACCCAAATAGTAGCATACAAACCTCAAAAGTAGAGGCCAACAATATTAGTTGAATAATCTAATGGGTGAATAAGGTGATATTGTTCTAATGGATCTATTGGATCACCACCTTGTAGTGTGGAGAGGCTTGCGTGTCTCAATGGGATGCTGCCTGGAGTCATGTACTCCCTTAGGGTCACCCATGGCAGAACAGTCAAGGGTGAGGTTCCAGACAAAGTGTGATCCAAGAAGTCCCTAACAGCAGAGCAGATGGAGGATAATTGCACAATGGAGGTGAAACTGTTGTGTAATGTACAATGGCTGTGGAGGTGGATGAAGGCTGCAGCAGATAGAGATCCTCCAATCGTCATGGTGTCCATGCCATTAGTTTCAAGTCCTCTATCTGTCAAGGATAGTGTGGTGACTGTTGTGCACCAGTCTCCCCACTTTAAAATAAGTCCCGCACAGGCATCTTCCAGTTTTGGGGAAAATAACATTTGCACAAGTCAAAAGTCCGGTGGCAATCAGGGAGTAGCAACAGGACCAGGACAGTGAAATCCGGAAGTTCCTAGTCACAGACCAACACACAGGCGGTGGGTGTGTGATACAGTCGTCTTGCTCAAGGATTGAGGTGGGTCGAGCATCTCGGCAGCTGCACCCACGACTGAGCAGTCCTTTTTAGGATTCCCCACATGGGGTGGGGGGTTAGAAAAGGTACCCTAAAAATAGTCTTGCCTCTGTTTCTCCTGGCTGGATAGCCACATCCAGCAGGATCACCACCTCAGTGGTCGAAAATGTAAGAAACTTTTCAACTTTGGAACTTGGTCTGTACGTACCCTGATGGACAACTCAAACAGCTGACCAGAGCGACGTACAGCCATTATTGCTCGTGAATGGAGTCGGTATAACATCGATATTGCTGCTTTGTCCGAAACTAGAAGAGCTGACGAAGGACAGGTGAGGTAGGAGAAAGGAGGATACACCTAGTTCTGGAAGGGAAAAATCTATAGATGAACCCCAATTTCATGGAGTGGGCTTTGCTATAAAGAACAAGCTCCTAAGGTACCTCTCTGAGGTACCAGTTGGAATCAATGAGCGGTTTATGACACTCCGATTGAGGCTCACCAAAAATCAACAGGCAACTATTGTGAGCGCCTATGCACCAACACTGGATGCCGATGAGAATGTAAAGGAAGATTTTTATTCTCAGTTGGAAACCATTTTACCATTTGGCTCCTGACCAAGTGTGTTGAACATGAACTTATTATTACGAACACTCTTTTCTGACAAAAGGAAAAGTTCAAAACACCGTGGAGACACCCACAGTCAAAGCACTGGCATCTCCTCGACTACATCATAGTTCGTAATGACGTACTTCTCACAAGAGCAATGACAAGTTCTGATGACTGTTGGACAGATCATCGCCTTATTTGATCCACAATGAAAATTAAGATCGCTCCCAAATGGAGGCTGCAAAAGCAGCAGGTCAGGCGCAAGCTGAAGGTTCAAGATTTGAAGGACCCTATTAAGCATGACCACTTCCAAGCAGTCTTAAAAGAAAAGCTCCCATCAGAGTTTCTGGAAGAAATTGAGGAACATTGGAGCCAGTTGAAAGCAGTAATCATCAATGCCTGTGAGGATACCATAAGCTACCAAACCAGAAAACATCAGGACTGGTTTGACGAGAATGATGCTGAAATTGAGCAACTCATCAATAAGAAGAGAATGGCATTTCGTGCTTGGCAGAATGACATAAATTGTAATATGAAGAGAGAAGCCCATGCCAAGGTGAGGGCGGAAGTACAACGTAAAACCAGAGAACTTAAGAACAAATGGTGGACTAAGCAAGCACAAGAACTCCAACATCTCGCGAACATCCACAATACATGTGGTTTCTTCAGTGCCACCAAAGCTGTTTATGGGCCAATTTATCATGGTATGAATCCTCTTCGCTCTAAGGACAGAACCACACTTCTGCAGGACAATGAAGCCATCAATTCTTCAAAATGTTCTTTCCAGTGAGATCTCCTTAACATAATTCTATAGTTGCAGATGAAGTCCTTGAGCAAATCCCTCAACGACATTTAGGGATTAGCTTGGAGACACTCCCAATTTGTATGAGGTACACAATGCCACCAAGCAGATGAAGAACAACAAGGCAGCAGGTCTAGATGGAATCCCCGCTGAAATCTTTAAAAACGGTGGACCAGAGCTAATTCGGCAGCTTTACCTGCTTATCCTTAAAATCTGGATAAAGGAGGAGGTACCCAGTGAAATGAGGGATGCCCTGATTGTCACCCTCTTCAAGAAAGGGGATAAAGTGGATTGTGGAAGTTATCGTGGTATCTCCCTCCTAGCCATTGCAGGCAAAGTTCTGGCGTGGATCCTTGCAACCCGCCTTCTACCCCTGTCAGAAGAAATTTTACCAGAGTCACAGAGTGGTTTTTGACCATGTCGTTGAACTGCGGATATGATCTTCACAGCATGGCAGCTGCAAGAAAAGTGTCAGGAGCAAAACGGACCACTGTACATGGCTTTTATTGATCTAACTAAAGCCTTTGATTCAGTGAGTCGCCGTGCCCTCTGGACTGTACTTTCTAAGATTGGCTGTCCTGATAAATACATGAATGTCCTAAAATTGCTTCATGATAACATGAAAGCGACTGTTCTGAGCAGCACAGGCTCCCAGAACAAACCTTTCAAAGTACAAACGAGTTAAACAGGGCTGTATCATTGCTCCAACCATGTTTGTGCTTTTTATTGCTGTAATTCTTTACCTAATTGCTGGGAAATTCACAGCTGGCATTGAAATCATTTACAGAATGGATGGAAAGCTGTTCAGGCTTAGCAGGCTGAAAGCCAAGAGTAAGAATTCTACAACATCTATTGTGGAACTTCAGTATGCTGATAACGCAATCTTTGCCCACTCTGAGAAAGATCTTCAAACTATTTTGAATGTGTTTGCCAATGCTTACACATCTTGGTTTCACTCTTAATATCAAGAAGACTAAAGTGCTCTAACAGCCCTCTCCAAATGATGTATTACATGCCCCATCTATCAAAATCAATGGAGTGGCACTGAAGAATGTCGATCATTTCCTCTACCTTGGAAGTCATCTTTCATCCAAGGCAGACATTGATGCAGTAATTCAACATCGCCTGACCAGTGCCAGTGCCATCAACACTGCCTTCATAAGATTCTGAAGATCAAATGGGAAAACAGGCGCACCAATATTAGTGTTCTGGAAGAGGCAAAGACCACCAGTATTGAGGCAATGATCATCCATCAGCAATTCTGCTGGACTGGTCACGTTGTCCGGATGCCAAACCATCACCTCCCAAAACAGGTCCTGTTCTCAGCTGAAAGAAGGGTAGCGTACCGTGGGTGGACAACGGAAGCGTTATAAGGACTTGCTGCAGGACAACCTAAAAAAATGTAATATTGACATTGATACTTGGGAGACACTTGCCCAGGATCACTTAAAATGGAGTGAAGTCCTACGTGATGGTCCCCTGCATTTTGAACTTTTTCACCGACAAGCTGAAGAGGACAAGAGGCGCAGGAGGAGGGAGAGACTGGTCTCCAGTCATGGTCAACAGCCTCCTACTGAGCCTGAAAACATCTGCCCTCATTGTAATAGAATTTCCGGTTCAAGGATTGGCCTTTTTAGCCACCTGAGGACCCATAAGTCTCATGGAAAATGATCATGCTCGGTAACGAGTGATCGCCCATCATCATCGTTCTAATAAATTAGCTAATGGATTTTCTTTCCATTATTTGCCCGGTTCTGCACTACCAGATGAGAGAACCAACTTGTTAAAACATGGGGGGGAGGAGTTGTCCAGAAGTTCTGTAATAAATAGTTGTAAAATTTCTCCCCCCCCCCCCAATTTCCTTGTGCTATTTTCCAAAAGGGAGTTAATCCTCAATTAGCCTATGGACCGTATCATTTTATCTGTTAAGGAGATTCTCTCATTTGTTGAAAGTTCTTGTCTATATGTAAAAATAAAATCTAGCTGGGTAGATCCAACCAAGTGGGGTGGACTTACTGCTATTCATTTGAAAAATGCTAGATTTTCTGGCCAATTTTAAGGATGCAGAAAGAGCATTAGCTTTGTGTTCTGATGATCTCTGGATTTGTTCAATCTCTCTTTCCTAACAGACATGTGAACTGAGTAGCAGGCAATGGAATTCAGATCTGCAAATACTTTATCCTCAAACTCATGTGTCTCTGGGCATTCCCACCTAACCTGAAAGAATGTCGGTCTTTTATTCCACCACCACCCTTCCATAATGTGACAACTGTGGAACAATTTTTACATGTATGTGTAGGAATATATATATATATATATATATATATATATATATATATATATATATAAATAAATAACCCATACAACCATTTGGGAAGCTCCAAATAGTGTGCCAGAGCTAGCTAGGGTTTAACTATGGTAAGAAATAGAGTCCGAGAGCCAGATTCTGATGTCAATTACACCACAGTAAATCCCAAATCAAGTGGTTTTAACTGAGTTGCTCTGGATTTATACCAGTGTAACTGAAAGCAGAATCTGGTCAAATGTCTCTTTCCAAGATATTTTCATAACCTGGCCAGCCCGCTTGATGCAGTTGACCATATAGTTGCTCATATGCAAATGATATCAAATGTTTAACAGAGTATGTGGTTTAATATTAAATCTTCTATGATTTAGAACTTTAACCAACCCAATTTAGTGCATTTCTAATTTCAGAAGACTTTAACCTGAAGATATCAGAAGTCCTTATGCAGAATGCTCTGCTTAGTTTGCAGAAAGGGCTGTTCAGAGTGTACAGATCAGACAATGACCAAATGTCAACATTCCTCTGGTATCTCATAGGCATGTATGTTGACACAGTTAAAAGAAGAGTTGTCATAAAGAGGCCACGCAAGCAGCAAGACTAAGTCCAACTTATTCATTATTCCAAAATCAGCATACATTATGTTCTGCATTTTGTGACACATGGTAGTTTCTGGTCAGGAGACACCAACATGAAGCAAAATGGTATCCTTTAGAAATCCTCTACCCTATCCTAGAGAAATTTTTGTTGTGGCTTCCTATATTGTACTGCCCTATGATCAGGGCTGAATGGAAAAGCTAATTTTCAAACATTTACCAATCCTTTAAAGGAAAACAAGTATACTTGTCTATTTTCCAATAACACATAGGACTAGTATAAATTAGAGTTTTTTTAAAAAGAGAAAAATATATATTTTGTAGGTTTTGTGTGTGTGACTGTGCTTTGGCTAAGATGTGTCCCTGAAGTTAGATCCCTGATTCCATATTCAGGCCTCTAGGATGAAATGCTGGCTTCAGTGAAGTCAATGGGAGTTTTGTCATTGATTTCAGTGGGGCTCCAATTTCACCCATGGTGCCTGATTAAGACCCCAAATGAGTGACCTGATTTTCAAAAATCCCACACTCCTAGAATCTCCTACTGTCTTAAAGTGGAGACGGTGTTTGCTCAAATTTTACAAATTTAACTTAGGATTTAGCCCGACTTTAAGCACCATTTTTATATATCTTGCCTGAGGCTATAGTCACATTCACCATTCCCCTGTATAATCAGTTTTCCCTCTTTGTGTAAATTTCTGACATGAGAACAGGGGAGACCATCTTAAAAAAAAAAAAGGAAAATGTGATCGTGGAACCACAAAACTCGGCAAGGAGATTCAGGGACAAGTGTATTATGTCAAAATACTTACCTTTTTTTAAATTGACCGTATTTCAAGAAGTAGATGGTTTTACTTTTATCAATTGTTGTATTACAACCATTTGGACTCTGCATATCATGTTGCTGGAGAAAGTAGACGTATTTGTATCTCACAATCACCAAATAACCAAAGCCAAAGGAAGGATTTACTACGAGATTTTCCGTTCCCTAAATCCCTGCATAACAGTCCAAAGACACGGCAAGTTTGAACAATGTAACATGACAAGTAATTTGTTTCTACATTCAGGGCTACATTTTTCAAACTGTTTTATGGTCTTTTCTACACTAAAAAGTTGTATTGCTTTAACCAGTATAATTGAAGCAATGCCATTATATCAGTGTAAAGGGGCTTTTTATGGGTATAGCTTCTCCCCACACAGGAAGGTGATAACTTTTTACTAATATAAGTCACCTTTATTGGTATAATGACATCCACACTAGGGCTTGTAGAGATATACCAATATCAGAGAAATGATCACACTCCTAACAGACACAGCTATACGGTATAATTTTCAAGTTTAGACCAGGCCTAAGCATGCAGTAAGAGAAAGAGTGTGCAATGAAACAGGACCTAATCATTACTTTGGCAAAAGCCCCACTTGTTATCAACAGAAGTTTGACTTTTAAAGACTGAAAATCACCCCAGAATTATTTTCAGAAGGGAAACCAATGAGCCTAGTACAACTGCAAATAATTCTATATGAGGCATTTTGCAGACTTACGTTATTCCTCAAAAAAAAAAAAAAAAAATACTCAGTGTATCAGAGTTTCTAAATCTTCAGGGATAGGGCATTGTGTTTACAGATCCACACTGTCCAATGTGGCCTTCCATAGCCCCACATATTTGGATCTCTCTACATACAAAGATTCCAGCAGATCCTACTCTGATCTGGTTCAAACAAACCAGAGCATTTGAAACCAAGACGTTAGTAACAGATTCAACCTTATTTTTTACTAATATTGAGACCACACTGTTATGGAACATAATGTAAACAGTTAGTTTTTCTCCCCACATTGCTTTTAAGTTCTCAAAAGTATTAGCTGCAGTCTGTTACACTGACAGTTAGTCTTATCAACTTTCAGAGGAAGTTCAAAAATTATTTAAGGAAGTGCCAGTTTCCTGAACACCCACATCGTAATTCCCTGACCCACAGAATGAGTCGGTTCAGCTCCTAGCATCTGTGTTCTGCCCACCAATTACTCCTTCAGTTCCAGGCATCATTCCAAATATTTACAGGTGCATTTAGCCCACAGGTAGTGCAGCAGCTCCTGGTTCTCTCAACGCTTCTGCCCTCCCCTTCCCAGGTTTAATCTCCAGTTCTCCGCTCTCCCTCTCCCATTGCAACAGGCTGTTGCCCAGTAGCCACCAGCTATTCTGAAAATGCAAAAGGAGAACTTATATAGCAGACCACACTCACCAACCCATTTGCTTATTTTGGTGTTATCACTTAGGTATACAGTTGTTTTTGTGCTGTCAAATTCCACATTTTGTACATAAAATTGCCTGCTGTGGACAAACAGTTGCCTTTTTTTTTTTTTTTAAATACAACCGTTTATTTGTACTTCCAAGGCAAAGTTTTAGTGAGGTTCACAAAGGAATACGGAATTAGACACACAGAACATATCTGAGGTTATACTGTTAATGCATAGAAATAACTGCACAGGATATACATGAAATTATACAGGCTACTAGTACTAATTGGAAGCAACAGCAGGATATTATGAGTACATAAGTACACCAGTTCCTAGAAGTCAAACTGTTATTTGGTGCAAAAATCAGTTTGTAAAGAGGCAGTAGGCAGCCAGCCAGCCAGCCACGTGGGCCAGAGCTCACTGTAGCATTAATATATATAAATTGTAATTAAGATATTTGGAACAGCTACAGAGCAGTTCCCTGGAAAGCAGGAATCCTTCCTGTGTTGATATTATAGTTTTAGGCCAAGATTGCATGCCCTTTTGGAAAGTTAGTTTCAACGATCTGAAAAATCTTTCAAGACCTCTCAAAATCTCCATACATTTTAAACGGATGAAACCATTTAAAAATTTTCTTTAAAATGTACAGAAGTGTTAAGATTTCTTAAAAAACCATTAAGAAATGGCCTGTCCCATTTCCACCACCTCATTCAGAAGCAATATCATACTAGAGTTCTGAAACAGTGATTGTAAGGGTTGTACGTGTTTAAACAGCTTAATGCTTTCTCTAAGAATAGAAAGTCTCTCTAGACAAATGCTAATTGACCTTTTATCCCAAGACATAAGGCCCACTCGGTTGTTCAGTGCCTTCTGGTGCCAAACAGCATTTTGTTCAAAGGCCTCTAAAAGAAGACTCTAAGGCTATGGCTACATTTGCAGATGTAGAGCACTGTGAGTTAAGCCAGCCCTCGGAGAGCGCAGTAGGGAAAGCGGTGCAGTGTGTCCACACTGTCAGATTCGAGCGCACTGCCGTGGCCACATTAGCAGCTCTTGCAACGCCAGAGAGAGCAGTGCATTGCGGTAGCTATCCCAGCATGCAGGTGGCTGCAACGTGCTTTTTCAAATGGGGGGGGGGGTGGAGTGTAACAGGCAGTGTGTTGTGTGTATGTGGGGAGAGAGAGAGTGGGTTTTTGGGGGCTGAGAGCATGTCAACATGCTGTCTTGTAAGTTCAGACAGCAGCAGACCCCCCTCCTCCCCACCTCTCTCTCTCACACACACTCACAACAGCAGCATTCCACAGTAATGGCTTGCTTTGTCCCAGAGCAGATAAGCAGCCGGTTGTCAGAAACGGAGCTTTGAAAGGGCATATCCGCATTCCTATAACCGATTCCAAAACAATGACAAGAGTGGCCACTTGACTTAAGGGGATTATGGGACATTTCCGGAGGCCGATCAGAGCACAGTAATGCAACACCATGTTCACACTGACGCTGGGGCGCTTCAGCCAAGGCGGAGCAAGCGTTATGCTTCTCGTGGAGGTGGATTACTCAGGAGCGCTCCAGCTGCAGAGTCCTGGCGCTCTAAGTGCCTTGTCAGTGTGGACGGGTTGTGAGTTAGGACACCTAGGGCTGCTTTAATGCGCTCTAACTTGCAAGTGTAGCCAAGTCCTAAGAAAGGAAAAGCCTTGCAAACTTATCATGCTGAGGAAGCACATTGAATTACTGGATCAAAGTCAGCAGAGAGGGGAATTACACCAAAGGGAAGTCACTGCCAGTTCACAGTAATATGGCAAAACCCACACAAGAGGGCATTTATACATTAGGGAATTTTCTGACTCAAGTAACCGTCTCAAAGAATCCCCAAAAGTACTACGTTCAATTCTGGTCCACCTTTATTAAAAGATCAACCGTGTTGAGCAACCAGACTTTGTCAGCCCTGCAAGTCATTGCATAAGGCAGATTTTACTGTACACAAACAGATATCAGTGCTAAGGAATTGGCAAAGAAGCCCAGGAAGGATCTTAGGTATCAATTTCTGAGTAGTCATTTTATTGTGAAATGCAGAATTACAATGAAAATTTGTAAGAACTTAATTACAGGTTCCCACTGGTTTAAATGGAAATAGGATCAGGTCCTCAGCTGTAGCTCTGTCTTCTCTTTTATGGAGAAGCATACCTGCCAAAGAAAAGTATGCTTTGTGTTGGGTTGTGACGGATGAAGAAAAGGAAAGGGTGATCAGCATTGAAATCCTCTTCCATAAGCATGCAGAACATAGCAATGCCAGCAGTGGCCGCTGCAGCTTCTGTGCCTTCTTCATTCACTTCTATGAAAGACTTGTGTACAATTTTAGATAGAAAGAGGTCTCGTGCGCCTGACATTCCAGACAAGTCAGCCTTGCCACTGTCAAATATATCCTGCAGGCCCAGACCTGATAAATCTGATTTAAGGTCATAGCTGTCTTCCAGCTTAAATTTAGGCAGATGCACATGAACATCAATGGGATGCATATTTTGTGGCTGTGTCCATTCCTGGAGCTTTTCTAAGGTGATTTGCTTCTCTAGCTGGAATTACAAGCACAGAGATCATTAAACTGCCTAGAGAGAGTCTGAAATACCACCAGTGTAAAAGTATTTCTCTTCCAAAAACATTTAAAATGCAATATTGAAAACACGGTCTATAATGATACATGTATACAAAGTAAAGTAAATATAGACATAAAAGGCCAGATTCTGATCTTTGCTACCCTTGTATAAACCCACAGTAATTCTATTACATTCAATGGAGTTACTGCAAATTTACACCCCAGTAACCAAGATCAGAATCTGACCCAAAGCATCCAACTTTAAAATCACAGAGTTTTACTTTTTGCTGCTTTGTGCAAAGGAGTTAAAGAAATACTGTACTAGTAACTTAAAAAAAAATCCTATCACTTCATCTAGCTACTTGGAAGTGTAAGTCACTAAAACTCATAATGAAAATAATTAACAATCAACAAGGGAGCTGCCTTCTTGACACTTCAGTAAAGATCATCAGCTTCACCGTTTGAAAGCACAGAAAATACGACATCCAAAGCAGCTAAAAGATAAACTGCACCATTTAAAGGAAAATACAGGTTAACTATTATCTGTAACCTATTTTTATTTCACTTTGTCAACTACCTCGTGGCTCAGTTCTGAGGATTAATTAATTGGTTAAAGTTTCTGCAGCACTTTGACAAAGTGAAGGCTGCTGTAAGTAACACTGGCTGCCAATGGATTTCAAAGGGACTGAACTGACCATCAGCAGAGTGTAAGGAAACTTCTGCCCTACTTCAGGCAACCCTCCTCCCTCCCGCCCCATGCCACCAGCAGGGAGAGGACTAGCATAGCCTTCACTACACCCACCCAACTTGAGAAGATCCCCCTACTCAGAACTGACGCTCTTGTGGATAGTTAGACAGGCTCCACGGCCAGATTCCTCCAACAGTGACACACAAAGCAGATGCACCGCACCCTGGAAACTGGCCCAATATAATTTTATTTGATCAGTAAAACTCCTACTACACGTCTAAAATAAATAACAATGAAAGTACTTAAGGACTATCAGAGGATGGTGATAACTGGAAACAGCAGGATTTTCCCCTTTTGTTATTAATTCTTTACTGTTCTATTAGTAGGCTGAACTGGTGAAGGCATAATGTTGAAGGTTACAATTTGTGGGCTTTTGAAGGGGTGAGGGGCAGACTGAAAACAAGGTTCTATATTACAGAGCAATTGTGAAATGCCATCCAAGCAGAAACTGAGACGAGTTTGTATAAATCACCTGCTGGAGTCCAGTGGAGTTATCGTCAATGTCATCAGGTAACAGGATGATCATGCTAAGTTCTTTTCCATCATAGGGAAGCTCTAGCACACGACATTTCAGTTCAGAGATGTACCCAAAAGGATAGTTCTCTTTCTGATACATCATTTGCACTGTCTTTTTTTCATTCTGAATGGTTTACAAAAAATAAAGAAAATTTTATAAATTAAAGTTAAAAATCAGATTTCCTTACCTATGTTATTAACAATACCTTAGATTAAAATTGACTTTTAAAATCTATATTCCTTTTCACTGTATGGTTTACTTCCTCTGCCCACATGGCAATGAAAATACTCACAGGTCAGATTCACTAATGCTTGATTTATTAACAATTCTTTGAAGACCCGGTGCTATGTAAATGCTAAGTATTATTATGTTCAGTTTTGCTTTTGGTTTCTCTTGCCTAGCATAATGCTTCCTTCTTCCACTGTAGAAACTAGCCCAGATTCTTCATTCAATTGTAACTCCTCTATGGTCCTCCAATAGCAAGAGGGGCCACAAACTATATCAACGGCCTGTGAGAAATATCCCCAGTGTAAAAGCTATTCCCTGGCACTGTAGAACTAAGAGATTTCTCTGCATGGTCTATGGTTGCCAACCCTCCAGGACTGTCCTGGAATCTCCAGGACTGTCCTGGAATCTCCAGGAATTCATCTTTAATGAAAGATTATGTCAAGTGAGGAAACCTTCAGGAACATGTCCAAGCAAAATTAGCAACCCTAGCATGGTTCCTCCCACAGTCCCTGGCATAAGGGGCATATATGACAAGGAAAGAAGCCTTGGCCAAAGTACAGGGTGATTCAGTTATTCTCAGCTAGCATAACTGCTTCCAGGGAGGCATTACAAGCATAATTTAAAGCTACGCTAAATTGTATTTGGGGAAAACAGACAGAGTATTGGAGGGGGCCAATGTACCTACATGCCATATTTTCCTCCACTCTTCCATTCCTGCAGAAAATGGACGAGCAGTGAAACACAGAATCTAGCCCACTGACTTCAGGAAAATGTTTATGTCAGTGTTTCTCAAACTTTCATATTGGTGACCCCTTTCACATAGCAAACCTCTGAGTGCGACCCCCCTTATAAATTAAAAACACTTTTTTTATATTTAACACTATTATAAATGCTGGAGGCAAAGCGGAGTTTGGGGATGGAGGCTGATAGCTCGTGATCCCCCATGTAATAACTTTGTTGACCCCCTCAGGGGTCACGACCCCCAGTTTGAGACCCCTGGTTTATATCCAAACAAAAAACTGTTTGAATAAATAAATAAATAAAAAAGAACGTGAAAATGTTTCTATTCATATTTGGGTTGTAATTTTTAAAAAAATTATAAAAACAGTAATTTGGGGCCTAAATTACCTGAGAGCATCCCTTTATAGATATTCTACAAGCAAAAAGATAACAGCATGCATCCATATTACCTTATTTAACCGAAACTGCTTTTGTTTCGTATCTGCTTCTTTAAATTTCTCAGCCCAATTTCCTTTGAAATAAATAGCATTCACCAACACTAGTTTGGTCATATTATTAACTGTGCCCTCAGACAACAGGTTGGGGATTTTACCTTCAAAGAAATAAAAAATCATTACAACGTTATTTTACACTATACATATTTACATTTAAAAAAATCCATTGTCTTAATTCAAGAAAAGATTTCTGATTTTCCCCCCGATACAAATATAGTATATTTAAGCACCATTCTCTTGTACTGTACTACATTATGCTGCATATCATAATAATAGTCCATATATAATAATGTCACAAAAGTGTAAACCCTTACAGCCTCAATTTTCAGAAATGCTTCAATTTTTGGGTGCTTAACTCAAGACAACCTAAAGGGGCCTGATTTTCAGAAAGTGGTGAGCATATGCTATTAGCAATAGGGCTTCTTTAGGGTACCTGCCACTGGGCACCCAAAATTTAGGACTACATGATTTAGAAATCTATAATAAGACCAAGATTTTCAAAACCAGATGCCTAAACTTAGGCAACTATTTTGGCAATTGTTGGCCTTAATGTATGAAAATGCACATTTCTTTTTAATTATCTAGCTGCCATAAACACTATGCTCATGCATTTTCTGGTTTTACCAGCCATGTGATTGGATATCCCATAACAAGATGGAACAATTCTAATGGCAGCAGAAAATGAGGACATATCCCTATTGAGTAGCCACAAAACGATGCCCTTTATTTAGCTAACCAAAATCTCTTACCTTCAGTCTGCTCTGCTACCCACTGGTTAATTTGTTTCCTTGCTTCATCTGGAGCAAGTAGAAAATCAACCGTAGCTAAATCAGCTCCATATAATTTCTGAGTCTTAGTCAAGAAGTCCTAGAATACATAGTCAGAAGGAATAGCTTTCATTGCACATAGATAATATCTTTATAGCTATGTTTGGAAGGATTAGACATTTTTCAGTACATGTTGGTAAACATCTATTTCATCCTACATATACAAACTGATGAAAAGACATTTCCAGCAATAATAATTGAAATTTACAGAGAGGCACGGTAAGAAAAATGCTGCTTGCCAGAGTTTGATTTAAGGATCTTTGATTTGTATATTTTGACATATGATGTTGACAATTTGTGTTTTAACTGTTCTATAGCTTAACTTTTTGAATCTCTATTGTCATTAAATCATTACTGTCTGACCTGCCAATTGTTAGAACCCCCCCATGATTTCCCACAACTAGAAATTTAAATAGATAAATATAAAGGATAAAATGCTTAAAAATATTATCTGCCAAAATTATAAAATAATAAAAATAAAATTCTGCCAAGCCTATTTAGAGCCTAGTGAAACAACACTAACTTAGGTCAGCTAAAGAATCTGTCTATCTCAAGGGTTGGGGGAACTGATCTTGCATTTTATTATTTTTGTTTCTGACAGATACAGGTGAACAACACTAATATTTCAATGCTCCCATCATGCATGAATATGAACTGATTGCTTATTACTGATGTTTCAGTGTTAGACTTTTTAAATTGGGTGACGTTCACCCCCGTGCAACAGGCCCATACAAACCTAAGCACTACTGAACTCCCACTGAGATTCAAAGTGGGACATAAGTGGCCATCAGACCTCATGTAGACTCTCTGCACAGGGGTGAATTTCACCTATGGAAGGTAAGTTGGTTTTAAAGTACATCAGGTGGTGTACCACTGATATAACTAGCGGGTGGGATTTTCAAAAATACCTCAGTGACATAGCAGCACAAGTCCCATTGAAAATCAATGGCAGTTAGGCACCTAACTGCCATTTGTGCCCTTAAAAATCTCCCTCTCCTTCCCCCCATATTTACAGATTTATCAGTTTGAGAGCCAAAGGCACAAATGGATATCAGACTGCTACTTCCCAAAACAGGGTGCTAAATTTGTAGCCAAAAATGGTTTGTCTTGTGGGTCCTTCAAACGACCTCACATTTTTTACCTCATAAATATACAAATAAAGTTATTCTGCTTGGAATCAATCAATAATGGCAGTTATGCCATTTACTAAATTAATTCCAAATTGTATTACGGTTTTATCTAAATCCTGTTCCAGTGGGAGTTTTGCCACTGACTTCAAGAGGGGCAGGACCAGGCCCTAACAGAAATGTGAAGTAACTGATGATTGAGTTTTGAAAAATTCTACAGGAATTCTGTCACATGAGCTTCTGCATGAACTTACTGCTAAAAAATTGTAGGTCGTCTCTCCATAAAGCCGACTGGCAAGCTTCAACAGATAGGAAGCTCCACTTCTGTTTATGTCAGAGGTCAGGGTCTGAAATCTTGAATGAAGTTCTTCAACAACATCAAAATGAAGGGTCTGGATTAAAAGAAATGATCAATTAATACAGAATACTTGGTAGTAAGTGTTTGAACAATCAGGCCCTTGGAGTCAGGAGGAAAACAAACAAACAGTGTTTGCCTTCTGATTGATTGTAAGCTATTTGAAAACTTCAGCTAGTGCAAAATCTAGTGTTGACTTACTGGCAACACAAATGCATCACCTGTGCTCCGTCACTTGCATGGTCTACTAGTTTGGGCACAATTCAAGCTGTTTATTTTAATCTATAATGTTTGGCAGCTCTCCCCCTATGCGCCATCCAGCCATAAAGATCTGTTGGGACACTGATATTAGTCCCCAGATATTAAATCTGTATGCAAGGTGCTACCAATAAAGGGACCTTCAGTTCTCAAATTCACTTCTCCTTTTGGTTTTGCTCCCTCAGAGCATATTGCAAGCTTTGGTGTTCAATTTTGTTTTATTACTGTGGCTGGCCCCAATTCTAGTGAAATCAATGGGAGTACTCAGCAGGGATTAACACTATTGAATATAAGCAAGGGTTGAAGAACTGAGCTCTTTGTGTTCAGCCTTTATCAAATTCCGCCTGTAAACAAGCTGCAAACTGCATTAACTAGTGCTGTGAAGATTTCCTGTAGGTTAAATTCTGGTTTTAGAGATGGGAGATTACAAAATTAGTATTTATTCATTTTAAAATACAAAAAACAATTCTGGATGGCAGCATTGGTACTAATTTCATGTGGGATTTATTGCTTAAGAGGGATTCAGTTATTCATGGTTTTCTTGGAATGGCACATGCAGTTGTAAAAGAGTATGTTTGAATTTACTCTGCTGGGGGTAACAATATATTTGTTTAAGAATATTGTCTCCTTTGTATTGTTGGCTTTAGGAGGGGCTCTTTTATGTTATGTTATGTTAGGCAGCACTGAGTTATCCATTAGAACAATAAAACTCTTTCATCACCACCTGTCAGACCTGAACTTTGTACAGAAACTAACTCCCATTCTATCATCTAAATTAAACTAACAGCCCAACCCAGGTTGAACCTTCCAGACCTTATTTGAACATGTGAGTAAGGTGAGCTTGATCTGATTTAGTGTGATTTTCTTTTATTTTTAATAGATAATATAAATGCTGCCACATATTATTGATGGCTGATAATTTAAAAATTAAATATGTTACCGTAGTGTCTCTTTAAAGGCATATTTTCTCTCTGAGTGATTCTCAGAGACAAATTATTCAACAGGATATATGCATTATGGAGAGATCTACCTGAATCTAGATGAGCCGATGAGAGCGTACCAAGGACCTTCAATGCACATAGAACTATTTGGACAAAGCTAAACTAAACCAGAGACCACGCGTAGGACATGGTCTAGGGACCTGATCCAAAGCCCATCGAACTCTATGGAAAGATTCCTATTGACTTCAATGGGCTTTGCATCAGGCCTAGGTGTCCTGGGAAGTTTCAATCTGCTTTGTATAGGTGAAAAGATGCAGTATTAAGGCACTATGAAATGGGTCCATGACCCACAGAAACAAATATCCACATGCAACTTAAAGTCTTTGGTAGCTATAACCTTTCCCACAAGTTTCTCTGCACCCCCCGATGATGGTTAATGTATTTTCACAAATATTAGAAAGTACTTTGAATTAGAACATAAGAGTATGGTAGATTAGCATGTTGAAACTTGTCTGAGTGTGTTTTTTTTAGCCCCTTTTCATGCTATTTCTGCTCTGAATAGGTTCAACCTGGGTTGGGCTGTTAGTTTAATTTAGATGATAGAATGGGAGTTAGTTTCTGTACAAAGTTCAGGTCTGACAGGTGGTGATGAAAGAGTTTTATTGTTCTAATGGATAACTCAGTGCTGCCTAACATAACATAACATAAAAGAGCCCCTCCTAAAGCCAACAATACAAAGGAGACAATATTCTTAAACAAATATATTGTTACCCCCAGCAGAGTAAATTCAAACATACTCTTTTACAACTGCATGTGCCATTCCAAGAAAACCATGAATAACTGAATCCCTCTTAAGCAATAAATCCCACATGAAATTAGTACCAATGCTGCCATCCAGAATTGTTTTTTGTATTTTAAAATGAATAAATACTAATTTTGAAATCTCCCATCTCTAAAACCAGAATTTAACCTACAGGAAATCTTCACAGCACTAGTTAATGCAGTTTGCAGCTTGTTTACAGGCGGAATTTGATAAAGGCTGAACACAAAGAGCTCAGTTCTTCAACCCTTGCTTATATTCAATAGTGTTAATCCCTGCTGAGTACTCCCATTGATTTCACTAGAATTGGGGCCAGCCACAGTAATAAAACAAAATTGAACACCAAAGCTTTTTTTTATTAAAAAATGTGGCTAATGTAAAGTTATGTGGAAGTGGCTGATTAAAGCCCATTGAACTCAAAGGGAGTCTTTCCATTGACTTCTGTGGGCTCTGGATCAGGGCCATCAGGCGCAAAATATAGCAAATACAGTGAAAACACAAAATACAGTAAGTGTTTAAAGTTAAGCATGTGCTTAAAGCCTTCAAAACTTAAGCACTTAAATGGTGTGCTGAAAAGGAAATAATTTCCAATTGGGGCCTTATTTAGAACATTAGGCATCTATTTTTGAAAATATTAGTCTGCAGATCTGCTGAATCTTACTATTGTGGCTGATCTCATTCAGATCATCTTTGATATGAGACTGATAATGACTTGACTCTAAATGAGAAGGTGGGTGAGAATATCTTTTATTGGACCAACTTCTGTTGGTGAAAGAGAGAAGCTTTCGAGATACCTTTCCCAGACCTGAAGAGCTCTGTGTATTCAGTGTCACAGCCAAATACAAGATTAAACAGGTAGTTTACCATCCTAGCCACTATGGATGTAGAAGCTCTCTACACCAACATTCCACACAAAGATGGACTACAAGCCATCAGGAATAGCATCCCTGATACCATCACGGCAAACCTGGTGGCTGAACTTTGCGACTTTGTCCTCACCCACAACTATTTCAGATTTGGGGACAATTTATACCTTAAGTCAGAGGGACTGCTATGGGTACCCGCATGGCCCCTCAGTATGCCAACATTTTTATGGCTGACTTAAAATAGCACTTCCTCAGCTCTCGTCCCCTTACACCACATTGATGACATCTTCATCATCTGGACCCATAGGAAGGAGGCCCTTGAGGAATTCCACCAAGATTTCAACGATTTCCACCCTACCATCAACCTCAGCCTGGACCAGCCCACACAAAGGTCCACTTCCTAGATACTACAGTGCTAATAAGCGATGGTCACATAAACACCACCCTATACCGGAAACCTACTGACCGCTATACTTACCAACATGCCTCCAGCTTTCATCCAGACCACATCACACGATCCACTGTCTACAGCCAAGCTCTAAGATACAACCGCATTTGCTCCGATCCCTCAGACAGAGACAAACACCTACAGAATTTCTATCAAGTGTTCTTAAAACTGCAATACCCACCTGGTGAAGTGAAGAAACAGATTGACAGAGCCAGAAGGGTACCGAGAAGTCACCTACTACAAGACAGAGCCAACAAAGAAAGTAACAGAACGCCAGTAGCCGTCACCTACAGCCCCCAACTAAAACCTCTCCACCGCATCATCAAGGATCTACAACCTGATCCTGAAGGACGATCCCTCACTCTCACAGACCTTGGGAGACAGGCCAGTCCTCGCTTACAGACAGACCCCCAACCTGAAGCAAATACTCACCAGCAACTACACTCCACACAACAAAAACACCAACCCAGGAACCAAACCCTGCTACAAACCCCGGTGCCAACTCTGTCCACATATCTATTCAAGGGACACCATCATAGGACCTAACCACGTCAGCCACGCCATCCGGGGTTCCTTCACCTGCACATCTACCAATGTGATATATGCCATCATGTGCCAGCAATGCCCCTTTGCCATGTACATTGGCCAAACCAGACAGTCTCTACGCAAAAGAATAAATGGACACAAAACTGACATCGGGAATCATAACATTCAAAAACCAGTAGAACACTTCAATCTCTGTGATCACTCAATAACAGACCTAAAAGTGGCAATTCTTCAACAAAAAAACTTCAAAAACAGACTCCAAGGTGAAGCTGCAGAACTGGAGTTAATTTGCAAACTGGATACTATCCGATTAGGCCTGAATAAAGAATGGGAGAGTTTGGGTCATTACAAAACCTAAACTTAATTTCCGCAATACTAATTTCTCCCTACTGTTACTCACACTTTCTTGTCACCTGTCTGTAACGGGCCACTTTCTTACCACTTCAAAAGTTATTTTTCCTCCCTTGGTATCCTGCTGTTAATTGATTTATCTTGTTAGACTGACCTTACACTTGGTAAAGCAACCCCCATCCTTTCATGTATTTATACCTGCTCCTGTATTTTTCACTTCATGCATCTGATGAAGTGGGTTCTAGCCCACGAAAGCTTATGCCAAAATAAATTTGTTAGTCTCTAAAGTGCCACAAGGACTCCTCGTTTCCCCCCCACATATTCTAAGGGGCCTTTCAAGGTGAAGCGTTCCGTTAATACCCCTGTAGTCATAGAATAAAAAGGGGGGCTAGTGTGTTGCAGATTGTTGTAATAAACCATAAATCCAGTGTCTTTATTAAGATCATGATTTTTGGTGTCTGGCAAAGTTATGAATTTAAGCTCCCAGGCTTGTCTTTGGAAGGTGTTGTGCAGGTTTCGTTTGAAGATGGGGACTGAGAGGTCAGGATTTATGGTTTATTACAACAATATGCCACTAACTCCCCCCCCCCTTTTTTTTTTGTCCTATGACTCCAGGGGTATTAACAAGCCACTTCACCTTGAATGGTCCCTTGAAAGATGTGTTAACTACTTATGCTAAACAATCTGTTCCAGCTTGTATTTAACTGTCACATGCTGAGTACCTTTCCGAGACCAGAAGGAGAGCTCTGTATAGCTCGAAAGCTTGTCTCTCTTGTCAATACAAGTTGGTCCAATAAAAGATATTATCTCACCTACCTTGTCTTTCTAATATCTTGGGACCAACATGGATACAACAACACTGCAAACAACATTAACTGTGACTGGATTGAAATAAGATTCACATCTGTTTTGTGTGTCTTGTGGGAGATAACAATCCCGTCATTTTACAAAATTCGTGATCTCATGCAAAGACGTTGTCATCATGCATTATCATAGTTATGACACTTTATATTTAAGGAGGGGGAGGTGGGTTGAGTTTTTGTTTTTTAACATGGCAGCAGTATGCGTAACATTATGCATTACAAAAATCACAGATCTCTTTGCCAGAGTCGCACAGGGGCTTTGGGCAAAATCTGAAACAGAGGCTCTCCTCCCTTCCAAAAAAAAAATGATCAGGGGCTGGGGGGAGTGGAGAGTGTGCCCACCCTGCACTCACCCCACAGCGATGACTCCTGTCCTGTGGGACTGGGCCTTGCTCCCCTCTCCAGGCATTGTGACCTGGCATACTCGGTTGCAACACCACTCAGTTTGTGGGCCCTTTCAAACTGGGGGCCTGGGGCAGCCCTGATCTTAGCATCAAAAGGCATGAAAACAAATTAAAAAATAATTTGGTTCCAGAGGTTTTGATCAAATTAATTAGTGATTAAATTAAGTGGGAAACAATAGGAAGGGTCACTGAATTCTTATATTTTTTCTCTTAAAACTTATTTTCTATAACATTAAAAATCTAAACAAGAGAGAAATTTTCACTGACCTTCAACAGCTGTCTCTCTGTGTTACCTTTAGCCCCTAAAAGGACCATGGCCAGTGCAGCAGAAATACTGACTGGCGAGAAGAAGATATTTCCTGTTGGGTTGGTTTCATTCAACTTTCTAAACAAATCGAGAGCAAAATGGGTGTTTGCATTAGTCAGTTTCTCCATGGTTAAAAGCTGAAAAATAAAATAAGTGCAATCAAAGCTCCAGGTAGTGATTTTTCAAAAACTAAATGCCCTGTGTTACGCAAAGCAAAGGTGAAACTAATAAAAGAGCATTTGTACCATATGGAACTCAGGAATATTAACTTCAATTTACCTTCCTCACACATTAACAAATTCACATAAATAGATATAACAGCTAGTAGACTGCTTACCCCAAACATTCTGGTTACACCAACCTTACAGATGTTATATAATAACCTTCAGTAGCCTCTTATTTCTAAATTTGGAACAAACAAAGGTTAAGGAGCGTGCAAGAATGGACACTATAGTCCTCTTACTCCAAATTTACAAACCAGACAGTCAAGACAACTGGTGGGCGACCTCCTCCTTGTTTTCCCACCAGCGGATTTATTAATTGTAATACACTAAGGCATCCAGTGGCTGGTGAAAGGTACTTAAATCTCCATCTCATCTGAGACCTGTTTCTGTTGAGCAGACCACACCAAATTAAGGTCCCAGTCCTCCAAAGACTTACACATCTGCTTAACTTCATGCACTGTGAGAACTCATCGAATTTACTGGGACTACTCAGTGTGTTTCATGTTTAGCATGTGCCTAAATAGTTGCAGGATCAGAGCCCAAGAATGGATCATATATGTACATGAGAGCTGGAGTTTTGAAATCAAAAGTGAAACGCAGAATCATGCCACTGCCCCCGCCATTAGGTATTTGCGACAGCACAGACAGTCTCTCTGGCCTTAGGGGGTTTGTCCACACACTGAAGTTGTGATGTTTAGCTGGTGCCGCTTTAAGTGTTGACACTCTTACGTCATTTAAACCTGACTTGCACCGGTTTTGCTTCTGCCCGCGAGTGAAAATCGAGGAGGCAAATCATAACTAAGGAAGGAGGAACAGCTGCATCCAGGGCTTTCCCTGGAAGGCTGCTGAGAACTTGTCATAGGCAGGCTATTGCGAAGCAGCTTCTTCTCCCTGGGGGCGGGTGGGAGAGGCTCAGCTGGTACTGTGGGCTTTTCTCTCCTGCAGGGCTGCCTCCGTGTCCCCTCTGGGCATGCAGTGAGGGGGAAGGAAGAACAGGCCGAGGCGCTCGGGACCAGCCCAAGCTGCACATTTCTAATTCACTGTAGGGGGACAGATTGCAGGCTTCTGCTCTGTCTCCAGCACATGACGCAGGGTCCTCCCCTTAGCCCCATTTCTTGGCGCCAATGAGCGTCCCCTGCTCTCGGACTGGGACAAATTCACCGCTGCTGTTTCTTACCCTGCAGCCGGCTGGGGATTCACTGGTTCCAGGCAGTAGGAGAGACACGTGAACTAGTGACTCAGCCCTGCGAGCTTACCCAGGTCAGGGGTGGGGAGCGTGTGCGTGGGCTGGGCTAGGCCGGGGACGAGCCTTAGGGGAGGGAAACGTACAGACGCTGCTCGGGGGAGGACCGGGGCCGCCAGCCCCACACCAGCTGGGTGCGCTGTGACTGCAGGGGGAGGGGCCACCTCTGCAGGAGGGATTGAGGCAGCAGGGGTGGGGAGAATGGATCGGGAGGGGAGGATGAAGGAAAGGTGGGGAATGGAGGAGGGGATGAACTAGCTACGGCTGGTCAGAAATACTGACTGGCGAGAAGAAGATATTTCCTGTTGGGCTGGTTTCATTCAACTTTCTAAACAGATCGAGAGCAAAATGGGTGTTTGCATCACTCAGTTTCTCCATGGTTACAAGCTGAAAAATAAAATAAGTGCAATCAAGGCTCCACGTAAAAACTACGATTTTCTCTGTAGTATCTAACTGCAGTGTGTGTCTTGAATTTTGTTCTCAGCCTTGCACTGTAAATACAGAGCTACTCCACTAGTTTGTATTTACACTGTGTAACTAAGCAAAATTTGGCTCAATGTCTTTATTGAAGACTGAACAGTTTCCAAACCAAAAAATTGCTGTACTGTGACCACAGTTTCCTCTCTCTCCAGTTGGGTTTAGAAAAGGCTGAAATTGGTTGTTACAGTACTACTTTGTGTTGTTATAGCTCCTTCCAAGGATTTCAAAATGCTTTACAAATAAGTAAACTAACTTTGTAACACAGAGATTATTTACAAATAGGTGAATGGGGTCGGAAACCGGTTAAGTAATTTTCCCAAGGTCTATATGTCTCAGATCTGACTTCTAGCCCCATATATTTACTGCAGTAGCTTTAAATAATTCCCCCACAAGGGGTTTGGCAACACCTATAGATGTGAAACAATGATAATACAATGAGGACAGATTGAAATAGCCCCTTAAAACAAATTACAAAATCTTTCATCACAGAGGGAAGGACTTTAAAATTTCCCTAAAAAGAGTTTCAAAAGGGAGGAATGTGCATGAGAACAACCACGCTGGGTCCACCCAATGGTCCATCGATCCCAATATCTTGTCTCTTGCCAGTGGTGAGTACCAGAGCTTCAGGGGAGAGTGTACAGAACAGGGCAATTTTGGGGAAATCTGCTGCTGTCTTCCCCTCCCAGCTTCTATCAGTCGGAGGTTTATTACCTTCCTCAGATGAATGAGACTGACAAGATTTGCAGAAAAGATCTCTCAGCCCCTTATCCTGATATACCAAGCTTTTGTTTTCCTCTGAAAAGGCAGAGAGAGGAGCCCTTGCTTGTGGGTTTTTATGAACTCTGCAGGAAACAGTATGCAGGCTGGAAAAAGGTGTACAGATCTAGACTGCTGGTATTATCCACGCTTCAAAGGTGTGGACAATTTTTTCTGCCTCTGGTGAGGTAGCAGGCTCCTCCAGAAACACCTTTTCAACCACTACCTTTTCTTTATGTTGCTGTTCTCTACTATGACGTGATATGGGGTCCAGTAACTCAGTCTACTATTGTTAATTTTTCTCTTTTTTGCTCAGTGGTAAGACTGTGTCCATAGTTATGCTATAGTAAACATTGTTCAAGTTAATTTAGTTTGTTTATCTGGTAGTTACGACATTGGACAAGTTCATGGGGCTACATGACTGAAAGGCAGAAAGTACTGGGCCCCTGGAGCTACCTGCCTTTTTTCAGCCGCAGTGCTGCCTTTGCCTCTCTGAGTGCACAGAATCACACTGGGTACTGCTGGCCGTGACATCATCAGGTAAAGAAAATACACTGCTAAAGCAACAACAAATGTTATCCAGGCCTTCGTGAGTCTAGCCTTACAGGAGAGACACCACTGATGTTCAGGTGACCATTTATTAGGTAATATCCCACGTTTGACATGAAGATGACAAGAGCACACTTCCCCTCTCTGTTGCAATCACAACCTCCAATTTTTAAAGTAGTTAGAATAATGGAATTGGAGACAATAGCTGCGTGTTTGCTGAACAGCCAGATGGGAAGTCTTCCCTTCTCTTCCAGTTGGTGAGATGAGCTCCAGGGACTGTGTAGTCAGCACAGTTGTTGAAGGGTTCTTCTGATTGGCTGCAGTGATATTTTAGTCAGCCCAAAGTAGGAAAGCAGAAGGCAAGTAGTGAAGCAGCCCAGCTTACTTGTTGGGTATAGGACAGCTGTCCTCAGAAAGGTAACTAAACCACCAGCTGAGGAGGCTCTTTTTTTAAGTGCTTAACTATGGTTATACGGAAGACTAACCAAGGACAGTTTACATTAAAAACAAAAAAATGCTCCCATGGAATTAATAAGATGCGTGCTTACCAGCCAATCATTGTGCTTGCACAGCATAGCCCATTTCCCCTCCCTGCACAGATCTTAAGACTTTTTCTTTCTTGAGGTTGTACAGTGCCTACCAATGGGGCTCCCATTCTGCTTGGAACCATTGAGTGTTGTCACAGTATAAATGGTAACCATGAGTGCAGACCTCACTCTCATAAATACTTAACTACTGGTCCAAAACAAATGCTACAGCTTGCAGTAGTGTCAGTTCAGTACAGTGTGTTAATAGTGTAGTTTTTGATTTAAAAGACACAAATGATGGATAAATCTCTCCAAATATTATTACCTAAAGAGGACAATATTTCCTTTACTTACCAGAGAGAGGAAATTCTCGCAAGAGGCCCAAAGTCTGCAATATACAGCTCCTTGACCCCTATGGAGAAATGTTCTTACAGAAGTCTAAAAAATGCCAAAACTTCATGTAAGCTTCAGACCAACCTATTGGCAACAATATTTCAAACAAATCTGTAGAACTAAACAAGTTTGTAGGATTTTCTGCTTTAAGAGATAAGATTGATATTCTTTTGGGGATGGGGGAGAAATCTCACTGCCAGCTTTCCCTTTCATTCAAGAGGTGTCACAGAATTTCGTAAATATTGAGCCCGTTATGCAGCTTATTCTTTTGTTCCTGTCTTAAGCTGTGTGTGGTGAATGATGTGCTGTTAATAGCTGCAGCATTCTACCCCAGAGATGGGTATACTTCAGTGATGGATTAAGTGATTACTAGGCAGTAGTCCCCCTTAAACTTGTCAGTTTTGTGTTTTATAAAAGATTACCTCGATATTTCCTAATCTTTCCCTCACTTACTATGGGGAACACCTAGAAAGACTGAGGTGAAGTTGGTTATCTTAAAGGTACAATGAAGGCACAATTGGCAAGTCTATGGCATCACTTCACCTACCACAGAAATGCAGTCACCTCTGAGCTGGAACAGATTTTCAGTATTGTATACCAGCACTAGTTTACACCAGAGACTGAAGAACGGGTTAATGTAGGGGGCTGTTAGGTTGCAGAATGCCTTATCCTAAGTTGGGATTTGGTCAGGACATGATTGTAAACAGCCCTTGCTCTTATTTTCACTGCCTAAGAACTTAACACTGAAGCATCTGACTCTGGGATTTTAAAATCCTAAAACTATGGAAGTAAAACAAAGAGTGCTGTTGCTTCTGAAGTTGTTACATGGAGCAACTTCTTAAATGTGAAAGAATTATAGGCCAAAAATCGTTACTGAGGGAAGCATGAGCAACTCTTCTGATGTCAGTTGTAGTGGTCCTGCTTATGCTACCTATGATTTTGGCTCCGTGGTGACAATGAGACACTGTGTGTCTAGGATATAGGGCACTGGGAGTCAAGAGACCTGGGTGGTATTCCCAGCTCTCCCAGTGACCGGCTGTGACTTTGAACAAGTCACTTTACTCCCCCTTCCCACACTTTTTCTGTCTTGAGCATTTTGTCTCCCCATACTAGACAACTTTGCCTTTCATCTAGGAGGTGTCAGAGAACTTCATAAATATTAATTGAGCCTGTAATGTAGCTAACTCTTTTGCTCCGCACTTAAGATGTGTGTGGTAAATCATGTGCTGTTAATAGCTGCAGCATTCTACCTCAGAGGTGGGTATGTTTCAGTGATTCCTAGGCAGTGGTCCCCCTTAAATTTGTCAGCTTTGTCTTTTATAAAAGATTACCTCAGTATTCCCTAAACTTTCCCTTACTTAATATGGGGAACACCTAGAATGCACCAAAGACTGAGATGAAGTTAATTATCGTAAAAGGTACAATTAGCAAGTCTATGGCATTACTTTACCTACCACAGAAATGCAGTCACCTCTGAACTGAAGCAGATTTTCAGTATTGCATAGGAGCGTTAGTTTAGAACAGACTGAAAAACTGGTTAATGTAGGTTGCAGAATGCCTTAACCCACGTTGGGATTTGGTCAGGACACCACTGCAAACAGCCCTTGCTTTTATTTTCTCTTTTCACTGTCTCAGAACCTGACACTGAAGCATGTGACTCTGGGATTTTAAAATCCCAAAACTATGGAAGTAAAGCAGCACTAGCCCTCTGTTTAATTTAGTCATATGGAGCAACTTAAATTCTGAGCTAACGTTAATTTTTTAGCACAGAATTTCTACTGCATTTGAGTAATGGATGACAACAGTATAAATGACGCTAACTGAAAGAGTCTCCCATTTCTTTCCTGCCAAGTGAAAGAATTATGGGCCAAAAATCATTGCTGATGGAAGCACAAGCAACTCATCTGAAGTCAGTTGTGGTATTCCTGCCACCAATGATTTTTGGCTCCGTGATGACAATGAGGCAGCGTGGATCTAAGATACAGGGCACTGGACTGGAAGTTAGGAAATGTGGGTGCTACTCCCAGCTCTGCCAGTGACCTGCTGTGACTTTAGACGAGTCACTTTACTTCCCCTTTCTTCTGTTTTGACTATTTTGTCTCCCTGTATTAGACATTTGTACAAACACAATAGGCCCCAGTAATGGTTGGAGCTGTAGGCACTACTGAAATACATATAATGAAATGTTTTAATAGTGAACTGCCTCAGCTGGTGGGAGGGTTTCCCTCAATTTCGCCAGAGTTAAGGAACTGCTGTGGTGCATGTCCACTGTCAGCTCCCAGGGCAGCTTAGAATGTCCTAGCTCTGCCCACAGGGACTGTTCCTTTTCACCTCCTTTAAAGTCAAGTCAGTGTTTCTACTTCCTTACAGTTTTGTGGATAATGCTGGACTCTGTTCCAGTGCCTGTAGGGGCAACGACTTTGAAGGGTAAGAATTTGTAGTTGGCAGAGGGAATGAAAACCTTGCATACAATCCAGGACTGGTATCTTATTGCAATTTATAATACAGTGAAAGGTTATTTTCAACAACGAGGTTTTCATTGACACTCATTCCTTACCTACTCAGACTTCACCCTACCAGGTTATGAGGTGCTGTTGACAAACCTAATTGAACACTGAAACTGAGTTAGCTGCAACACTCAGAACAACACTAAATTCTATGTTCCAAGTTAACCACCGTATTGCCTCTATTTACGTATGTTCTTGGCAGCCAAGTATTATAAAGGAGGCAATAAATACTGGACTTGATTGGAGGTGGGAGCCCTGCTAGTGCAGTCTTAGAATGGCAGAGCCTGTCCCTGCTAGTTATCGATGGCAAAATTCACACAATGTTTGTTTCAATCACACTCCAGCTGAAGAACTACACAATTAAAACCAAACAAAACTTGACCACACAGCACTTCACATCAGTTCCTTTATTGTTGGTTCAAGGAGCAGAAACAGCAATACCAAAATCACTGGATAAAGCCACTATGGCTGGACAGTTTATAGCATTATCAGTCTAAGCAAAAACGATATACAAACTGCTGAGTTACATATTGCCTTCGTAGTTTGTTACATTAGGATACAAATATGAGAGCTCTCACATTTAAGTTTCTGTATGTGTCCTGGAAGCTTTTTATTCTAATCTTTGCTATAGATAGAAAGGTCTGTCCTATTTCACAAGTGTTAAAAATATTAGTGTAACCCAGGTTAACTAGTGATAAGACACATGCAGAGTGAAATTCTGACCCCACTGAAGTCAATAAGAAGTTTTACCACTGACTTCAGTGGAGTTGACTTCATTCCTTGTCTTGAATAAGTACTTGCTCAATTATTCCCCAATGACAGTTGTGTTAGCATCATTCATAAAAATCTGTTAGATGGCTGCACAGCTAGACATGGAAGGAACCAGTCTGGAAAATGAGACAGGGAGAAGGGAAATTTGCAAAAAGCATTTGGAGGTCAGTCAGAAGTCAGTCTTCTTTCGTTTTCCTCTCCCTACGAGATCTTACCACCTGCTACTAAGAAACTCCAGTATGAGAACCAAATTTCTAGGGGAATATGTACAGAGATGGAGAGATGCATTAAGCAAGTAGTTATAGCTAAAGATGGACTCAAGGAACCCTGCATTTATTAAGGTATACAGGATTCAAGGGGTGCTTTACATGTAACTATGGCAAATGCCATTTTAAGTCTTAACACTTGGAAAAGATATTAAATGATCCTGTTATTTAAAAAACTGTTGCTTAAATTTGAATAGAGGACTACAAAAAGCTGTTTCAGGCACAAGAGAGAAGGGTGTTTAGGGTTGCACCATGTAATGTACAGCATCTATACAAAGCTTGTTGCTTAGAGTGCAAAAAAAAAAAAAAATCCCAAGATAGTAAAATGGAAATAACTTTACTGTGTTAATGGCTGCATTTTTTCTTTTTAGGGGGAACAAAATCTGCCATAGAACAGAATGTTGCCAGTTTTGTTGTGCCGGATAAAGAAGAGGAAAGGATGGTCAGCAGTGAACCGTGGTACAATCATTGCACATCGCATATTGATCACTGCTGCAGTAGCAGCTGCTGCCTCCGTGCCTTCTTCGTTTACCTCCACAAAGGACTTGTGAACAACCTCAGACAGAACTAGGTCATTGCTGGCTGACATTCCAGATAAATCCACCTTGTTTCCGTCAAATGCATCAGCCATTCCCATGCTCTTCAGAACAGGCTTCAGATCATAAGCTTGCTCCAACTTAAATCTGGGTAAACACACCTCCACTTCACTATTGTCCATCATTTCTGGATTTATCCACTCTATAAATTTCTCATAGGTAAGTTCTCTTTCCAGCTAAAAGAAAAAAGGTCAAAATTAAAGAGGAAGAAAAGCCAGGAATTTATACTAATGAAACAATGCCCGCTGTGTGTGTTTACACAGTAGGGATTAGCATCCTCCCCTGGTCTGGAGTGAATGCTACTGCTGTAGTCAGAAGCAAACAATAAATGGCATTCAGATACATTCTTATATCAGTACAGTCAAAAGGCCCTCTAATTAGGATCGGAGTCCCACTGTGCAATATGCAAGTACCGTCGCAAGCCCATCTTTCATGGTGACAAGTTAATGCTATTGCATGTTGTCATTAGTAATGAAGTACTTTGCAGAGGTGACTACTGTGGGAGAGGCATTACTATTTTGCCATCCCTTGCCAACCCAGTAACAATACAGCACAGAAAGGAAATCAGTAGCTCTTGAATGGAGCTCTCCAGGATCGTCTTCAATCCCCGGTGACCCCTCCTCTGGTCAAGAAGTCTCTCCTTTCACAACTTAACATTTCTCTAGACATCAGAGAGAGCTGGGCTTACTTGACAGTGACACATGGTATTCCCATCTCTTGGGGGACAGATGTAACGCCTCCTCAGCTCTCCTACCCTGTGCTAATACTGGTGAGTTCAGAGCTTGGGACTTGAATTCACAGATCTAATTGAGATTTAGTCAAATGCTCTTCTCTGGCAGGATTTGAGTTTTTTATTCAGTACAAATGGCTTACCTGTTCCAGGCCAGTGGAATTATCTTGGATTTTATCAGGAAGCAGGATGATCATACTAGTCTCATTATCAACATAAGGGAGGTCAAGGATTTTGGTCTGAAAGTCTACTATGTAGCTCATGTTAAATTTAGCTTTCTTGAACATCATCTGCACTGGTTTGGTCTCATGCTTTAAAAAAAAAATATATATATCAATGTCAACAAGTACTACAGAGCCAGCATATTGGTACTAAACCAGAAGAACTGGGATTCAAATCACATGGGAAATCTGAAATTAGGCTGGACAGAGCACTAGAAAATATTGTAGGGAAGGGTCCTACCATTGCCCTTTGGGGTGACAGGGAATGAACCAAAATTCTATCAGGCTTTTCCCATTTGTAATGCCCAGTCCTTTGAGATTTATTCTGAGAAAACCACATGTATATTAGTTGCTTAGTGTGTAGCTTCCTATCAACAAAATTGTTAAAACACTGGACTTCTGTGCCAAAAGAGTTTCATACCTGGATTCAAGCCTGTTAATTTACCGACATATTTTAATCTTTGCTTCAAATGGACAGGGAACATCTTCAGCAAAAATATTTTGTTATTTTTAGGCTACCGGTCCCTGGAATATAATCTCAAAAGAAATGTCAAATATTTTAGTGATGTTATTAAAATAATTAAATCCTAAAATTATAAAGCCACTAATGGTTTGAAATGACCATTTTGAAATCCTACCTATCTCCTACCATTTTTCTTATGGAGCACAAGCTAGTGAGGCTTTTTCATTATTTTCTTATCATTCAAGATGAGTAACAAGATGAGTAAATAAGAATTAGCCTGAAACTTTAAGGCCATTAATCCAACTTTTCCAAAGCTTCAATCTAAAAGGTTAGTAGGCAGGAGATTTCAAACTTCTGAATGCTAAATGGCAAATATGGCCAGCACTGCTATTGCCTGTTAATACAGAAAAGGAAAGGTTGAGTGGACAGGGGCACAAAGCCAGATTTTCTTAAGGATTTTGCCGGGTCTTAAGAAAGGAGCAGGCAGCAAAAACAAATCGTGATCCCGTGAGTAGATTAAATAGAGTGGCTATTAGTAGAAAAAGAGAGTGGATATTAGTGTGCTGGAAAGGCTGTTGGGAGTGTTCACGGTTGATACCATAGAGGAGCCGAAAAGCTCAGGTAGCATCTGGATTTCTGCATGCTTATCTGAACTCCATTTCTGACAGTTCTTTATGACTAATCAGCTTAAGCAGGCTGAACACAAGAGTGATTTTTTCAGTTTGTTCTGGAAGCACTGAGATTATAAGGCATAGGAATGCCCACAAAAGTGAATTCCATAGCTGTGGGTCATCTGCCCTCTTCCACTCGAGTTTTTGTGACTGACAGTTCTGTCGCTCCTAATGAATTCCTTTGAATTCCCTGTCGTGAAGAAAATGCAGTCCTCTGGTAGCTTAGGCCAGTTTCATAGACAGCTTTGAAGATTAGGGTCAAAACCTTAATATGACCCTGTATTCAATGGGGAGTCAGCATAATACTGATTTCCCGCCCACCCCCAAAGAAAAGGGAAAACTAAACAACTTCCACAAGTTAGGGCTCTTTCTGGGAATGGCCTGGTATGAAAGATTGGCACCAACTCCCCAGTAGGTCTAAGGCAAGGCAATAGCATTCTATCAAATGCTTCAGAGAGATCTGAGGCTTGGTCTACACTCACCCCCCAAATCGAACTAAGGTACGCAACTTCAGCTACGTGAATAACGTAGCTGAAGTTCAAAGTACCTTAGTTCGATCTTACCTCGGTCCACACGCGGCAGGCAGGCTCCCCCGTCGACTCCGCGGTACTCCTCTCGTCTAGCTGGAGTACCGCAGTCGACGGCGAGCACTTCCTGGTTCGACTTATCGCGTCCAGACAAGACGCGGTAAGTCGAACCCAGAACTTCGATTGCCAGCTGCCGAACTAGCGGCTGGGTGTAGACATACCCTAAGAGTGTGAATGTATGTCTCTTATCCATGGACAAGAGCAGGTCATCCATCAACACTACTTGTACTGTCTGTTACCTATCAAGATCCGAAGCCCAGATTTGGGGAGGACCACTATACAGATGGTAAGTAGGTGTATCCACTTGCATTTTCATTACGTTATTCACAAATGGGAAGGAAGTTAGACCCCCAAGCAGTAATTAGTAAAGTCTGTGGTTTCCACTCATGGCTTCTGGAGTGCTGGCCTGACAACATGTGTTGGGCTGGCCGATAAAATTCTCTCTCTAAAAGATGACGTTAAGAGATAGTAGGGCTTCCAGGCACTCCTGAATGTCTTTCACCATCCAGGAAGGGATGGTACAAGTCACACAGGGTGGTTCACATTTCATTCAGTTTCTTGGTATGCAAATGGGCTGAGCTCTTCAGAGTCACTTTACCAGTCCCTGTTTGTGCTATTTGTAGACAGCCTCATGAGGATGGATGAGCTTCTCCAAAAAGAAGGGCTGACCTATCGCCACAATCAGACTGTATTACGCCTTGGGGTAGAGTGGATGCACTTTAAGATGAGGAGATTTGCACACTGATGTGAGTAGCTAAAAAAAGGAACCTGATCTATTTTGTATATCAATTTAATGGTGGAATCCATTTTAAAGCAAAAGTGATGTTTTGTTCAAAGCTTGCTGTAAACTGAAGCGTTCCATGTGTAAAAGCATCTGAATGCACACATGTTCCCTTCTGCCTGTAGACAATAAGGACCCAATTCTTCTCACTTCTTTTTTATACTATACTATTGTACCCAGTGATGAGCTGCCAGAATGTTAATTACCGGTTCCCTACCGGATCTTCGGCGGCACGTCCTTCATTTGCTCCTGGAGTGCCGCCGAAGACCCAGAGCCAGTGAACGACCCGCCGCCTAAGTGCCGCCGCTGATCCAGTAGGGAACCGGTTATTAAGCACCACCCGGGAGTACAAGCCCAAGACCCCCCACCCTAACTGCCCCCCGGGGCCCTACCCCCTACCCAACTCACCCCTCTCCCTGTCCCCTGACTGCCCCGATCCCATCCACCACCACCCTGACAGACCCCTGGAACTCCCACGCCTACCCAACCCCCGCCCCCCCCGTTCCCTGTCCCCTGACCGCCCCCCGAGAACCTCCGCCCCCTCCAATCGCTCCCTGCCCCTTATCCAACCCCTCCTCTCAGCCCCGGCCCGGCCCCCTTACCGTGCTGCTCAGGGCAGCGTGTATCGATGCCGCGCGGCCTGCTGGAGCTCACAGCCCCACCCCCTTACCATGCCACTCAAAGCGGCAGGAGCTGCAGAGCTGCCCAGGAGCGGTCCAGAGCGCTGGCGCCGGGCTCTGCGAGAGGGGGGAAGGCGGGGGAGGGGCCAGCCGGGAGCTCAGGCGGGCCGGAGTTTGCCCACCCCTTTAACAACCGGTTCTAAAACGGCTTTAAATTTAACAACTGGTTCGCGCGAACCGGTGCAAACCGGCTCCAGTTCACCACTGATTGTACCCCTTGGAATCCCAGTCATGGACCAGGACCACACTGCGCTAGCAAGACGACCGACCCTGCTCCGACGAGCTTACAGTCTAAGTATAGCTGTTTTAGCTCCAGTGACTGTAGTGGAGTTACTCCTGATTTACACTGTGAGGAGAATTAGCCATCGCCACATATTTTACAAATCCAACCTTACAAGACATGAGGTACTTGAGTATTATTAATGTTCCAATTTTATCACTGGATAAAAACTGAAGCAGAGGGAACCAGTTTCTGTAAGTAACCATAATTCTGTGGTAGTTCTGCACACAAAACTGCAGCATGTTAGAGGACAGGGAGGTTAAATGACTTCCAAGTTCTCTAACTTCAGCATGTTAGAGGACAGGGAGGTTAAATGACTTCCAAGTGTCGGACTCCATAAATTGGGACCTGTAAATTGTTGAACAATTTACAGGTCCCAATTTATGGAGTCCGACACTCGTTTATCCACATTCTTCCCTTCCATGTTAAAATTTTATGTTCACGGCTACCTCCCTCCAACACTGAAAAGATACAGTGAGAGGTGCAGCAGAAAGCAAAAGAAGGAAACAAGGGATACATCTAAGTTAATGTATTTAATTGAAAATGTAGTTTCAAATATGTTTACAATAAACTAACTAAAGGGGTTGTGTTGAGGGGATGGGATAGAATAGAGGGGTGAGGTAAAGTGTACTTAGGGCAATCCTGATTAAAAACATTTCTTGTTTTCTCTGGGTGAAAAGCAGTACAAAGTTAGTGTCATTTTCCTACTTCATACCTTGTTAATTTTAAATTCCCCTTTCACTGTGCGATCTTTGTTGAATTGGGTCGCCCAGTTGCCTTTGAAGTAGACGGCATTCACCAAGACTAGTCTGGTCATTGAACCAATAACACCCTGAGCCAACAGATTCTGGATTTTACCTTTAGGACACATTAAGGAAGAATAGTTTTTAGCTGATACACACCCATTTACCTAGTTGTGTTATTAACAACAGTATCCTCTACGGCTGCACAAGACAAGAACTACATCTTAATCAGAAGGATTCAGTTCTGTTTTTCCCCTCCCTCCCTTATTCTATCTTTCCTATGGCCATATGCTTTTTAAGCAGACTTTGGCTGTTTAGAAAAACACTGTGGAACTCTGCAAGCTACTTACCTTCAGTTTTTTCTTCTACCCAGGCATTTATATGTTTTCTGGAATCTTCTGCAGCTCTAGAGAAGTCAAGTTGTTCTAGCTCTGCATGGTAGAATTTCTGGCAGGAGTCTATAAATGTCTAGGACAAACAAAGGAGGATGTCTTAACAATATATTTTCCTGGCGTGCAGTTGTAGAAGACTCAGTCGTAGAATCTACCTCTTCTTCCTCCACCCCTTCAGAAAGAGTCAGTCTTAACACCAACTTGTCGTCACTTGTTTTCAAGCTGAGCATTTTATTTTTTATTTATTACATTCTTAGTCCAAGCAGCTGGCTTACTGACAGATCAAAAACACTGCATGGTGAAAGTGATGCAATCAATTTGCTTCGGTTTGAGAGTACAAGGCTTAGTAAATCGGTCTCTAGATAAAGTTTTTTGTAACCTTCCCAGAGTAACCCAAACATGATCTAGTTCAGAAGTGAAATCTCAAGGGGGTTATTTCTATATCTTTTTTCTATAGTATGTGTGGACCATAATAACCTGTTCTTCAGCCTTATAAAAGGCCTGCTGTGCAAATATCAATAGGTCAGTAATTATGTGGTTAGATCAAAATCATGCTGTATCTCCAGTTTGTATTTTGGAATCTTCTATTTTGTGGACGAAATGCCAAAGATGCCAAGTTTAAACATTTAATCACAGTGGTTAACTTTAATTGAGAAGAGGAGCTCTTGATCTGAGCCAATTTATGCTGGCAATCCCTTTTAGTAATAAAATTACTGTAGATTGGGGAGGGTAAGGTTGATTGCCGTACTGAAAATGTAAGTTTGTTTTTTAGAGTCTAGAACTCGAGAGACTTTCAGCTACCTCTTAATTTTTGGAGACGAAGGAAGGGTATCAGAAAGAGTAAGGTGAAAATCAGTGGTACGCTTTTTGGATACATTTTAAAAGGAAACTGTACACAATAGTATCTGTTACTCTCAGCTAACTCTTTGGAGAATTTCTAATGACTCTTCTGTCTTATTGAAAAAATAATCATGGGCTGGGTCCTTGAATGCATTGTCCAATTTAAGGGGGGGAACCCCTAAAAACATCACACAACAATGCCCATTCCCCTCCCTGTCCCTGCCATCCTAGCCAAGCATCTGAAAGAAATACTTAAAATCTTAGCTCCCGGCCAAAAATGCCTGAGTGATTAATGGAATGCTGAAGATTTGGGGTTTGATGGATCTTCCATTGACAGCACTCCGCTCCAGTTCTCTAGCGTTCAGAGTTAGGGACTGTCATACAATCAGCTGAGCACATGAATGGATTTTACAAGGAGACTGGCTTTGGTTAGTCAGATTCTGAACTACATAGTGCCTGTAGATTAAAGCCAACACCTTTATTTGCACTCAGAAATGGAAACGTAGCAAATGTGTTATAACACAAAAACAAACTGAATGTTTGACTTACTGCAAGAAATTTAAATGTCTTTTCCCCATAGAGCTGGTTGGCAATCTTAAGCACATAATTAGTGCCTGCTTTGTTAATTTCAGAAGTAAGTGACTGGTATCCATCGTGAATCTCTTCAGCTTTGTCCAATGAAAGCACCTATAGAAAGAGACAGGAATACACTCGGCATGACCCACATGTGCTGAAACATGTGCTTTGGGACAGGTTAGTACAATGCCTTTCAGCAGCTTAGAGATGAAAGCTGCAGCCTGAACACCCAAGGCAGCCCTAAAAGGGAAAGGATTTCCCATTACACAACACATTTGGAGCTCATTGTGCTGGTTAGAAGAGGGAAATTTCATGATAAAACATTTTACCATGGAAATAAACATAGCTGTTTTGAAGAGACACCTCACTCCGTTCTAGCTTTAGGGCACATAAAATGAACAGTTCTGGAGAGTTTAAAGGAAAACCATCAACTTGAAATCTACTCAGTTTCAAAACATGAATTTAAAGTAGCTTCTGGTCCTATAGTTGTCTCTATCTCCCCATGTCGATTTTTGTAGGTTTATCGTTACTTTCTTTTAATTTGTTTCATTGTGCGAAAGAGCCTGACAAACAGGGAAAATGTCTCTATGGAAGAAACAGTGAAAAACAAAGTGCTGTCAAATGCATAAGTATACAAACTGGGGGAAATATCCCTTATTTTCCCCTAATCTTAACTGTTACTTGCAACACTAAGAGGTTAAAAAAAAAATTCAGACAAGGTATGATTTATGTTGACGGTATCCCTTTCAACAGTCCTTTCCCCAAAGCTTCCAGCAATGTTTTGGAACTATGCCTTCAATTCAAGCACTACCATAGGATGCTGCTGCCTTTGCAACAGGGTCTCCATTTTGCCTTCCATAATGGATTTTTGTTGCATCATTTCATGTTTGCATTGTTCCATTTCCCATTCTTTTTCTTCTTCTTCACTAAGATGAAGCACCTGATAGTACAATAGTTAGCATAGGTTCTCTTGGGAATACATTCAAGAACAGATCTGGTTCTTATTTCAGCTTAAACCTTAGTGAAATGAAGAAATGTTATGGAATGACCTAGTGCTCCAGTACATTAGTCATTGCTTTAATATGAGCAAGATTTATTTAATAGAGATCAAGAATGGCTCTTCTAGTATGAAACACAATAGTGAAGTAAGACACCCTAAAAAGCCCTTTCTAAGGGAAAACTTTAGCTCTACAGTGCTTCAATGCATGTGGGCAGGCAAATGCCCAAAGTGACAAAAATAGCCCAAGACCCCAGAGGTGTCCCAAAAGGCCAAACAGCCAACAGGGGAGACTGGCAGCTTATCGAAGGCACTGTCCTCATAGGAACCAACAGGCCCAATTCAACCAAATGCAGTCGGAGATAACTCTGCGGGAGACCCATGGTAAGTCTCTGGGCTAAATTCACTGATGTCACATCTCATAGGTCAACATTTTGAAAATCAAGATCAAGCCAAACTTTGCTTTCATTTACATAGGTGTAAATCTGATACAATTCCATTGAAATCTAATAGTTACTCCAGTTTTACACCAATGCAGCAGCAGAATTTGTCTCAATGTTTAAATAAACATTGTAGTTTAAATAAATAACCCTAGTATCAAAGCTTAAAATTCATCCTCGGTTTGAGTTAAAGTGACACTAAAAAGATTGAATTTTTACAAAAATACTACCTCCCAAATGTTGGGTTTGCTTCCAAGTAATAACTGCTAAAAAATGCCATAATATGAATTCCATAACAATTGCAGAGCTGTTGTACTGGTTGATATTTTGAGCAAGAGATTTTACTGACACACAACAAGAGAATGTTCGCACCCACTAGTATATGTAATTTTTAGCAACGTCTGCTTGTATGGTAGTTAATCATTCTAAACAAAAGACATATACATCCCAATTGTAAAAGTCCTTACAGATTATAAGGAATCGGTTTCAACTCCACCCTAATTTTACTGTTGAAGCTGCAAATTTAGACAACTCTTCTCCTCCCCTAAGCCAAATATTGTACAAGGCTCTAGTGGACAGCTATAAATCTAGTTTTGAAATTTGTAATTCTCACCCCAGGAAACCAAGCAGACTACACTAAAAACCCACAAGCTAAGAGAACCTAAACGGGTATGTAACTGCAACACAGAAGTCCTTCTTTGCAGACAGATCTCAGGGCCTCAACTCCATCCTCATCTTCCCTGACTCCTGCCAATTTTGCCACTATTGATCACTCTCCTTTTCTAAATCTTGTTCTCCCTTCGCATTTGTGACTGTCTCCTGGGTCTCCTCTTAGGACTTTGCTTGACCTTTCAGTGGGACCTCAGGGCTCCATACTTGGCACCCAACTCTTCTTCCCTAGGCCCTCTTTCTCTCTAGAAGTTCTGAGTGCTCACTGGAACAGGAGTTGGCATTAAGAGTTTAATGAACTAGGCCTACATTTTCAAAAGTGACGTGATTTTTTTGGTTGCCCAACTTGACACCTTAAAGGGGGCCTGATTTTAAGAAAATGCTCCTGGCTATGTTATTAAGACATATTTAGGTGACTTGCATAATCTGATATTAATCCCAGTGAATGTAATTGAAGAAGTTCTTTTCTAACTCTTGAGGCGGCTAGACAGCTCTCTCTTTTTCAAGGCACCTCAGCTGTATGGTGCCAGCAAAATTCTACTCTCAGGCATACCTGGATAATAATGGGAGTTTTCCCATAGGTACAGAACATACAATAGAGATCTGTGGTTCAGCGTCTAGACCAAAGTTGTCTTAAGTGGTTCAAATTTATCCAGACATACCTTTGCCATCTGGGCTGCAGTGTTACCTTTTGCACCCAAAAAAACCATGGACAAAGCAGAGGAGATACTCAAAGGAGAAAAGAATAAGTTCTGTGTATTGGCATTTTCACTCAGCTTTTTGAATAGGTTGAGTGCAAAGGTGGTGTTTGCTTTACTGAGGTTATCCATGATTCAGAACCTGTAAGATAAAACACAAAGGAAAGATCACATGATACAGATTTAAAATATGAGTATTTAATGTGCCACATTCTCAGCTGGTATAAATTACCATAACTCCATTGAAGTCAGTGGAACTACACTGGTTTTACACCACCTCAGGATATTGCACAATGTCAAATAAGTTTAAGGACCATGTGTTCTCTCTCTGTCTCAAAATCTGAGTTTATATAAAAGCCTTCAGATAACAAGTGGGACAAACTTAGAGAATTGGAAAACTTTGCAATTTTTGTAAGATTCATGTTGATTTTCAATAACATTATACGCTGTTTCAGGAATTCAATACCTAGCTTACAGAACTGTCTAGCCACATGAATACAATTTATATTTCATATTTATACGGGTGATCCAAATTTATCAGCAGATGTTTAGTTTGTTTTATATTTAATGGTCATTATTGGAGGCATATTGTTTAAGTCACAGTTGTGCAATACTTAATGCCTCAAATTTACTTTAATCCAACCTGTAGTACATAATTATTTGAATTTATATTAGATTCTCTGGTGTAAAATATTCACTACATGTACTTTATGATCTGGGTTGGTAATTTTCTTAGTCAACTAAAAACTGATTTTGGGTGTAAAGTTCTATAAACACCTGCTTTATTCACTCATTAGTGGTAAATACACATATTACTTCCCGCTGCTTTCTAGCCCACTAGGATAGTGCTTGTCTTCTATTTCACAGCAGAGTTATGGAGAGTGGATCTTGTGGCTATATATTCTAAGAGGGGTGAACTGCCACTTCTGCAGAGATAGGGAGATTGAGGCAAAATGGGAAGAGAAACAGGAAAATATAATGGGCACAGTAGGAGGTTGTGATGGTGAGGGAAACACAGGTAAGACGAGAGCTCTTTATTGTAATCTTCTCTCTTTAAATGTTTCATCCCTTTTTTTTGTTTCAGTCATTTTTAACTTCCTTTCCTCTTCCATTCCTGACACCTCAATTAGAGGGCAATTGTTCAGCACTGGTTTTGTTTTATACTCTCAGCCCATCTATTCCTGTCTGTCTGTCAGTGACCAACAGGAAATTCTGCTTCCAGCATTTCTCATTTAACCAACTGGGAGACTGACCAAAATCATGACAAGAGGATTTTAAGAAGAGTATTATCCTTAATTCACATTGTAATATGACAGAACCTTTAGGATTAAAGAAAGTCTAATGAAGATGAGTAGTAAATATATGTGCCCATCCAAGAACACATACTAGTAATAAAACAAAGACTGTGTTGGCATCTGATGTCTGTTCTGTAGCTTATATGAAGTTAATTTGGTTGTCTTGGTCCAATAGCCAGTGAAAAGGAGTCTACATCGCAGTCTCTTTACTAATCTCCATAACATAATGGCTTTATTTTTTATGCTACTGCCCGGTAGTTCCTCATTGTAAATACACTTGTGCATAAAGAAATTACTGGAAAGCTCCCAATCTGGGCACCACATTTCAGGAAAGATGTGGACAAATTGGAGAGAGTCCAGAGAAGAGGAATAAAAGTGATTAAAGGTCTAGAAAACATGACCTATGAGGAAAGATTAAAAAATTTGAGTTTGTTTAGTCTGGAAAAAAGAAGACAGAGGGGACATGACAACAGTTTTCAAGTATGCAAAAGGTTGTTACAAGGAGGGAGAAAAATTGTTCTTCTTAAACTCTGAGTATAGGACAAGAAGCAATGGGCTTAAATTACAGCAAGGGAGATTTAGGTTGGACATTAGGAAAAACTTCTTAACTGTGAGGGTGGTTAAGCACTGGAATAAATTGCCTTGGGAGGTTGTGGAATCTCCACCATTGGAGATTTTTAAGAGCAGGTTAGACAATCACCTGTCAGGAATGGCCTAGATAATACTTAGTCCTACCATGAGTGCAGGGGACTGGACTAGATGACCTCTCCAGGTCCCTTCCAGTCCTATTATTCTATGATTCTATGAATTAGAGCTGATTGATATGTTTTGTATTTTCAGAACCTATAACCAGCAGGCAATACGAATTTAAATTAATTGTGTGGGGGATTTATTTGGTTATTGATATGGCAATACAGAGCTAAAAGAAACTAGAGAATCTATACAAAACTGTCAAGGTAACTTTGTAATAAAAATATTCTAAAACTATTCAGCTATTTAGGGGACTTCTCAAGTGCACAGTTACAGCACAGTAGCAAAGAAATCATTATTGTAGAAAGATGGACTGTTGACTACAGTGCTATTTTGGGATACAGGAGACCCAGTATCAATTCCCTCGTCTGCTACAGACTTCCTGTGGGGCCTTGGGCAAGACACACAGGCTAGGTCTACACTGCAGTGAAAGACGTGAGGTACAGATGTGGCTAGCGTGGGTCAGCTGACTTAGGGTTCCAAGGCTATAAACCTTCAGTGTTGAATTCAGGCTCAAGCTGAAGTCTAGCCACTGAGACCCTGTGAGGTGGGAGGGTCCTAGAGCCCAGACTCCATCCCATTGCCCCATTGAATCTTAAAAAAAAAAAAAAAAAGAGGGGAGAGGAATTACTGTTGGTCATTATGACATCCAGAGATTACAAATTGGTTCCTGTTGCAGTGTTACCAGAAACTCGAAGTCTGATTCAGTCCATGTTTGGTTACCCTAAGTACCACTGGAACATGACACTTGTGCACTGTAAAGCTTAGACTGAATTTAAAAAAGAATCCACAGAGAATTTTACACCACACACACAGGTAAACACTTGCGCTTCTGAGGTTGTTAGAAAATAAGTACAAATAGTCCACCTGGAGGAAGTGGGGGAGGGTTAAATGTTAACCTGAGGTTACAGATCCAGCCATCTACAACATGAGCAGTTGAGATGATAATAGTGAATTAAATACAGATAAGACTTTACAGCCATTTTATGATCTCAGCCAGTAACAAAAACTTCAAAAGTCTCAAATCTTTTATCCTAAGGCAGCAACTAACATTGGTATGTTTATTGCTACAAAACAATCCTACACCAAATTCATATTCCCGACTTACCATCCCTAACATAAATAGAGGGGGGAAAAAAAACACATCCTACTAACTTCTTGTTTCAACCTAAGGAAAATGCTTGCTGTCAGCTTTGCTGTTAACCGAGGCATTATTCAACATACCTGCCAAACTGTCAAGTATATTTGTCTGATATTGTACGTTACTGTAACTGACTCAAGACAGAGGCTTTGTCAAACTCAGGAAAGAGTGTAAAAGAACTGCATTTAAATCAGAAATAAGAGCAGCAGTCTCCATTGCCCTCCAGCACTCACAAAGAGAAAAACGTTTAGTTGGAGATTTTTTTTCTGTTTCACTGAGAATGATTAACTAAAATTTAAATTTGAGATTAAGCAGGATGGGTTTTCTACACTACATTATTTGATTGATCTTTAGATAATTGAGGTGTACTCTGAAAATTATCAGAGCTCAATCAATAAGAAGGGCATTTACTCTACAACACTGGATTAAGGATAATATTTAGTGCTGTTACTTTGTGGGGCTTACAAAAAATAAAAAAATATTGCCCTGCACAGAATACAGTTAAGTTTACTCAAGCAAGTCTTTGTAGTCATCTTACTGGAAAACACACTCCAACCACATTGTATGTTACAACTGCAGTAGCAAAAATCCTACTAGATACACACACAAACAAAAACAAATGCTAGCCAGTTGAACTATTGTAACACAGCAGATTTTCAATTTAATTCCATCTAAAAGTTTTATTGTTCCAGCAATCCAAGCAGAAGACTGGGAATCAGGAGCTCTATTCCTGGTTCTGACATGGACTTTCTCTGTGGTTTAAGACAAGTAACTCCACATCTTCCTCCTCTCAGCTGTCAGAAAGGGATAACCCAGTACTACCAGAATTTTGAAATTAAAAAAAAAAATGCTATTTAAAGATTATTTTTATGACAACGCTTTCAGTTTTGATTCCATCCAGTGAACACCTAAACAATTATTTTTAAAGTATTGGAAGAAAAATACCATCATGCCCTTGCGAATTTCCCAAGTTTCCACTTTCAGCCATACTTTGCAGTATGCTTACTGTAGTAGGCTACACTTAGATTATTTTTCTGCCATTGGTCTAATTGACTACATGTACTGACTGGGCCTTTACCAGAGACTAGAATTCAGGGGTTCACACAACAAAATTTTTGGTGGGCTCAGAGTGCGGCCACCACCTCTTGCTGGCGGTTGCACTGACACATTTTCCTAAAATACTTTATGTGCATATATATTTATTTTTCCTAAAGTGAATATAGACATCCAAATCATTGTAATTTACTTATGTAGGGTTTTGGGGGTTTTTTGTGCAGACTCAATAATAAAAATAATGCTGTGAAAAGTGATATTTGCATGTTTGTTAATATCACTTTTCGCAGCAAGCCCCAGGACAAATTAAGCCCTGGATGGAGGGGTTGGATGGGGACTCAGCAGGGGACAGGAGCGATGGGGGGATGGATGTGGGACCAGGAAGGCAGGAGGGCCCAGGGGCAATGGGGGGGGGGGGTTGGATGCAGAGACAAGTGAGGCAGCAGGGACCAGGGGTGATGGGGGTGGGTGGTGAGCCCCGCCACCAGACCTGGGGGTCGGTGGCCATGCAACTGGGGGTCAGTGCCCACGGCTGGAGCCCAGGGTCACGAGCTGCACAGCCAGAGCCAGGAGCTCCGGAGCCAGAACCTGCTGCCATTTGCCCGGAGCTGTGGCTCGGCGCCCAGGGCCAGCACCTGCTGGAGCCAGAGTTGGCACCCGCTGCTGCGTGGCCAGAGCTGGGGATTGGCACCCAGGGTCATCTCCCACCAGAGCCTAGGTCAGCACTCACGGCGGGAGCTGGGGGGCTGGCACCTGGGACCAGTGGCTGCTGCTTCAAGGCCGGAGCTAGGGGTCGGCGGCCAGGGCTTGGAGTCGGAGCCTGCCGCCATGAAGACAGGGGTCAGCGCCTGCCACCAGGGATCTGCACCCAGGGCTAGAGCTGCACCGCTAGAGCCCAGAGTTGACATCCAGTGATGCATGGCCAGGGCTAGGGGTTGCCAGCCAGGGCCAGCTCCTGTGATCAGCAGCCAGGGCTGGCGATCACTGACAAGGATTAACACCCAGGACCAGAGCCCGGCAGAGCCCAGGGTCGGTGCCTGCTGTCGCACAGCTGGGGTTAGGGGTTGGCATCGAGGGCTGGACCTAGGGGGTCGGCATCCAGGGCTCGCGCCCGGGGTCAGCAGCCAGGGCTGGGGGTCAGAACATGCAGCCAGGGGTTGGCGCCACATGGCCAGAGCCAGGGATCAGAGCCTGCCGTCACATGGCCAGGGGTTGGAGCCTGAAGCCCTTATGGGCCTGGCCACAGGCCGGGGCCATGTGGCTAGAGCTAGGGGTCAGCGCCCGAAACATCATGGCTGCAGCCAGGTGTTGGGCACAAAGCCCCATGGTTGAAGCCCTGGTCCACACAGCCAGGCTCCCTAAGTCCCACCACCCGAGCCTACCGCCCCACCACCCCAGGACTGAAGCCTGACCCCCACTGTGCCCCTGCCCCATAGGTCAAGAACTCACCTTGCTGCTACAGCGTTGTGCCCCACCTGTCTCCAGAGGCAGTGCAGGGTAGTGCATCCAGGAGCAACAGGAAGGGAGGGGATAATGCTTTGCTCCCCCATCACCACCCAGGTGGTCTGTGGCTGCACAAAAAGCCCCTGGTGGCCGCATTTGGAATGGCCTGCTCGCATCCCACTTGTCAAGAAAATTGAGAGGTGGGAGGGGAAGACAGATCTCTTCTATTTTATATTATACAAAGTAAGAGAGAATGGACAACCTTATTTTTGCTTTCCATATTTTTCAATATTAGATGGTGTGCTGGGGGAGGGAGAAGGCTTGACTAGTGCATTCCTATGCACTGGCTGTTCCCCAGTTGCCACAAGGCCCATCAATCCAAGACAGACAGGGCACAAATTAGGCAAGCCCCGTGGGATACTCTAACCCACGCGGAAGTGTCAGAGGATACAGATGAGGTGTAAGCCAATTTACCCCCTCCCTGTACTGGAATTGCATCTCCCGCTCTCATGTAGGAGTCATACATGTTTTATAGTTTTAATTCCTGCAGTATTTTTTTGCTTATTTGGTTTTTGCATCATGTACCTTTTGGGCACTATTAAAAGCACCTTGAACTTAAATCGCAAGTTGACTGAAATTAAATTTACTATGTTATAGAAAAACAACAGACTCAGTACTGGCACTTGTTCTTTGTCCTCCTCGACTCCAAACTAGGAGACAAAAAAGCAAATCACAGATCTGCTAGCTCCTAAACCCTCTGACCAAATATTGCAAGACCAATCTGTCTTGATCATGCTGTCTTATTACTGAAGACAGAAGTTTATCAAAACCCTAAAACAGATAATCACCGTACAAAGGGACACTCATTCTGGTTCCGAGATAGTGCTAACTTGGAAATAGCAGGAATACAGTTTGACTCTGTTTGATTTAGAATATTAATTGACCATCTGGTTTGAGGGCAATCTTACCATGTAACTGAATCATGTACCCTTTTTCATTTTACAATAATCCTATTAGGAAAAGAACACTCTTCTCTCTCTCCCTTAGAGGAAAGCATCTCTCTGTGGTATACAGGTCTACGTATATCACAGTCCATACTATTAGGCCTAGCCAATCAGATTCCTTTCATGACCATGATGATGGAGCTGTTTTTTTAGTTTCCCTAACACAGTGGAGTCTGTATGTGTGCTGGTACAAACTGCTACATGTCAGAGGGAATAAACTTCTGCGATCTCATACAATGGCATTTCTCGTATTTCCCCTTTGCTCTGCGCTGTGTAGGATAACTCCCTGCATTACAATGTGAGTTTCCATGCCAAAACAGACAATTCTTTTGGAATTTAGAAAAATTTCTAGATCTATGGTCAACACAGTCCAAGTAAGAAACAATCCTGCAATCCTGACAGCTGCCACAAGCTTTACAGTCTTGCAAATTTGCAGCGTATTTCTCCTCTAGTTACTGAAGTTGAAATAGGGAAAAAAGTAAAGAGTGGGGGGGGGGGGAAATCAACTGTATTTGATAACTGCTAACCTGCATATACATGAGAATAAGAGCTACCTTTTTTAGAATTGATATTGCATTTAAAAACTATCAGAGATATTAAGAGGCTATAATGCTAATAGAGCACTTCATTTCATATAGTTCATCACAGTGCATCCAACGCCTGTGTCAGGTAGCGGTGCGTATCAGGTTGTCCATCCGTTTAAATACTGTATTTAACGTATACCTAGTCAAGAAATCCAGTTGAATCAAACAAAAAGTTATGGAGTGGGAATGGGAAATGAGATGTGAGGGATCTGTTTATCAAAGGGCTTGCTCCCCTTCCAAACTGCATTACGTTCAAGCTTCTTGTTCTTGACTTCAAGGCCCTGCATAACTTTCTTTGGCTGTTCATTCCAACAATACCCCGTGCCTAAACTGCCCCGTTCCCTCCACTCTACCAATGCTAACAAACATCAAGTTTGTATAGGACTCAGATTTTAAGGATCACAATGGTCTCGCATAACCCTAAGAGTTTCACTTTCCTTATGAGCATGTGAAGATACTTTATACATGCTCACTAGGACAACATCAACCCCATAACTTGTGGTTGAACTACAGCATCTCTTAATTTAAAAATGTGAAGTGACTGAGTAGCCATCAAGTCTTTTGGTAAATTATTCCAATGATTATCCTCCCTGTTAAAAATTTGCACTTTACCCTCCATTTGATTTTGTCAAGCTTCACCTTCCAGCTATAGGATCTCGTTATGCCTGTCTGCTAGCTATAGGATCTCGTTATGCCTCTGTCTGCTAGATTAAAGAACCTCTACTACCAAATATCTTCTCTCCATGTTGGCTCTTCTCCCATGCATGAAACACCTTCTTGAGCTAGTCTGCAAAGCAACTTCAATCCCCATATTTAAATCCTTCCTTAAGGCCCACTCCAAATGTGACATCTACAAGCCAACCAACTGATTAGTTTTTGTCAAATGAATGTCAAAAATCTCTTCTCTACTCTCTGAATACTGTGAATAGTTTTGAGTTTTAAAAATTCATCTAATAAAAAATTGTGTATGCATATCTATATCTATTTCCCCTTGTGTGGGAGTGTAATGGGAGCCAAAGCAAAAGCAGTATTTAACAAGTTGTAATGTTTGTGCAGATATACAGTTATCTTAAAAACTAAGGCCACAATCTTACAGCAAGTCTGCATGTCTGGACCTCTGCAGCCTGGTAGGACTCCATCCACCAGTGAGTGGGCCTTTATGCAGGGTTTGTTTGAGGATGGGGCCTAAAGTGTGTACCCAGAAGTGGCTACCCCACCCCCCAAGCCCTCAAAAAGAAAAGGCTTGTTTTACACTGAAATAATACATAAGGCTATCTGGTGACCACAATGTCACATACCTTCAGAAATACAGTTAGCGCTATCCGAAAAAGAAAGTGAGGAACCCAGAATGAGCATAATACAAGCAATGAGTAAGAAAAAATTAATCCCAACATTTCAATTAAAACGTAATTCAGGTGCACAGTCTAACCTTCCAATGAGTTTGTACTGTCTGTTTTATAGACTTATTAGAGAGACAAGGTGGGGAAGGCAATAGCTTTTATTCGAGCAATGTCTGTTGGTCAGACAGACAAGTTTTCAAACTTCTTCAGGTCTCGGAAAGGTATTGAAGAGCTCTGTATAGCTGGAAAGCTTGTCTCTCTCACCAACAAAAGTTGGTCTAATAAAAGCTATTACCTCACCCACCTCGTCTCTCTTATATCATGGGACTAATAGGGCTACATTATATACTTATTGAAATACCAGCCAAAACAACATGTGGGCCTTGCAGCAAATTGTAAAATCTTCAGGCTCAGTTGTGTCATCGGTAGTGCAGATTTATGCCACTATACAGACCTTATGAAAATAATCGTGGTATATTCATTGCAAGCTTTATTGCCTTCTTCAATCCAGCGATCTAGGGCAGTCATTTAGAGACAAGTGCCCTGTTTTAGTGGCTCAGTAAATGGCAGTGCCAGGCACCTCCCATCGCCGGAGCCTCTCCCACAAGAGTCAGCAGCCAAGGCCGGACCCCTGTATGCGCAACGGATTTAATAAATCCCAAGTACCAGCAACCTGTGCTGCGTGTACCACACCCACCAGCTCTGTCCTACCCCACCGGCAAGGGAACCAGGGGAGGGTCCTTGGCTGACACTGCAAAACCCAGGGCAAGGTGCACAGCATCACAGGGTTCCTCCTCCACCTGGTCTTACTGGGAGGAGGAAACCACAGGCTGAACCACCTTCTCAAGGCAGGGAAAGGACCTGAGACACCTATTGTGAGTTGTGGATTCAAGGTTCAGGTGTCTGGTCTCTTAGGAGCCTGACTCCTCCCCTGTCCCCCCCAGACAGACCTGCCCCCCACTCCCGCCCATCCCAGCAGGAGCACAGGGTGCCGCACCCCCGGGCTTGCGGTGTTTCCATCACACACCGGGTTTACAGTTCGGTTCCTGGCTCTCAGCGCCCGGAGCAGCGTCACTGCAAGAGACACAAACTCACCGGACACCAGCGAGACCCCCCCGCCCTCGGCTGCTTGAACCAACCGTGGGGCCGATGCCCGGGGCGGACTCCGGCTCCCAGCGTCTCCTCCCGCCCGCCAGAACCGAGCGGCCCTGAGCCCCAGGCTGGAAACTAAACCAAGTCGCAGCCCCGCTCCCCGCCCCCGGCTCGGGGGTTCTACCGCGCCCGAGGCAGCGAGCGCGGCAGGACCCGCCCCACACGCAGGCGGCCCCGGACAGAGGGCGCCAGGCCGGGACTGACCCAGGGGCGGTGCTGCGGGACCGGTGCGGAATCGGGCGGCGGCTGCTGCGGGGAGCCGGGCGCGCAGGTCGCTGAAGCGGCTCCGGTGGCGCTGGGCAAAGGGGAGGCGGCCTCGGGCTTGTGTTAGCGCCGCTGAGCCCCGGGATCCCGCCCTCCTAGAGCCCGGAAGCGCCGGGAGCCACCACGGGGCGTTTCATCCCTCAGCCTCCGCCCGTCCCTAATTTCCTGCACTAGCTGCTGAGGGTGAGGTAGGGGCTGGCTTGCAGGACCGATGTTTATCCGGCAGAGTTACTTGCAATCGCGTTGCCCGAGGCTGTCCTACTACCGAGCGTGTGCACATGCTCATTGCTCGTGCTGAGAGAGAACCTTGGTGCCCTTTCTCTGCCTTTTGCCTAATAAGTTTCAACGCGGCCCCACTTTCCAAGCTCCCACTAGCGCTGCCGCTGCTGGAGGAGAGGGGTGAACAGAGATCTGGATGGAGGAGAGACGTGCTGGAACGATTCAGGCGGGGAGGGGGGCTTGATAGGGACCTCTAGGCTGTGCTGTAAATTCGGTGACCCCCCCCCCCAGTCACTTTTTCCCCCTACCAGAACAAAAGATCTAATGCATAATAATAATACTTAATTAATAATTTATTACGCCTTAAAACCGAAGGACAGTGATGCGGGTGGAAAAGAAAATCTATTTTCGTTTGTATAGACAGGAGCGGAAAGGGGAATGTACTGTCAGGTGGGTTTGGCTGCAAATGTATATTGTGTAAACTGTACATAGAGAACAACAAGGCGACCGGTGGCACCTTAAAGAGTAACAGATTTATTTGGGCATAAGCTTTCGTGGGTAAAAAACCTCACTTCTAAAACTTTACTTCTTCAGCTGAGGCTTTTTACCCACGAAAGCTTATGCCCAAATAAATCTGTTACTCTTTAAGGTGCCACCGGACGCCTTGTTGTTTTTGTGGATACAGACTAACATGGCGACCCCCGATACTTGTACATAGAGAGTATTTTTCACTTGCAAGGGAGGAGCACAACTGGTTCATTATGATATTTTATGTGGATGTGTACACTCGTCTAGAAAAGTAAGATTTATTAATTTTTGTTTTGGTATAATCAGTTTTACAGTATTTCTTTCAGGTAGCATACGCCCTGCTGGCTTAGACAAATAGTTCTGGTCAGCATCTGTGACTCTAGTACAGGTGTACTGTGAAAACAGACTTGTTAAGCAGCTGAACAAATAAAACTCAGGTCCAGTGGTTTCACAAGCAGTTGTCGCAAAACAAACAAATTTCAGCATTTAATCTGGGCCAAAGTAAGTCCTGCAGTAATAGAATTCAAATTCACTGGCTTCAGTGTACATGCCATGGTTGAATTTGGTTTGTTGTCTGAATCTGTATTTATATATATGTATTTGGGTACATATAGAAAAAAAGTAAGTATTTCTCTTTGTATTAGTGAGCTAGTTACGTTCAGGGAAGTTTGCACACACTGCCTTCTTTGCTGGTTTGAGTTGTTCTGTTAGGGTTAAATTTCATACATGCTGCTCCCTGCAGATTCATAGAAGCAAGTTACTAAGGCCCTGTCTAGACTGGGAAAAGGAGATGTGTTTACCAAATGGATTAGCTAACATTTTAAATAACATGATTTTAAACACCATTTTGCAGCCTAATGCAGACAAAGAAAATGGTATTTTTAAAAATCTCAGCTGAGCGTAATCAGTGCTTAATTTGTGCCAGATTTTTCCAGGGCTGAGCCCTGGCACCTCTAGGCTTGGCAGTTCACAGCTCCGGCACCTCTGGGCTTGCTGAATCTGTTATGTATGTAAAAAAAATAAAATTGTTGAGCCCTGGCACCTATTTCATTACAAATTAAGCCCTGGGCATAATCAACCCTAGTTAAATGACGATCATTTTGGAATGGTAACAATGAAAACATACTGTAAATATTAAGAGTGCTTAGACTATCATAGCATAACAAAACAGTACTGACAACTCCCCTGCCCCGCAACCCCCCCACTATCTATAATCAACTAAATCACCAATTTGAATTATAGAAACATAATCACAGTGTTTTTTTATTGCTTTAAGTGCAAGTCACACACTTAGAGTTATGGAGTAAAATATCAGCTAAAAGCACATTGGAATTTGGGTAAATAACAGGAATATCTTTGCTAAACTGCATTCTTGAAATGAAGGTCTATTTTTCTACTTTATTAGTGATACAGGTATCTAGGAATGGGTGCAAATTACAACCAGTAATTACATTAACAACACATGACTGTTGTTTGAATGCTGCAGGTTTTAGATTATATGTCCATGAGCATTATAGTCAGACAGGAGGCATGCTGGTGAAAGTTTTCATATCAGTTGTGCCCATCAGAATTGTTAGACAATCTAATTTACAAATATTTTAAAAAGGTCAGGCACAGGAACAAACATTAGTATGAGCAACATGACACACCTGCATAGCTCTCTAGAAACAGCAGCAGGTCATGAAATGGACAAAGATAACAAGTTCACTGGCTGGGGAGGCTAGGCCAGTTCACTGACTCTGTGCCAATATTGTCAGAGAGCATTGGCAGAATGTTTAGTGCCTCATCCAGAGTCCTTCCTCTGACATAATAAAAACTGAATTGGGCCCTTAGGGAGGTAAAGGATGGTCTTAGTAAATATAAATGTTTAGTTTAAAGAGCCTCTAGGGAGCACTGAATTTCACATGCTTTTGCCTTAGATTTTATGAAATTACAATAATTTCCAAAATGTTAATTTTCAAAGTGAAAATTTAGACTAAAGATATGTAATGTTTTTGTACACTTCCAAGTTTATTACACGTCAGACAATAAAATCTCTAACAAACTCGTTACGGTCTATGTGATAACACTTCAGTCAGCCAAATCACACTCCTAATGAAATCAATGGGTGGAGGATTTGGCCTAATGTTGATTTTCCTATGCTTCTATGAGCAGTGTTGTTACTGATTGAACAACTCTTTTAGCACTTATGAATGTACAATGTATGTCCAGCAGACTGACTCCTAAATGATCGAGCATCTGTCATTTAGACAGAATGGCATAGTTCCAAATAGAATGCTGTGGTCAGTATGTGATGAGGTTAAATTTCTATTTTAACACTCTGAAAGAACAAAAGAAAATATATTTTGGGTGGGAAAAACTTCATAAATAAACTCAAGGCAAATATTATGAAATTCAGAGTTAATGCTGAATCGCTATCATTAACTGGCATTGTTATGCCTGGGATTTGCAAAGAGGACTTAATGTGTTTTCTGTTACCCTTTGTATACAGACCTGCAATACCTGTGAAGAAGAGACTTAATTATTAAGCACTTGACTGTGACTGGGTCTAATGTGTCCATGGGCGACAGTAGCAGAGATTAAGAGCTCCCTCCTCCCCCAAATCATTCTGCATGACTGCTTTAGACCTGCCCCCATCTTGTCTGCAGGTATGGTGGTGCGGTCATGGCATGAACGCTGAGGTGTATTCTCCTGTCCTGTGAACAAATGAGTGGGGAGAGACAGAGGCTACAGAGCCATGACTCTGGCCCCCATAATACTAGCCAGGAGAGCAGGCTCAGTGCAGTGGGTAGTATGCTGCACTCTGTAAGGGGCTGCAGTAGATTATTGTCTGCTCAGTACAGCAGAGGAGCACAGGAGAAAATGTGCCTCAGTGTGTGTCTCTGAGGCACAATTACTTCTGAGGCTACTCCTGACGGAGGCAGCTTATGCTCAGGGCTCTAACTAAAAGCAAGAACTAGACCTAAGCTTTGAATTTCAGGCTTCAATTTGTATTTCCGAGTTGCATGGTGAGCAAATGATGTTATTTGGTAGCAGAGAGTAATACATTCTAGGGGGAGCAGAATCTGCCAAAGAAGAGGATGCTGTTGGTTTTGTTGTGTCTGATAAAGAAGAGGAAAGGGTGATCTGCCTTAAATCTTATGGGATTTAAAGATGATCTCACTACTACAACGACTGCACTGGCAGCTGCAGCCTCAGTGCCCTCTTCATTGACCTCAACAAAGGACTTGTGAAAAACTTGTGACAAAAACAGATCATTATTCTCAGACATCCCTTTGAAGTCAGCTTGGCTCTGAATGAAGGCATCTTTCATCCCCATACTGCTCAAAGTGGACTTGAGGTTATAGCTCTCTTCCAGCTTGATCCTGGGCAGAAACAACTCCACTTCAGTTGTCTTCATCATTTCTGGGCTGGTCCACCTCGATAACTTCTCATAGGTCAATTCCCTCTCTAGCTACAGTGAGTTAAGAAAGAAAGGGAATTAGACAATTAAAAAGCAAAAACAAAATCATGAGTAAATGAAAAAAGCTCATCATAAAGGCACGAAACACATACATTGCTACCACCCCGGCTATTGCCATCATAATAGGATGTGCTACATGCAAATAGGGTTTGATCTTGCAAGGTTCTAAGTGATGTATGCTCCCATTTATCTAAATGGGATGTGACCTTGAATGCAGGATTGGGTCCATAGAGGAGTTCCTTGTTTTTTCTATTTAAACGTACATGGGAATGTTCCCCTCTTATGCACATATAGAGCTCCTGTTAATGTTAATAGAACATCTACATGTGCATGCAAGGAAGACTTGTCCCATCACAACTATATATGATTGGTGTGCATGGGGTCTTGCAGACAAGTAAGAGGATATGGTCCTTGACCTGATGTGCTTGCAAACGGAGCTTCTGATTTTTCATGTTGTTGAGCTCTCCGGTTCCCATTGAGTTGAGGCACTCAGCACCTACTGTGAGGAGCTTAGTCCCTTGCAAGGTGGGTTACTAATTATTTATTTCACTAGATAAAGAGAGCCCAGAAAACAGGGGGAAAGGGAGTAAAGCTCTTGGAAGAGCATTAATTGCAAGGGGCCAGAGAGTCAGATTGTGGTCCACTTTGTGCTACCCAGGCAACAGAAACAGGACAAAAGAACTGGCTTCAACAACCAGTTTGGAATTCTTGTTTAGGGGAATCACCACATAATGTATAGCAAGTACTACACTTCCCATTCAATGCAGCTATCCCAACAGAATGCTGGAGATCCTGCATATCACACTAGAGAATCAAGTATTCCCTAAATACATGTATGACTTTATGGAATCCACAAGACATGCACATGTCGAAACCAATTATCCCCCTGCTACAAGCCGCCTACTTCCTCACCCTACTTCCTTATGGTTTGTTACTCTCTCATTGCATCACATCTGAAACTAGGCTGTTAGCTATTCTGGGACACAGTCCTGGTTTATTTGTTCTGGAAAATTCCTTGTGCTCTTTTGGGCTTCATCTAGATAATAATACATCATGCCAATGATACCCCTTAACGTTGTACCTTAGGTGGTGTCGTCGTCAGAACTGCTAAGTTTCACTTCCCAGTTCTTATCCTGATCACAAAAAGGCACTTGTATGCCATACATTTGTCTACAGCCGTATACATTAATGTACAGGATGTTGCTAAACTCATTCTGAACATTATCCCGTAGCTGTCTCACACTGAAGAAATATTAAATTCCACTTTCGTGGAACAGCAATATGGTATAATGGTTTTACCTGTTCCAGACCAGTAGATTTATCCTCAATGTCATCTGGTAATAGAATGAGCATGCTGAGGTCATTATTAACGTATGGAAGCTCAGCAATTTTGACCTTCATTGTTTCCAAGTAGCATATTGGAAATGTATCTTTTAGAAACATCATCTGCACCGGTTTAGTCTTGGTCTGTGAAATTATATATCTCCATAAGAAAATAAATATTACTTCTTTCTTTGAAACATATGGGTTATCAGTAAATATGTATGACTTGCTTCAGATGAAATAAGAATAAAAGTTTGAATACAGTTTTATGAACCAAAGTTGATTGCATGGTTTAACAGGGTTCCTTTCATGAGACAATATTAATTGTCCTGTTGTTTGTCTCAAAGCATTGTTTTCCATGACCTGGACTCATCTTCCACTGTTCCCCAGTACATGCATAATAACTCACAGAAGGTGGGACAGAGGAGCCAGAAAATTCTGCAAGGATCACCTCATTGAGTTTCCTGACATTTCTTCCTATTACAGGGAAGACCTTTGAGGAGACAGAGTGGGGGGAGGTGCACAGCTCCCAACACTGAAAATTCTGGGGAACCTCTAAGTACAAGGAGAAAGGTCACTGCATGCAGGGGCTGCTTTGGTATCTTCACCACCATGGCAAAACAGAACAATGCTGCCTTTGGCTGACTCTCTGGTGGCTTAGCAGTAGCAGCTGTAGAGTGGATTCTGTACATATTAATGATGCCTCATGGATAATAAATACAAAAACTCAGTGTTTGTAAAGTTTCATGGATTCAGGAAGGTCACTTAGTTTCAGTTATGGAGCAGTGCTGTGCAAAGGATGTGTGTGTGCTATATTTAGCTGCATGAGAAGTAATTTTGGTTTGCAGGAGTTTCATGAAGTCCTTTACAACTTCACTTCCTATGTGTTTGCAACTCCTGAGTTCCATAGACTATCGGTACCTACATAGGGAACAGAAACTGATAATATAGGGCTCTTCAATCTAGCAGATAAAGGTAGAACAAGAACCAATGGCTGGAAGTTGAAGCTAAACAAATTCAGACTAGAAATTAAGGCACAAATATTTAACAGCGAGAGTAATTAACCATGGGAACAACTTCCCAGGGTTGTGCTGGATTCTCCATCACTGGAAATTTAAAAAAATCAAGATTGGCTATTTTTCTAAAAGATATGCAGTAGTTCAAGCACAGTTATTGGACTTGAAGCAGGAATTTAGTACAGAGAAGTCCTGTGGCCTGTGTTAGGCAAGAGGTCAGATTAGACTATCACAACGGTGCTTTGTAGCCTTAATCTAAGTCTCAATGACTTTAAATGAGTGTTAGGCTCCTAAATCACTTGAAAATGGGATTTAGGCTCCTAAATCCCTTAGGTGCCTTTGAAAATGTTACTATAGTCTATAGCAGGGGTTCTCAAACTGGGGGTCGGGACCTGTAGTGAGGCCGTGTGGCTCCCCACCTGCCCGGAGAGGGACGAGCCCACCCGGAGGCCGGGGTGGGCGGAGCTAGGGCGCTCTGAGCCCGCCCCTCAGAGGGTCAGGCGGCGACCCGGAAGTATAAACGCTCGCACTCAGAGCTCACTAGAGGCTAGCTGCCGGGGAGGCCAGATGCCTCTAGCCTAGCCCGCGACTGGGAAACCCTCATGGCCCAAGGTGCCCGCCAGGACTCGCCGGACCTGCCCTGCACCCGCGACCAGGAGGAGTTGCCGGACCTGCCCTGCGCTCACTACCCAGAGGAGTTGCTGGACCTGCCCTGCACCCGCGACCAGGAAGAGTTGCCGGACCTGCCCTGCGCTCACTACCTGGAGGAGTTGCCGGACTTGCCCTGTGCTCGCTACCCGGAGGAGCTGCTGGGCCTGCTGCTCGCCCACTACCCCGAGGAACCCATAGTGCTGGACCCCCCCCGGAGGACACCACCGTGACTGAGGTACCACAAGAGGGGGAGTCAGGAAGTAGCCCGGGGGCAGCCAACCCTAGTCTGGCTGCAGCACTGCCAGAGCCCATGTCAGTGTGTTGCGGCCAGGATCCCACGGACACCGCAGCGGGTCTTCTGCTGCTGCTAGGGCCCCGGGCTGGGACGCAGTGGAGTGGAAGGGCCTGCGTCCCCCCTGCCACCCAACCCGTGGGTGGCAGTCTCCCCCTCTCCCAGGCCTTTTGGAGGCTTGGGCCTACTGTTGCTCAGCCCTGCCGGAGGGCCTGAGCTCCTGACTCATTATTGCCCCGCCCTGACCTAGCGCCTGGGCTTGCTACTGTTTATATTGCTACTGCTATAGCATTATTGCTCAGCCCCTGCCTGAGGGCCTGAGTCATTGTTGCCCCACCCTGACCTAGGGCCCTGGCATAACTGTACTTATTTCTGCCTCCGCAGGGGCCGCCAGGAAAGACTCCCGCGGCCGGACTAATTCCCCAAACCTCAGCTGTGTGTAGTGAGCCGGTGTGGCTCCCTGCCACCCCGGAGAGGGACGAGCCCTGGCCAGCCCCTCTACAGGACCCCTCGGGGGGTCATGAGCGGTCAACCTCCACCCCGAACCCCACTTGCCTCCGCTTTATTAGGGAGGTCGCACTCAGAGGCTTACAATGTGAAAGGGGTCACCAGTAAAAAAAAAGTTTGAGACCTACTGGTCTATAGAGTGCACAGCCTTCACATTAACAGGGTATTCACATGTAGTCAGGGTATTCACTAATGTTTCTAATAACATAGGGCCCATCAGTCTCCTCTTGAAGCTAAAACCCATTTTTCAAATCTTTGCTTAAACTATGTAGTAGTTTTACTAACTAAATATTAAAATTGTCAGTTATTTACTTTAGGCCGTGCGTTGAGCTACCAATAGTTTTATGATGGAATATGAACTGTGGGTGAAAGATTTTCATGCTATATGGAGGTTTCTTACTGTTCAACAGCATGAACATTAGTGAAACATACCTTGCTCAATCTGAAGGGATTCTCAGATGTGTTTTCATTCAGAAATCTCTTTTCCCATTTTCCTTTGAAGTAAATGGCATTAACCAGGACCAGTGCGGTGTTGGGATCAACAGAACCTCTAGGCAGCAGATTCTGGATTTTCCCTTTCAGAAGGAGAAGAATGGTGTTTTTATTCCAGTGCAGTACAGCAAGTGGCTATTTCTAATTTTGCTTTCTCTTTAATTATCCATTGAGAATGTATGTGCCTCAGAACCCCTAATCCCTGAGTGAGTTTCTAAATTCTGCCAAATCAGAATGGTAGCATTTTATACCCATTTCATCCTCCTTTTGCACAGGAGTAAATAACAACACAAGGGGCTAGGCTGTGAAGAATCAGGCTCATGAAAAAGGGAGTCCATGGTCATAAATCCTGCTCCTATAGTTCCAGCAGTGACGGTGGCCCATGAGACCAGAGGCCTTGCAGGAGCTATTGATTCTTTAGAATCAGGAAATCAGGTTCTAAAGGCTGCTCCCTTCTTTCTTTGAAGTCCTTGGGAAGTCAATGGGAGTCTTTCCATTGAATTCAAAATATTCTGAATCAGACACTTGAAGCTGTTCAACTGTCCACCTCTCCATCCTCAATTTTCACATTAGCTCCACTAGTGCCTGACTACAGGAGGAACACATGTAAAAATGCAGCCCCCTACCCAAAAGGAATTAGCAACTATAGTGGGAGAAGAGCAAAGCTCGGATTGTTTGTTCTTAGCTTACCCTCAGTTTGGCTTTCAACCCAGGAATTGATTTCTTTTCTGACTTGTTCTGCAGCTTTTCTAAAGTTAACTGCTTGGGGCTCTGCCTGGTAATAGTTTTTAACAAATTCTACGTATCCCTGAAAGGTAGGAGAGAAAATTTGCTATTAAAATAAATTCAAAATGGCATCACTTAAAAACATTCAGATTGCTGTACAACATAACTACTACAATACTAAAGAGAGTACAATTCAACTTAAGCTAGTTAAAATTTAAAAGTAAGATCTATGGTACAGTATATTTAATAATTAGAGCTGATTAAATCTCTATTTCAATTCCACTGGAAATTCCCTTTCATCCCAAATCAGAACAAAACGTTAAAATTTTGAAATTTTCTGTGAAATGATAATTCTGAAAACATTCTTTTAGGAAATATCAAAATGATCTAATCATAAGGATAACTGGACACTGTGTGTCTAGTTCTGGAGCCCACAATTCAAGAAGGATGTTGATAAACTGGAGAGGGTTCAGAGAAGAGTCATGAGAAAGGTTAAAGGAACAGAAAATGTAGTTGTAGACTAAAGGAGCTCAATCTACTTATCTTAACAAAGAGAAGGTTAAGAGATGACTTGATTACATTCTATAAGTACTTACATAGGGAATAAACAAATAACAGTGAGCTCTTCAGACTAGCAGAGAAAGGTATAACACAATCTAGTGGCTGGAAGTTGAAGCTAGACAAATTCAGACTGGAAATAAGATGTACATTTTTTTTACTGTGAGAATAATTAACCACTGGAACAATTTACCAAGGTTTATGGTGGATTCTCCATCACCAACAATTTAAAAATCAGGACTGGATGTTTTTCTAAAAGATCTGATCTAGGAATTATTTTGGGGATGTTCTCTGGAGGTCAGACTAAATGATGACTGTGGTCCCTTCTGGCCTTAGAATGCATGAAAATTTTCCATTTGAACAAGGTTGAAGTGCTTTGTTTCAACTTTATTGTTTCAACTGTATATAATATGAACTATAAGTAATGATATAAATGTATACTATCTAATATAAAAGTTAAACAGATAATGTCAAAACAAAGCACTTTGACTTTATCAAAATGAAGAGTTTTGATAATTTTTCATCAGAAATTTAAACAAAATCTATATGTTCCCACAAAACATTTCAGTTTTATCACATCAACATTTCCCATTGGCAAATTGTTCCTTTGGAAATTTTTCAATCTGCTCTATTAATAATCTTGAATCATTGAGTGTCATAAATATCTTTCAAAACTTTCTCTTCAGCTTTGTAAAAGTATTCAACTTACACTATGGAATTGGAAGGTCTGTTCCTCATACAGTCTGTTGGCAGTTTTAAGCAAATAAGAAGTTTGGGGTTTGTTGATTAAAGAGATTAATGCCTGGAACTCAGAATGAATGTCTTCAGCTTTGCAGTCCTCAGATTCCTTTAAAAGAGACACAATGAACTTGGAAATCACATTTTCTTTATGAAAATTTTGTAACTCCTAAGATTACTACACTCGACAGAAATTACTGGGGGGGGGGGCGGCAGATTCCTCTGTTTTTTCTGTTTATTGACTCTGCATTTGACTGAATTGTCTGTAATCAGATTGTTTCCACTGGATAGTGAGCAGGTCAGTGTCTCCCTTGTTGCAAAGACTTTTACAAACATCATCGGGTGAGTACTTAGAGCTACAGCTTAGGTGGGACTTAAAGTTTGAGCTCCACTCCTGCGCCATGAAGACTGTGATATTCAACACAGGGTCATACAGCTCTGGTGGAAATCACATCTCTGATGGAGCACACCTCTGTTGGGGATGAGGGATAGCTTTCCCTCTGCACTAGAAGCAGCAACGGGGTGCCATTACTGAGGGATTATAAAAGAGGAGCAAGTTAGGGGACTTAGAAGGTGAGAGATAGAGGCCTCTGTTTCTCTTAAAAAGCAGAAGACCTTGTCTAACAAACTATCCTTAGTTCAGCAGCCAGAGATTCCCTGCTGAGAACTACAGCTGGTTCACCTGCAGAAAATGCTGGCACAGAGGCTTTTGAGACCTCTTCAGGAAGAACATCCACCCCTATCCTGACCCACTCCCAAAATGATGAGAGGAAAGGGGCTTGTCCTTAGAGCTGTCCGAAGAACAGAACACTTCAGGCAGCTCCCCCCTCCGGTCTAATGAACCAAGGCAGATTCATCAGAATGCATCTGCTGGGGAAATAGGGGTACCGTCTCTCCCCCCCCCCATCTTGCCACCACCACATGCACCTGGCCATTCTCCTACCTTCCCACAGACACTTTCCAAATCTTCCCTAGACTCAATATATTGTCATATACCCCACTCCCACCTTAACTTCCACATCACGCTTTCCCTCTTTATATCGACACATCATACCCTTCACAATTGCACATATGCCTGTAGGATATGTCTGTAGCTATCCAGTCTCTGAAGTCAGAGTTCAGGTTTTGCATTGGTGTGGGTGTGTGTGGTCCATCTGTACATATGTGAGGTGGAAGGGAGTTCCCTGGGGAGGTGCAGAGTCAGTGGCGTATTAACGTTGCTGTTCAGGAGTGTGAATCAAGGTGCCTTTCCTGCCTTTGAAGGTTTGAGTGAGTGGGTTTTGCACTTAAGCAATCTTAATTGGTTATTAACTACGATTTTTCAGGGTGAGGGGAGCAATATAGATGTAGGCTGAAAACAACCAATAGCCTGATCCAAACTAGTGCCGCTGTTGAACTTTCCTATTCCCAGAAAGACAGCGGATTTATTTTTGTTCTAAAGAATACCATCTTCCTTTTCTTTGGCCTCCCACGAGAAGTTCTTGTCACCTGCAAACAGCCTCCAGTTCCCGTAGTTTTCTTAAAATGAAGCACCTGCAAGCCGAGTTTGTAAAAATAGTAAATATATTTGAAGACCGCTATCTAAGACAAATGTACACACAAATTGATTACTAGTGACCTAATTGTCAAAACCTCAAATTTATTATAATTAGTCAGCAAAGATGGTTGCTACTTAGCCTGCTAAGGACACCATATCTATGATTTTCAATGATGATTTGAATGTAACTGAGACCCAGGTCATAATCACACAGTCACATTGCTGGCTTAATAACAGATCATCATTATGAATCAGGTGGAAATTAACTCTGACATATAGTCAGACCATGTGAAATTCATGATGGCTTCAGCCATTTATTATTGTACTCTGTTTATTATTGGGCATCATTAATGTGCTAGATGCTGTACAATATAAAAAGGTTCAGTGCTTCCCCCAAGGGTTAAAAGCTATATTAAAAAGACAATGCAGTTTAGTTGCATAATACACGGAATGGCCATATGAAGGTGTAATCACAGAGCCATCAAATAGTAATGATCAGATATATTTATGCTCAAAGCAGAGGTAGTAGCAGCAACAAAACACAATTCAAGGTATGATCCCTGCAAATTACAATGGTTATGCAACTTTATCATTTTTATTAGCAAAATTCAGGCAAATGTAAATAGACTGAAATAGGACTAAACTGAAAAGGTTTCAATTGTGCGTGTAAGCCGACTGTCATGGAAGAGCTATGGACGAACCAAGCCACGTTTTCAGTATTGGCATTTATTTATGTACAGAACGCTGATATTCACATCTTAGAAAAATGTTTAAAATAATGTTAAATTGAGTTTTAAGGGAAAGCTAAAATGGAAGGTCAGGTTCTAAACTATTGGGGCGGCTCCTATCTGGCAAACCAGCAGCACCACTCTGGGAAGTATGGGAGCAAGTGAGATGCAGGGGCTAGTAAAGGTGTTGAGAAATGATGGGGTCCTCAGTGTGAGTAGGGGACTTTTCCCTCTCAGTGGGTTACCTGTTGGATTCAGAGAACCTCAATCCAAAGAGAATTCTGGAAAACTGAGGTAAATAAAGGAGATCTCTGCCTAGGGAAGTTAAGGAGACACATGGAGAAGTTACTAGGAGCCACTCAGCTGCCCAGGATCAGTGTGCTCCGACCAAGCCCCCTTTCACCTCAGGAAAGCCCCCAAGCCAATAGGGCCAGGAGCTGCCACCTGGAACTCCCCTTTACAGGGAGTTGCCCCAGTAGTTTAGAACTTGACCTTCAATTTTAGCTTTCCCTTTGAACAGAACACTGGATCTGGCCCAGAGTACCTGAACAGTGTAGGGTACAGAGAGTTACTGGGAAACTCTGAAATTAGTTAAAATTGCAGTGAATTTGTTATTCCCTATAGTCTACCCAGCATTTCCATTCCTTCAAAGATATTGTGTTTAATACTGTAGTATCAGGTTGTTGTAGCGTGTGTAGGAACCATTTGTCATCTCGAGATATATACAGTACATAGTCAAATTTCACAACCTACCTCAGCCATCTGCGTTGCAGTGTTACCTTTTGCCCCCACATAAGTCATGGCCAGAGCAGATGAAATACTCCAAGGGGAAAAGAAAATGTTTTTGCCTTTAAAAGATTCATTCAGCTTTTTGAAAAGGTCGAGAGTAAAGCTACCGTTTGATGCTGAGAGAGAGTCCATTGCTGAAACCTAAGACAAATATATGAAGACAGAGTGTAACAGGTTGACTTTACTGGAGTCAAGATTTTTCCTTTGGTCTCCAGCTTGTGTTGTTTTCTCTGTATCATAAACTAACTTTCCTCAGAAACTGGAAAATGTATTGAAGTGACAATGATTCCAGACTCCCTTAGACTATCTGCCCTATAGTTTCTGCTGTAAATCGATCCCTAGGTACTTGTACAACACACAAATCATATCATGCACACTCTTTACTGTTATATAAAGATTTCAATATGACTTAGGCACCTAACCTGCTTTGGTGCTTTTGAAAATACCAGTAGGCACCTTTCTGCATCTTTAGGTGCCTAAATACCGTTGATAATCTGGGCCTCAGTCCTTGCCCTTTTGGGGTTCCATGGCTGTCAACAAAGCATTATGGAGTATCCAAACACATTCTAAGTCATGGATTCTTTTGTTATGAGAAGACTAACAAGAGGATGACAGAATAAAAATCTTTTCCTTCCCCCTCAGGGGAACAACAATTTAGTGCTTGACCCATTATTTTGCTGTGTTGTACCATCTCACAGCAAGAACTACCACCTGAATAGATTTATCCTTACTTATCTAATCTAAGATTTTAAGGAACAGGTTTGACATCTACTCAAGAAAATTCTTCCTTTGATTCCTTTGCCCCATATCAGCATCTTTTCTTAAACTCTGTAAGTATATAATACTTGCACTCTGTTTTCTAAGAATTGAAATCTAAATTAAACTTACAATGAAAATGTGCAATCCCTGTTTTACTGCATAACATTTAATTTATCATTTAATCTGCCCTGTCAGGCATGGTTTAAGTAGTTAAAAAGAAGTTTCAAAGAAAGTTAATTATGTCTATACGAATATTTACATTACCTCAGATTCCTGTGAGAGAGAAGGAATTACTTGCGTTGTCGGCTGCGTTTTGGGTCTGTTTGTTAGGCAATAAACACATTTAGAAATATAAAACAGTTGTGCTTCCTTCTGGCCTATATCCTCCACTCTTACTGCCCTATGTGTTTCGCCACCTACGTTTACCCCTCCTCCCCACCAGTTTCCAGAACTTTCTGTTGTAAAGTTTGCCCCGATTGTTGACATACACTATATTGGTTTGGCAATAAATATGTTTAGAAATAAAATGAGATTGCAGCTCACTCTCCTTCTAGCCTACATTCTCCATTCCTAGTCCCCAATATGTTTCCCCACCTAAACCTACTCTTACTCCTCACCACTTTTCAGAAATTTTTGTTGTAAAGTTTGACCTGATTATTGATCCATTGTATGTGTTTTAAACAGCAATCTTAGAGATTTAGAAGATGAATACAATGATCTTATAAGAGCTGCTATTTTAGGCATAGGATAAGCAAAAATACCACAGAGTGGCCTAATGTAAGAATGTCTGGTGATGTTGTCCATTGTGACTCTCTTTTTGGTAGTGGTGAGACTTTTGTTTAAAATAAGTGCAGTTAGCGTTTAACTTACACCAAACAACACAAATGTCTGTCTTTGTGCTGGTTGGGTGTTCTGTGTGGCCTGATTCTCCACTGCATTATTTCAGTTTTAAACCAGTGTAACTCTATAGATTTCAATTGAGGCATATCAGTGTAAAACTGGAGTAATGCAGGGGTCAATTAGACTTTGTGACTCCACCATCCTCATTTAAAACCATTAGGAATATAGATACCGCCATGCCACCACCAAATCAGACTAACAGTCTAACTGGCCTGGTATTCGGCCTCCAACAGTGACCAATACCAGATGTTTAAGTGGAGGATGTAAGACTCCGAAAATGGGCTTGTCAAAGAATGCATGGAATGAGCGCGAAGTTTCTCTCTAATTCAAGGCAGTTGTGGGTGCTGTGTGTACTGAAGGATGAGGGCTAGTATCCCTTTTTAATTTAAAGGCTGGACTAAAGAACATCCCTGGATGCACAAACTGATCCACGCTCAGTGCAGTGGATGCTAAAATGTTGAAACATTTCCTTAAAAACTTCAAAGGCTTTTTTGTTTGTTTGTTTCATGCTGAGACCCAGCATGAAAATTAATAGCTCAGGTGCAGCCAAGAGTTTCCTCTCTCCAAGATAGTAGAAAAGGAATTCTGAAATGCACAGGTACCCTCACCTTGCCTTGTTTTTGAAAATCTAAGGCTGTTAGCTGTATGAAGGAGCGCTTTTCTAGAAAGTGTGTCTGTGTAGACATATACCATAATAGGGACTTCTTTGGGGTTTTAGCACACAGCTTTATCTTGTTATCTTCAACAGGACAGTATTTAGATGGAATGTGTTCGTGCAGTCATAGTGAGTATAATAAAATAAATAAACCTTTATGTAATCTTATTTCATGTTTGTTCTTTTCCTATTCAGGAAGCAGCACCAAAAAGAAAGGTATGTGCTGCATCCTAGCAACGTGGACTTCCAAAGTGCTTGCAGGCAGGTGGGAATATTTTCAATGGAGCTGGAGGTTCACTAGTTTACCCAGCTTATTTAATCTCTGCCCTGAATTCAAAGAGTTAGGAGCAGTCCCAGAAAAGGTAGGAAATTACTCAAAAAACTCTGTGCTTCTAATATTTTATTCCACTGTAACTGATTGCTGAATTTGAATAAAGAGCTCCAACCAGGGCCAGCTCCAGGCACCAGCGAACCAAGCTGGTGCTTGGGGCGGCCAATGAAAAGGGGCGGCACCTCCAGGTCTTCGGCGGCAATTCAGTGGCGGGTCCCTCAGTACCTCTCAGAGGGAAGGACCGGCCGCCCAATTGCCGCCAAAGAATGAAGCGGCGCGGTAGAGCTGCCGCGGCTTTATTTATTTATTTATTTATTTATTTATTGCTTCACCGCTTCGGGCAGCAAAAAAGCTGGAGCCGGCCGTGGCTCCAACACCAAAATGTGTGAAGATATGGGTTCTGCATAAACATACTGCATGATAGTTACAGATAAATATTTAGGGCCTGATTCTCCATTGCCCTAGTTTACACCAGTGTGACCATCGATTTCAGTGAGGTTACTCCGTCATAAAACTAGAAGAAGGCAGTGGAGAACTAGTCCCTAGTACAGGTGAGGGCAAACTTTTTGGCCCAAGGGCCAAATCTGGTAATAGAAATTGTATGGCGGGGTTGGGATGCGGGAGAAGTTGAGGGTTCTGGTTGGGGATGCGGGCTCCGGGGTGGGCCAGAAATGAGTTCAGGGTGCAGGATGGGGCTCCAGGCTGGGCAGGGGGAGTAGGGTGTGTGGCAGGGGCTGAGGGCTCCGGCTGGGGGTGCAGGCTCTGGGGTGGGGTTGGGGATGAGAGGTTTGGAGTGAAGGAGCGTGCTCCAGGCTGGGATTGAGGGGTTTGGAGGGTGGGAGGGGGATCAGGGCTGGGGCAGGGCGTTGGGGCGCAAGAAGAGGCTCAGGGGTGCAGACTCTGGGCAGCACTTACCTCAAGCAGCTCCCGGAAGCAGCGGCCATGTCCCCACTCTGGCTCCCACACGGAGCCGCGGCCAGGCAGCTCTGCGCGCTGCCCCATCCGCAGGCGCCGCCCCTGCAGCTCCCATTGGCCACAGTTCACAGCCAATGGGAGCTGCGGGGGCGGCACTTGGGGCAGGGGCAGCATGCAGAGCGGAGCCCCCTGGCTGCCCTTACACGTAGGAACTGGAGCGGGGCCATGCCACTGCTTCCAGGAGCAGCCTGGAGTGGCCCCTGACCCTGCTCCCCGGCTGGAGCGCCGGAGTGGGGAAAGCCCCAGACCCTGTGCCACAGCAGGAGCTCGAGGGCTGGCTTAAAATGGCTGGTGCTCCGAATCTGGCCCGTGGGCTGTAGTTTACCCACCTCTGCCCTAGTATGATGCTGGCTGAAAGTAAAATTATTACAAAGCAGATGGTTGTAAGAAAAATGCATTTTATTTCTTATAGATCACACAGTTGTTTCTTGTACAACATTTGCCCATTGGCATGTTATCTGCAGAGGAAACAGAACACTTGCAAGCAGTCTGCAAACAAGAAAAAATGCCAGTAGAAATGTAAAGATTGCAAAACATTTACATTCAAATGGTTTTATATTGCTAGCCATGCCTATCTTAAGTCAGTATAATTCATGAGACTGTGGGCAACATCCTCATCTGGTATAATTGGCCTAGCTCCATTGACTTCAGTGGGGGTGGTCCAGTCTGCACCTACTGAAGATCTGGCCCTGCTTGTGTACTCTTTGTATGCCTGCACAGGTAATTGTGTTATTCCTGAGATGCATTTCTCTATATCAAACTTGTTCTGCTTTATAACATAAGAACATAAGAATGGCCCTACTAGGTCAGACCAAAGATCCATCTAGCCCAGTATCCTGTCTTCTGACAGTGGCCAGTGCCAGGTGCCCCAGAGGGAGTGAACAGACCAGGTAATCATCAAGTGATCCATCCCCTGTCGCTCATTCCCAGCTTCTGGCAAACTGTATAGTTGAACAGTACTAAGACTGCAATTTACAGTCATTTAGAAAGCAACCAATGCATTTTTATTGTGCTTTTGAGAGTTGTAGCCCAATATTATCATTATCAAGTCCTCTAATCACATGAATAGAAGAGAAAAATTCTTAGTAATTTGCATTATTTGTTGTTCCCAAAGCTACAAAGATTGACCAATAATACAGGAAAGTGAAGTAAAATTACCCAAGCTATTTAGACACTTGAGGCAATGTCTTTGTGGCACAGTCCTGCTGCTGCAAGATCCTGTTTAGCAACAGAAATCTGAATGGTTATGGGGAGCAGAATCTGCCAAAGAAGAGAATGGTCTTAGTTTTATTGTGCCTGATGAAGAAGAGGAAAGGGTGATCTGCTGCAAACTGAATGGCAGAAATGAGACTTCGTGATGTCATAGAAGCTGCACTGGCAGCTGCAGCCTCCGTGCCTTCTTCACTGATCTCCACAAAGCACTTGTGAAAAACATTTGACAAAACCAGATTATTTTTCTCAGACATCCCTCTGAAATCAGCTCGGTCCTGACTGAAGGCATCTCGCATCCCCATGCTGCTCAAAGTAGATTTGAGGTCGTAACTCTCTTCCATTTTGATCCTGGGCAGATACACGTCCACATCCGTTTTCTCCATCATTTCTGAGCTGGTCCATCTGGATAATGTCTCATATGTCAAGTCTCTTTCTAGCTACAGTTAGTTAAAAAAGAGAGAACCAGAAATTACACAGTGAAAATGAAACTTCCTTAACGTTGATGTCCTTCACAATCCTGAATGGAGAAACTATAGAGATGGTTTACAAATATAGTGAAGATCACTGAAAAGCTTCTGGCTAGTTTACAGGTGTCTTCTGAACTGTAAAGCAGTGTGTTTTCTTACAGCAGGTTAGTGCAGTAACTGGAAGTTCGAACAGACTGTAAAGCCGGAAGGGATGATCACGATCATCTAGTCTGACGTCCTGCACATCACAGGCCACAGAATCATACCCACCCTCTCCTGCAATAGGCCTATAACCTCTGGCTGAGTTACTGACGTCTTCAAACCTTGATTTAAAGATTTAAAGCTACAGAGAATCCACCATTTACTCTAGTTCAAACCAGCAAGTGACACATGCCCCACGCTGCAGAGGAAGGTGAAACCCCCCCTGGGTCTTTGCCAAGCTGACCTGGAGGAAAATTCCTTCCTGACCCCACATAGTGAATACTTTCAGTGTTGAATATTTGTAGTGTAATAGCAGGAGAGTCCTGTTTTATGTAATAGTAACCCAGTTAATTTATTGTTGTATCTGTTGAGCCTCTGGCATTCTAGCTTATCCGCATGCAACCTACCAGAAAAGTATGATTGTTAATTAATTACACATATACTTAAGTCACTATTTGTTAGTTGAGTTGTTCTAAGTTATATTTTTCCTTATTTAAAATATTATTGTATGAAAATACATTTGGAAATCCGGCCACCTAGTATTTTTTCAAGAGGGGAGCTGGAAAGGAACAATGAAGATGATGGCATTTCCATCATCCCTTCTTGGAACTGATCCAGCGGAGCTTCTCCCCTTGCAAAACTCCAATTAAAGTTAGTGGGAGTCTTGCCGGAGAAAGGGCACTGCTGGCTCTGGTGTCCTTACAGATTAGTGCTGGGAAACCTTCAAAGATGTAGATATTTGTTTAGTATGAAGTGTTCCCCTCTATCCTGGCTTTTTGTCATGGGTTCTAGTAGTCTCTAGTTTTGTTGGGCTAAAAGAACTGCCTTGGAGGATTTTGGGGCTGCTTCTTCTAGGACTGGATGACAGCAAGAAGTGCAAAAAAGTGTCGGGTCTATGAAAATCTTGTCATAGGTCAAAAAAGGCTCAGGTTCTCTGAGTGTTAGACAATGTTTTGGGTCTGTTCTTATTTTTTCCTGAGCCAGATCTTTTCACCCGTTCTGAATACAAGAATGGAGTGTCACCTACTATCAAACAGCAGCCATATAAACATGTAGGACATAAAAACAATTGAATTCCCCGTATTAATATGATTGATTTCTTTACCATTTCTAGGCCAGTGGTGTCATCGCTGATGTCATCTGGTAGCAGTATGAGCATGCTCAGGTCATTATTGACATATGGGAGCTCAATAATGTGGGTGTGCACTGTTTTTATGTAGGTCCAATTAAATTTCTCTCTCTGGAACATCATCTGCACTGGCTTAGTTGTCTTCTGCAACAAGGCAAAGGAGGACAAATGCCACTTTTAAAGGATCAGGTGAAAACAATATAGTTAAATATTAACATTAATTTTTCTTGCCTGTGTTACTTGTAATGAGTTAGGTTACTAAAAAGTGATACTTCATAGAACCAATTTATTTGTCATTATTTATGCTTATATTTCAACCTCTCAGTTTTGATACTGAGATTATGTCTGCACAGCAGTTTAAGCCCGGGTTTGAGCCCGGGCTCAAGGCAACCCCCCTTTGCGTCCACACTCCAAATGTGCTAACCTAGGGTTCAGACCTAGGGTCACAGGATCCTGCAGGGCTGGAGGGCCCCAGCCAGTGTTAAGCTGGGACCTAGGGTCTGAGCCCTAGTGGTTTCCTGTGTGCACGCAGCCTTCGCTTGACTCGGGACCCAGAAGTCCTCCGGCTATATCCCAGAGTTCCCAGCGCAGAGAAGCAGGCAGCCAAAGCAGTGGCTGGAAGTGCCATTATTGCCTGGCTGAGCCCGTTCCCACTTCCTGCTCCAGCTACTCCTTGCTGCTGCGTGGAGCTTGCCCGGAGCAGGGAGCAAATCTGACAGGCAGGAGCTGGCTCCTAGTCGCTGGGATATTGGGGGTCATCCCTCCCCATCAGTGCTTGGTCCCAATCTGCTCTCTGTCCCTTGCTACCAGGCCCCCCTCCCCCCCGGTCTCCCTGGAGCTGCGTCTGCAGGGGCGCAGTGAGCACTGTGAGGGTGGTGAGTGGGAGCTAGCCCCAAAACTTTCCCGCAGCCCCCTGGGGATCCCTGATCCCTGCCTCCCGGGATACAGTGGGTGCAGGCATAAGGGAGCCCACAGGGTGCTGGAGCACACTGCACCCTGGCCATGGGGATGCACTTCACCACTCCACAGCCAGCAGCAGCCAGGCTGGGGTGTGTGTTTTTCTTCAGGTACCTTCATTTTATGTCAAACTTCAAACAAACAGACAAGAATAAATAAAAACCCAACCAAAGAAAAACACCTTCATTGAGCTTCTCATTTTAAAAATTAAGAATTGAAAAGTTTCATTTCAATAGTTTGACAGCCCTGGAGACCGATGTCCTACTTCTCTTCACTACAGGTGCACTTGGGTATTTTCCTGCCAATGTAACTCGGCCTAGAGCTGGAGAGCCCAATTCTGAGATTAGAAAAAAGCCTTCTCGAACTGCAGTCATTCTACTGAGACTGCCACCAAAGGAGCTCATTATGCGGTTTATGTATCCTGTGCGCCTTGTGGGCATCTAAGTCCCATCAGTAGCACCCTCACAGTGAGGAAACAGGGTGGGCAATAGGCTGGAGTGTCAACATTGCAGGGTAGGGGGTACTAGGCACTTAGGATATGTTTACTTTGACTCTGGTCTGTGCACTGCAGTGTGGATGCCAGAGCCCTAGGTTCAAGCACTGGTCAGAAAATCTTAACCTAGTGTTAACATGCAATATAGACGCTCAAGCCCAGGGTTCCCTGACACAGGTCAGCTGACTTGAGTCCCACTAACCCGAGACTGACATTGCTGTGTAAACACAGCCTGAAAACAGACCTGAACCCTAAGTTTCACTTCTGTGTATTGTCAGTTCCTCTGTTGGTTGCACTGAGTGCGCTGTGTAGGGTGACCAGACAGCAAATGTGAAAAATCAGGACATGGGGTGGGGGGTAATAGGAGCCTATATAAGAAAAATATAGGGACTGTCCCTATAAAATCGGGACATTTGGTCACCCTAGTGCTGTTTGAATTGCAGATACTGCAGGGGAATTCTTATGATTTAATTAAAACAACTCTGACACCGTGAGGATTTAGAGACTGGCAGGCTTTTGAAAATGGAGGGACTGAGGTCTCTCCCTAGCTTTTCTATCTGTTCCAGCCCACCAGCATTTACGACATTTCATGGCTTAGTCACATACCTTGTTCATTCTGAAAGGTTGTTCCTTTGTAAATCCATCCTTAAATTTCTTTGCCCAGTTTCCTTTGAAGTAGAGGGCATTGACTAGCACCAGTTTGGTGAGTGAATCAACAGAGTTGACAGGCAATAGTGCCTGGATTTTACCTTTAGGAAATAGTGAGACAGTCATATATTTGTGCAGCTTTTCTGCTTGGAGTAAATTTAGGAATTGAGTTTTGGAATATGTGCTATTGAGACCATACTTGTAGGGCAGCTTCCTGTCTTAAGAGACTATTGTGAAATATCCTCAAACATTGGGCTGGGCTCTGTGGTCCCCTTCAGTGACTTTGCCCTACTCAGGCTTCCTCTTGCTAGTAATAACCCCGATTGATAGTCTTAATCTACATTCCTCCCATGGACAGAGAAAGAAGACTGAAGAAAAAAAGGAAGAGGTGGGGATGTGTCAAAATAAAAAAAAATCCAGTGTGGCCTCCAAGAGAGGAAACTAATTTTGCGTGAGGCTTATAGATACTACTGTGGTGAGTATGGCCTACACGTGATAAAAGTACAGTATAAAGATATAAGAGGCTCATAGTTTATCCCTCGGGCTGCAGAATCTCACCCTGGTGCTGAAACATCTTCACCCCTTTCTATTTTTGGAGGAGAAAAGGCCTACAAACCCCTCTGAGGAGTTTCAGCAGAATGTACCCTTTCTGTCATACTGTTTCATGACACTATTTATAACAGAAAATGAACCCCCCGAACACATTGCATGGAATCCCATCAAAATGAAACACATTTTGCTATGTAGGTATTTGTATCAGGCCCAAACACTGTGGTATCTTATTGCCTTCAAACACATAAAGGTTAAATTGTTTTCGTAAATATTTGTGCAAATGGAAAGCAATAGTCATCAGTGTTTTTCCTTGTGGTGCGAGTAGTGTTATAACTGAAAGGGAATGTCATTTTGGATTTGGTGTTTCTGAACTTTCATATGTAGTTATCTGCCTGCCTCCAAATGGGGCAGTGAGGCAGCAGCCTTTTGTGTTTCAGTTCAAATGCAGAATGTAGCAGAATAAATCAATGTTTTCTCTCTCCCCTCATAAACAATTTAGGGTAGGAAAATACATGATGTCTCTTTGTAAATGGTAAAAGAACAGTCCTGAGCTCACCTTCAGTTTGGTGTTCAACACTGGAATTGATTTCTCTTCTGACTTCTTCTGCTGCTCCCATGAAATCAACAGCTCGTGGCTCTGTGTGGTAATATTTTTTAATCGATTGTAAATATTCCTTCAAGGCAAGAGAGAGAAAAGTCTTACATATTATTTAGCAATATATCTGTGCCAACTACTGCCAAATAGAAAAGAGTTCATGTTCTGACACAGTTTACTAGGAGCATAAAGCTCTGTCTTCAGAGAAGCAAAATATTTTTAGTTATATATGTTATCAATCATTTACTCATCTATGAATGTTCATGTTTAGATACAGTCCAGTCAGGAAAAGCAAATAAAAAGAATACCTGTAATCTTGATATGAGTATCTACAAAGTCAGTGAGAAATAAATCTTAAAGGATAATAAACCATTTTGCAGATGTAATTAAAATATTTGCATTTAGGTCTTGTATGGTTTGTTGTCATAGACCAATCATAAAGATGAATTGTATCCCCATTACACAGATAGATGAACCGCTTCACTTACTTTATTGAAAAGTGATGATTTTTCTCCATATAACTGGTTGACACTTTTAAGCAAGTAATTTTTAGTGGGTTGGTTAATTTCAGAGCTAAGTGCCTGAAACCCTGCATGGATGTTGCTTGAGTTCTCCAGATTGGCCTTGAAAGAAGGAAGAAATATTCTGGTTATTTATCTGCGATTCTAGGAAAATGATTCTGAACTTCTAATATCATATATTGCACATAGCTCCACTGGTGACAGTTGCATGTAATATCCTGTACAGTTACTCAAGTAATTTTTTGTGAACTGTGTGTTGATATGAATGAGGGGCACTAAACCTATCAATAAAATCTCCAGACAGTGGACACACCATAAACACTGTGTGAGCAAGAGGGAGCTCTGTAATACACTGAAATATAAAGTTATCTAGAGAGATTATTAAAAAACAAAGCATACGCACAGAGACAGTAATAGTACAGTTTCTGCACAATGCCTGGAGACTTAGCTATATGATGCCCATTAGCATTTATGAAAGTCATATAACCAAAAATTCCCATATATCACATTGAAAGTTTGCCCCAAATGTGTAGAACTAGTGATTCCAATATTGGCTGATAGTATTAGTTTGAAAACTGTTTGTATTGTTGCACATGAAGCAGGTAAAATTATGATGTCAACTTATTTAAGGAAGTTAAGCAGGAAGTCAGTAATTTTGGGCACAGGGCAAGGTGCTTATTATCTATGGGAGTTAAGAATATATGAAGATAAGAATAGCCACACTGGATCAGAGCAATGATCCATCTAGCCCAGGATCCTGTCTTCTGACAGTGGCCAGTGCTAGATGCTTCAGAAGGAATTAACAGAATGTATCGAGTGATCCATCCCCTGTCAGTCCCAGCTTCTGGCAGTCAGAGGTTTAGGGAAACCCAGAGCATGGGGTCATGTCCCTTACCATCTTGGCTAATAGCCATTGATGGACCTATCCTCTGTCCTCCATGAACTTATCTAATTCTTTTTTGAACCCAGTTATATTTTTGGCTTTCACAACATCCCCTGGCAACAAGTTCCACAGGTTGACTGTGTGCTGTATAAAGAAGTACTTCCTTATGTTTGTTTTAAACCTGCTGTGTATTAATCTCATTGGGTAACTCCTGGTTCTTGGGATCTGTGAATGGGTAAATAACATTTCCTTATTCACTTTCTCCACACCATTCATGATTTTAAGGGCCTCTATCATATCCCCCCTCCCTCCCCAGCCATCTCTTTTCCCAGATGAACGGTCTCTGTCTTTTTAATCTCCCCTTTTATAGAAGCTGTTCCATACCCTTAAGCATTTTTGTTGCCATTCTCTGTGGCATTATCTCTGGCATTATGTAATTTCCTCTTATTATCTATCCCATTCCCATTGGTTTCTAACATTGTTTTTTTCACTGTCTCTACACACTGAGCAGATGTTTTCAGAGAACTAGCCACAATGACACCAAGATCCCTTGGAATGATAACAGCTAATTTAGACACCATCATTTTCTATGTACACCTGGGATTAGTTTTCTGATGTGCATTACTTTGCATTTCTCAACATTGAATTTCATCTGCCATTTTCTTGCTCAGTCACCCAGTTTTGTGAGATCCTTTGCAGTCAGCTTTGAACTCTATTATCTTGAATAATTTTGTATTGTCTGCAAACTTACTCTCCACACACACACACACACACACACACACACACACACACACACACACACACACACACACACACACACACACACACACACACCGGATAATTTATAAATATGTTGAATAGCACTGGTCCCAGTACAGATCCTCAGGTGACCCGCTATTTACCTCTCTCCACTGTGAAAACTGACAGTTTATTCCTACCCTTCGTTTCCTGTCTTTTTAACCAGTTACTGTTTTATGAGAGAACCTTCCCTCTTATCCCATGGCTGCTTACTTTGCATAAGAGCCTTTGCTGAGCAACCTTGTCAAAGGCTTTCGGAGAGCCCAAGAATACTATATCCATTGGATCACCCTTATCCACATGTTGTTGACCCCCTCAAAGAATTCTAATAGGTTGGTGAGGCATGATATCCCTTTACAAAAGCTGTGTTGACTCTTCCAACATATTGTGTCTGATCATTCTGTTTTTTATTATAATTTCAACCAATTGGCCTGGTATTGAAGTTAGGTTTACCGGTCTGTAATTGCCAGGATCACCTCTGGAGTCTTTATTAAAAATGCTGTTGAGGGAAAAGTACAGGAAATACAATCCATTAAACTTACTATAGAAAATAAATTAGAGAAATAAAGATTGTATCAGTGTTCAAAAACTGCAGGGTGTCTCAGAATTTGGGATCATAGTACATTCATATCCTACAAGCATATGACAGTGAAGGATGTATGAAACAATTTGAAATTTCTAAACACACAGGAAGTTCCCTCAGCCCCACTTGCAGCACTTCCATAATCTCAAAATTATGATATCCTGTTGCAAACGGTATGAGCTCTGATTGCTAACAGAGAGGGAGCAGTTAGAGCTAGACACTGGGCTTTATGCCAGTCTGTATGGTGAGCTCCTACTGGCAGAAAGTAAACCCCTTCTCCACTAGTGGGGTCTTTGGCTTGTCAGCAGAGCCCCAAAGGTGGGTGGTGTTGGCTAGGAAGAGTTTGGCTGTCAAATGCGCTGGTTAATTAACACTCTTGACCATCATCCACTGTCAGGTCTTTTGTATAGCCAGCCACACTTTAAAGGTGCTGAACTGTAGGGTAGGGAGTTAGTGAAAAGACCATCTCTCCTCCACCATTGGGAAATCCTACCAGAGATGCAGCAGTGGCGGAGAGGATTGTGATTTGCTCTCCCTTGCACCAAAAATGATGAATCAAGCACTCTCTATCTAACACTATAATGACTGATAAAGGACTTTTCAGGGTGCCATAGAAATATTCTCTAACATGATTTTTTATGCCCATTTACATCCAGCACAATAATTTGATCTATATCAGAACATTTCAGCACAGCAGTGTATTTCTTTAGCATTGTCATGGGGAAAATCCCTCCCTCTCAAAATCTCACATGCATGTCTCTTGTATGAGCCAATAATATCTTAATTTCACCCAGCACTGCATTTACATATGTGAGAGCAGCCTTGATGCTGTTGTAAGCAGGGATCATGTCTTTAAGAGTGCAGAGCACACTTTAATATTCAATAGCTAGAAATTTAACAATAACAAAAAAGGGAAAACCCACAAATTTAAAAAAGAGAAAGGCAAAGAACCACAGAGAATGGTCACAACTCTGCGGAGTCCCTCAAATGAGGAAATACAAGTCACACCTTTTGCAATTTACATAAAAGGGAAGGATGTCTCTCTTGTTGTATCAGGGACAATATTATAGGAGGAAACCTCTCAGAATACCATACTCATTCATTGTGTACATTTAACAGGAGAAAGGCAAACCAAAGTGAATTCAAACATGGAAGGAAAGGCAGTCTAAAAAAGACTATATTAAGTTATAAAAGTTATATGCCTATAACTTGGACACCTTAGACATTTGTTTTGGTGATGTCATAACTATAAAGGGAAGGGTAACAGCTCTCCTGTGTACAGTACTATAAAATCCCTCCTGGCCAGAGACTCCAAAATCCTTTTACCTGTAAAGGGTTAAGAAGCTCGGGTAACCTGGCTGACACCTGACCCAAAGGACCAATAAGGGGACAAGATACTTTCAAATCTTGGGGGGGGGAAAGGCTTTTGTTTGTGCTCTTTGTTTAAGGGGTCGTTCGCTCTTGGGACTAAGAGGGACCAGACATCAATCCAGGTTCTCCCCATCTTTCTAAACAAGTCTCTCATATTTCAAACTTGTAAGTAAAAAGCCAGGCAAAGCGTCTTAGTATTACTTTGTTTTCTCAACTTGTAAATGTACCTTTTACCAGAGTGTTTATCTTTGTTTGCTGTACTTTGAACCTGAGACTAGAGGGGGGTCCTCTGAGCTCTTTAAGTTTGATTACCCTGTAAAGTTATTTTCCATACTGATTTTACAGAGATGATTTTTACCTTTTTCTTTAATTAAAAGCCTTCTTTTTAAGAACCTGATTGATTTCTCCTTGTTTTTAGATCCAAGGGAGTTGGATCTGTATTCACCAGGAGTTGGTGAAAGGAAGGAGGGGGGAAGGGTCAATTTCTCCTTGTTTTAAGATCCAAGGGGTTTGGATCTGTATTCACCAGGAGTTGGTGAAAGGAAGGAGGGGGGAAGGGTCAATTTCTCCTTGTTTTAAGATCCAAGGGGTTTGGATCTGTATTCACCAGGGAATTGGTGAAAGGTTTCTCAAAGCTTCCCAGGGAAGGGAATTAGCTTGTGGGAATGGTGGCAGCGGACCAGATCTAAGCTGGTAGTTAAGCTTAGAAGTCCTCATGCAGGCCCCCACACTTGTACCCTAAAGTTCAAAGTGGGGATACAGCCTTGACAGGTGAACTACCTTTTTAACACTGATACACGGATTTGATAGAAGCTCCTCCATTTTGGAATAGGCTCGTCGTGGTTTTATGGTTGTGATGTCAACTCCAGCTCCTCCAACTTTGTTAAAGTGAAGCACCTACAATGAGAATTGCAAACAGAATAGATGCAGTGAGAGATAGATCACTTGATATGTAAGATCTTATGGTTAAAGCAGAAGACTTGGGGTCAGGAGACCTGGATCTCGGTTCTGTTCTTGCCTCTGCCCCAACTTGCTGTGTGGTCTTAGGCTAGTCACTTAGGGTACGGCTAGACAGCACTTAAACACCTGTGGCTGGTGGGGTCAGCTCACTCGGGCTTGCACAGTTTGGGCTTCAGGACTGTAAAATTGCAGTGTAGACATTGGGGCTTGGGCTGGAGCCTGAGCTCTGGGAGGGTCCCTGTGAGGGGGAAGGATCCCAGAGCGCGGGCTCCAGTCCGAGCTTGAAGGGGTCTTTTATTCCAGTTTCTGCCTGACTGAATAGTGAGTGGAACACTACCTTTTGCCCTCCTATTAGCATCTTGTAAACACACATAGCTACCAATTTTCTAGAATCGAGAAGTATAGCTGCACCATCCAAAATATGTAACAACAAGCTAGCATGTATGTGGGTCAGTAAAGCGCTATGCAGCATTGGGGGCGGGGGGGTTAAGCCTTAGAGCCAGGAGCGGATGGTTTAAGGGGAATGAGATATGTTTGGTGAAAGGGGTCGTTGGCCTCAGGGGCAGAGGAGGTGAGGGGTGTCCATGTCTGAGCTACGTGGAGTCTGGGGGAGGTCCTTGCCCCTTGTAGGAGGGAGAGTTGGGAAGGCAGGCCTCTCAGAGGGGGAGGGAGAGGGCAGAACTTTAAGCACAGTGAGAGGGCAGTGCACCTCAAAGACCGCAGCTGGCATACCCGTCTCTCTCTATGATCCCAGCCACAGTCCTCTTGTAATAATTGGGCCTCCCAAATTATCCTAATTGTGAGCTCAACAGTGAAAAGTGAGTGAGAGCTTGTAAAGTGTCACAATAACCTATAATAATAGATGTTGATAGGAAAAGTTGCAAAAGGGAGACAGACTGAATTACTCCCAACAAAAAGGCCCATGTCTGCAACTCAAGGACTGTGTTAAGATCTTGCCTCGAAAACAAGAAAAGCGGGGGACTGGAAATCACTGGACCAAAACTGGTGTGTCAGATATTAGGCTAACTGGCAAACAAAATAATGAGGGATGGGGCATAGACAACTCATGCCTGATGATACTGTGGGTGGGGCACACAATGTAAAGGGGGGGGCACATGACCACTCCATGTGTCGCCTCTGGGAAGAAGTTCAAGCCCCACCTCCCTGGGCCAGAGCAGCCAATCCTGCCAGCTCCTGGGAGTCTGGGGACACAGGAACGGGTAGCACGAGCTGGAGTCCTGTCCTCCCCGCATTACGTTTCCAGCTCATTTGGCCCCTGTCCCCGGCAGCTGGGCCCAGGCAGGGATCGGAGTTGGGGGGGCTGCTGCCACCGCCTCCCCAGCCGGGTTCTCAGGCAGACAGTGATCCTGAGTGGAGTCAGCTGGCATGAGAAGTGGCTCCATTCCCTCAGCTCCCTGCCTGGCCCGGGCAATTGGGGGAGGGGCCCAGTGAGCTGGAAGTGCCCAGGGAGAGGTACAGCAAGAGAAGGACAGAGCCGCCCTCCCTTGGTGGCAGGCCGAACAGAGCAAGCCCTGCATGGGCAGCTCGGCACTCGCCAAAATCGGGGAAGGGGGGGGAGGGGCAGCACTTGCCTCTGCATGCCCCCGCCCCTCGCTACGCTTCGCCTATGGGATGGGGTAGTCCACCCTTCAGTCCCTCTTGGGGTTCTTAAAAGAAAAGAGCCTTTGGGACTGGGAGGGGAAGGCAGATGGATGTGATTGGTGACTGACAGAAAGACAAGAGAAGGGGAAAAAGTGAATGTCACCATCACAGCTGCCACCCCTCTGTCTCCTGGGACCCAGGATCTAGCATGACACCATTGTGCCTTTTTCTTCCTAATCCCGAGAGATGTCCTGACCAGACTGGGCCAAGAAAGGGGACCCAAGTGACCTCACCACCTGCTCCAGCTGAATCCCAAACACCACCTAAGACGTAAGACTGCCTCTTTCTCACCCCCCCCCTTCCCACTCACACTCTTTTTGTGTCCTTTTCCTTCTCCACCTTATTTCTGTTCTGGCCAGTCAGGACTGTATGTTTTGCAACACTGCTGTAAGACTGAGGCCAGAAAGGCAGCTAAAAGCAATGCCCAAAACAGCCTGATACTTGTACAAGTCTCCAAGTGGCTGACAAGGTCATGTGCTGTGCCTGTGTTTCTCCAGCAGTGAGGTTTCAAGTGAGAGTCAAAGCCAGAGACAGAAGCTGCATTTTCTATCTTTGATGTTCTTTTCTTTCCCCTTTTGTTTGTCTTGTTTTGTCTTCTAGGAAAGAGGATTATACTTTAACAAGAACGGCAACAATGACAGCTCCAGCCCATCTCAGCAAACTTCTTCTCTTTTCCCCAGACAGACAGTTAGGGCATGTCTACACCGCTGTGATCACTCTCTTGTCAATTCAGGCACTTCACCGGAATGAGAAGATTAAGGGAATTTGACCAGAGAACAGATCCTGTTGACCCAGCGCGGTGTAGACACCGCTGTAAGTCAAACCTAAGGTACCTCAATTCCAGCTACATTATTCACATATCTGGAGTTGCGTAACTTAGGTCAACTTACCCCCCGTAGTGTAGACAACGCCTTGGTGTCATCTTTAACACCATCTAAAAGGCTGTCAGACTAGGGGAGGTTCTGTCTTCAGCTAAAGGGAAAGAGAACAAGGGATGCTGTTAAAATAAAAGCCTTTTTAAATATATTAACTATTGTTTCTTCTTTTCTGTATCTTTAATAAAAGGTTTAAAGGATTTTTAGTGGTGTGTTTGCCCTGGTACCAGGCTGGCTGTGGTCTCTGTATACCAACCTCCAAACCTTGTTTTAAATTGTTTGATGTTGGACAGCGACAGAATCATGTTACCAAATTTGACTCTTTCGGCCTCTATATATTCCATCTAAATTAATACAGCAGTCCCTCACCCACATCAGTAAGCACCAGCTGTTGTACAACGCATGTTACTCAATAGTAGTGGCATTTCTCAAAAGCTGACATTCTCTGTAGTCCCAACTTACCTTTGCCATCTGATCTGCAGTGTTACCTTTGGCTCCAAGGTACACAGTGGCCAGGGTAGTTGAAATACTCCAAGGGGAAAACAAGATATTTGTGTTGGTTTGTGTCTTACACTCATGTTTGAAAAGGTCGAGGGCAAAACCAGTATTTGCCACACTCAGAGTTTCCATTATTTGAAACCTGGAAAGTGAGAGAAAAGAAAATTCATCTCCAGCTGGCAGCTCATTGCGTAATACTGGTGATTGCTGCCCAACCCTATTGCCTACTGAAGAAATTAAAGTGATTTGAAAGTTTCTGAGGTGCAGCTACCCTGAGAGCTAAGCTTTTCAGTGCAGGCAGCTAAATAGTCATTTGGACCTTAGTATGTGCTACGTGTCTGTGTTAAAACACATTTCCCTCACTTTAGTTATTTCATAGAGACCCTTCTACAGTATGTGTTAAGCCTTTTCTTTTCAAAAGGCCTCTGATAGAGGATATTGATTTTATTTATAGATGTGACCCAAAGATACCTTGTGGCAATGAGTTCTGCTGGCTTTTTCCGCATTGTGTATAGTATTTTGTTTTGAACTGAAGGAAGCTCTGGAAGTTGAAGGAACACATTTTAGCCTCTCAGGAGTCTATGGGCTGATCACTTCAACCATCTGCTATCTGTTATTCATGGTATATGATTGGCCAGCTAAGTTGCATGTAATTTTCTATTCCTTGATTACATAGTGTATAGTGAAATAGGTAGATGCACACAGAACAGCTCCTTTTTTTATAACAGAAGGAAGAAGGAGAACTTAATGAAACTGAATGGTAATAAATGTAAAGTAATAAAGGAAAAATCTTTACACAATGCACAAATTTACCCATGGAGTTCATTACCACAGGTACCATTGAGTCATCAAGAACTTAGTAGGATTCAAGAGAGAATTAGGTGGTTATATGGCTAATGAGAACATTAAATAGCTACTTTAGCTACGATAAAAATATTATAAAGGTTAACCCCTCATGGGTCATTGCATATGCCTGCAACTAACTGGGTTAGGAAGAAGCTTCCTCTTTTGCAAGTTATTCCATAGTTGGCCACCGTGGGACTTCTTGCGCCTTCCTCTGCAGCATCTGGTATTAGCCACGGCTACAGACAGGATATTAGACTAAATGAACCCCTGATACAATTGTTTGTGGCAATTCCAATGTTCCTGTTTGTGCAAACAAAAACCCTTTGACTTGGATGTTTGTAAAGAGTGAATAAATCAGAAACAAACATGGTCAAATTGATCAGGGCTGGCTCTGGCTTTTTTGCCGCCCCAGGCAAAAAAGCCTCCGGGGGGAGGGCACCGGGGGAAGGGCGGCCGGAGCCCTGGGAGGAGGGCGGCGAGCCCCGTCCGGGGCTCCGCTCTCCCCCCGGCGGCCAGAGCGCAGGGGGCAGGGCGGCGAGAGCGCCGGGGGGAGGGCGGCGAGCCCGGCCGTGTCCCCGCTCTCCCCGGCGGCCGGAGCGCCGCGCCGCCCCCCTCCAGGTGCCGCCCCAAGCACAAGCTTGGTGGGCTGGTGCCTGGAGCCGGCCCTGAAATTGATCAACCATTCAGAATGTTTCTGAACACTTTGCTATATTCAGTGAGCTAGACTGCCAACTACTATATGTCAAATACCATGTATTCCTTTCTTGTCTTTCAAAAATCTCCTGAAATCCTATCCCTTCTGAGAAACATTCTGGCTGTAACAATCTGTAGTCACTCTGACTTATTCAGTATTTTATTTTTCTGCATGGTACTCATGCATACTATTAGATTTCCAGCTCTTCAGGGCAAGGATTCCTTTTGGTGTGTGTGTGGGGAGGAGGTAGATTACAAATATATACACGATTATTATTTATTATTGGTATTACTTTTTGCAGCCCCAGATATGGAGCAGGGACCCCATTGAGCTAGCTACAGCACAAATGCTGAACAAGACAGTCTATGCCCCAGACAGTTTACAATCTAGGTAAGTACTATTTTGATGTAAATAATAACACTAGAATACAGTAACTTTAATATATACACAGGTCCATACTCTGCCCCAATTAACACATCACTCAGTGGAGTTGCATAAAATATAAGTAGGCTTGGAAAGATTAGATTTTTATCAGTAAACATTGATTTCACCGTACACACAAACTGATGAAAAAAATATTTCCATCGATCCTAATCAAAATTACACGTACTCAAAGTAAGAAAAATGCTGCTTGGGAACACATTAGTGATTTATACTTTTGAATTAGGCTTGGTACAAATGAACTACAAAATGAATAGTAAAAATAGGTATGGCTTGTTGATTTAAGAATATTTACTTTGTATATTTTGATGTTGACAGTTTGTGTATTTAACAGTTTAGAAAGCTTTAACATTTGAGTCTCAACATCTACTGTCATGAAAAAATTGTCTGACACACACACCCCAATTTCACTCAACAGTGACAATTTAAATCCATGTAAATCTAAAAAATACTGAAAAATAGACATTGATATCATCCAGCAAAATTTAAAAAAAAACAACCTAATTCTGCCAAGTCTAAATGTAAATCACAACAGAATTTGACCTTCTTGTTTATTTTTCTGTAAGAGATTAAATTAAAGTTAACTCTCTCTTCTAGACAGTGTCTGCTGTCTTGTTAAAATATGTTCCTTATTACATTGCTTCCATCCAAAGTCCCTCCACGTATACTTTCTATGCATTTACCAACACCACAGTATATCCATGAGAATGAAAATGTGGAACCTATAGAAGTAATTACAATACCTTGTTTTGCTCAAGGATGAAGTCTTGCACTCAGTGTCTTTCTTGGGTTTGCTACAATTCACACACATGGTAGGCTGAATATATAGTGTTTCTTTCACCCCTCCCACAGAAAGATGTCCAATGACTCAGAATGTTGCAGTTTAGTTTTGCCGAAAGGGAATATCTCTATGGAAGCACTGAACCATCCCATAAGAGCTGGACGTAAAGGGATGATGGGAATGATCTCATGTACAGGACTGGCTGCCACATTGTTACTACAGGCATTTCATGGGAACAGGCTAGTAATGACTTGAACCAGCACTACTTGAAACTACTTTTGCTTTGTAATGTGTCGATTTCCACATAATGCAGTATCTGATCGCTTTCTCCCATGAGGTCATCAGTTAATGACCTTCCATGGAGGGAGATGGAGAAAGGCCTTGTGCCCTTTTTACTGCTCCATAATGTGTGAAAAATACATGGGAGGGTGCTTGTCACGGGGTTCAGGGGAATATATATATATTATAAATATTTCAGGTCTTGTCTACTTATTGCAGGAGTAGAACTAATGAAATTATAACATCCTAAGAGAGACAAGGGACAGAGGGTTGCTGAACAAGCAGGGATTTTTCATCTGACTCCCCCCCTGTGATTTAAATAGAACAGTTCTCTCTGAGACCAGGGACCTTGCTGGCTAACCCTGTGAGTTGTGCTAATTTGCTTCATCGCTTTAGAAGTCCATGCAACTTTAACTAACAACAAGATGGTGACATCCTTCCCCAAGCTCATTCCAGAGAAAGTGTGAGGCCATGTCACACTGCGCCACTGCAGAGCGTCTGGTAAAGACGCTCTATGCTGCTGGGGGAGAGCTCTCCCGTCGGCATAAAAAGACCCCACCCACATGAGCAGCAGAAGCTGTGTCAGTGGGAGAAGCTCTCCCACTTCATAATGCTGTGCCCATAAGTGCTTATACTGGTGTAACTTACGTTGCTTAGGGGTGGAATATTCACACTCCTGAGCAACATAAGTTTTGCCGACATAGGCTATGTCTACACTGCAGCCTATGTTAAAGCAACAGCCACTCTTTACCAATAGCTGTTATTAGCTAAAGTGGGTGAATAGTATCTCACTTATAATTCTGTAGATGCAGCAATATTCACTTACCAGGAACTGAATCAATGTAGGTAATTCTGCTGTATTTAGGATTTCAAGCTTTGGTCTCCAGATTGTTTCTGTTTCTGTCTTCCACAGAATTAGCATAGCATAGGAGTGGGCTCTGTTAGCCTCTGGTGCTGCAGAACTGGTTGCACTTTGGAAAGTTATAATTATAACCTGTTTTGTTTGTCATTTTTAAGAGACTTAATTTGGCTTGAGTTATCTTGGTAAGCCTTCCCCATTCACTGGGTGAATGACAGATGTACTGGGCCAGTTTCATCCCTTAGTGTAATCAGTGGTGTTACATCGAGGATGTTACATCTTGGGAAATGGTTGTGGTGTACTGTACACACATGTGCAGTACAAGATTAAATTAAAGACTTTTGTGGTTATTCAATATAATTTCTAAGTAGCCCAATATTTTTAAAGCTGTCTTCTCTTAAATCCTATTCTCCTGTGACTTTTAATCTACGAGAAGTGCATATATTGTACACAAAATTATACTCAAAAGGACAATATACATTAGATCAGTGTGATGGGATGAGAGATAACAATAAAAAAACATCCTCAAGTTCTTCCATTTACTGAGGTTCTCCAAGGAAAACACAAAAGCGAGTAGGAAGCGGTGCTGGTGATCTGGTAATTGTGGAACGCTTCCCTCTAAACTAATGCTAAATTAAGGCACCAGCATGTTGTTAGAAGACGCTGTGTTGGGGGAGGTGCTGTCTTTCTGAAGGGATGTAAATGTGAGGGATTGTCCGCTGTGGTCATTCAAGCTTCCACTGCACTCTGTGCAGGACTAATATTGATCATTTCAGCGACCTGGCAAATTTCCACTTGTGTAATGGCATTCTGCCTACGTCTCTTCCTCCTGCAATTAATTCAGTCTTTTTCTTCACTTATTTTTCTACACTGTTCAGTGTTTCTCTCTCTAATTAAAGAAATACAAGTTTCTTTCCAAAATTGAGGCAACAATGCATCTTCTATTATAAGTATTCTTCTCTTGCTCCCTCCCAAGTCTTGTTCAACTTTTTCAGACTGCTCAGGGCTGAAACTTTCCATGGCTGGTTTCTGCCAACAAGTGACTTGGTTTTGGAAATTTTTGCCAAAATCTGTACGGTTGTTCATGACTCCTATTTGTTTACAAACACATTTATTCCAGTGAGAAATCTTGTTCATGCAGAACTCTCAGAGTAAAATTATTTGGTTCAAATTTGATGTTTTGTAGATCTCTGTTAGATCTAAAGAACAAACCATGTTAGAAGGAAATGGATGTTGAGTAGTCTTGAAGTATCAAAAGTTTCTTCATGCCGGTGAAGCATGATTTCTTTGCTCAGTGAAAATCTTCAAAACTGGCAATATTTATATGCAGGGGACTCTTCTGTTCGGTTTTTCTGCTCACTCAAAAGCACAATCTAAATTTACTTATAAACACTTTTCGGGAGGGTGCAATTCATATATAAACTGTACTACTTTGCTAGCTATACACACCTTTAGATCTTGTATTCACCAAAATGCAGTCCCAGCGATGATGCAGACATGAGCAAGCAGTCTTGAAATTTTCCAGTTGACTTGTAATGCTAAAAGTATGAGGGGGAGCCTGAATTTCTCTGTAACACAGCATAGTAACACTGAAACACACTGTGGTTAATGATAGATTTACAGGTAATATTCATGAACAGAAACTTCACTGAGATTCTTTTGATGTCACAGGGTGTGACTTTATGCCAGCTGCCTTGCTGATGAATCAGAAAATTCTCTGTTTCATGTTACATTATTTTAACTGGCTCTAAGATCTTTCTTCTATCCCCTTTTTTTCTGGAGGAGAACACCAAACAGAAACCAGTTACAACAATGTAGCTTGGTATCAATGCACTGATGTGCTGAGAAGGGCTCTCTGGGGGTCTCTTGTTAAAAATGTTTCTTTTTTCTTTTTTAAACACTTCTGAAAACCAATTGATTTTGCCTTTTTGAATGAACCAAATTGCATCAAATGGCTGATATATTCCAGATTTCAGAGAGAAAGAATACCTCCCATCCCTGGCTTCTCTACGTTGGCTTTACCCTCCGCCCTGCTCCTTCAAATTGGGCCCCCTCCTTCACTGTGCTATAGTTTCACTATATCTTTCTAGGACAGAGTGTAAACAATTCCAGCACACATTATTTAATGTGTTCTTACCAAGTGGCCTCATTCTCTGTTAATGGTTATTAGAAAGCACTGCTGTTTTATATGGGGAGAAATAAATTAACAGCTTAGAGGCTGATATAGCAGCAGAGTACAGGGCAGGTGCAGGCCTTCTTGAGAGGTGGATTCTTGCCCTGTGCCACACTGACAATGTTGTGTTCGGTACAGCTGCTCCAGCGGGGGCTGGGCATTCTTAATGCATAGCCTTCAAATGTAGAACTTACTCCCCTTTCTCTCTCCTCTTTCCCTCCACCTCCCTCCATTCTTTGTTAAAAATAACCCAAATCTGTTTACACTTCTGAACACTATCTTCATAGAAATGTACAGTGATGAAACACACTTATTTTCCCTTTTCCACACCTGACAAATATTCAAAGGAGCTTGTGACGGGTTCCCCCTCCTTTCGGGGTGACACCTGGGACTGGGGTACCACTGAGCCCACCTGACCCACCAGCCTGGGCTCCCCCTCACACTGTGCTGCTGTCATAAGTTGGCAAGCTCTCCAAGCTTGCTCTTTCACCAGCATACACACAGATAGGAACACACCCAGCTGCAGCTTCACACTCAGATGCTGAGATCAGCTCCGCATGGTAAGGCTCAGTTAAGGCACCTCCCAGTTGCTAAGGCACACCCTCCCCTCTGGAGTATAAACCCAAAATTATACTGTCTTGTGCTGCACAGGGAACTGATAAGCTCATAAAATTTGCCCCCTCCCTCAATGTGGAGAGAGACATCCAACAACTTTCTGCCCCAAGATATAATTTCCACACTTTGGTTTTAGACAAAACAAAAACAAGTTTATTAACCACCAAAGATAGATTTTAAGTGATTATAAGTGATAGCAAACAGATCAAAGAAGATTACCATAGTAAGTAAACAAACAAAACTGCAAACTGATCTTAACACACTAGATAGGTAGGATATGAATTAGAAAATTCTCACCCTGAGTGATAAGCAGGCTGGCAGATTCTTAAGGCATAACCTGCCGTGGCTTTCCCAGGTTTTCATACACAGGCTAAAAATCCCTCTAGCCTGGGACCATCACTTCCCACGGTTCAGTCCTTGCCCCTCAGGTGTTTCCAGGTGTGCTGTTGTAGGGAGAGTGAGGTACCCCTTTTATATCTTGTTCCCAATTGCTGAAAAGCTCTTTTGCTGTGACCTGGATCAAACAGTTGCCATTGTGCAGTGCTATCTCTGAGAGGTTTCTGTTTTACACAGTTCCTGGGGTAACTCCGGGGGCATTTCCTCAATAAGCCATTAACATTGTTTGGCCTTTTTACTGTTGAACCTGAAAGACTGCTTGTGGGTGTTTTCAACCTCACAACATGTTTCAGTAACACATACATAGCCAAACTTCATAACTTCATATACAACAATAGCACATACAATCCAATGAGATATAACTGGCTAGCAGATCAAGACGTTTAGAATGATACCTCACAAGGCATACTTTGTACAAAACATATCCTAATTACATGACAGTGGTGAATATTGGGGTGCCAGGGTGTCACAGAGCTTAACTTCCCTTTTGGACTATCGAAGAGGAGTGAGTTAGGGTGCCAGAATCTGGCCCAGAGGGCCCAATCGTCTATTAAGGGCCCAATTTTGCAAACACTTGTGCATGCGAGTAACTATATTCATGTAAGTAATGTTATCTGTAAGAGCAGGAAAGAACTAGCCCTGAATTTTGAGTTACCCTCACACAGAAATTTGAAAGTAGAAACCCTCTCAGATTGAAAATAGCCGAATATATTTGCTTAACTTTAGAAAAATGACAAGAAAAATCACCTTTTGACAGAGACTAAGCATGGAAAACTGCAGCCCAATATCTGACTGGTTCAGAAAGATGTTTGTAGAAAAAGCAGATAGACAACTGGTGAATTTGCCTGCATTTCTAGCCAAGATAATTGTGGTGGGAGGCAGGTTTTCTTGCTTCCTATATTTTGATTCTCCCACAAACCACCTCTTACAGCTCTAATGGCAATAATGCCTCCCTAAACATTTTGGTCTTTGAACTCCACACTGGAGTCTACTGTGAATGCCAGTAAATTCAAACCACTGCCTGAAAAATGGAAAAGCAGATTCCTAGATAGTTGGCACTGGCATAGGAATATAGGTCAAATAATGCTTTGTTATTTGCTTCATGCTACACATTCCTAGTTTGTTTCAAAGATGTGTTCCCCCTTCCACCCTACACACTTTGCTATTGTGTGTCTCGTGCCTGTGCTCCCTTCCCTCCATCATGATATTTTTAAAAATAAAGACTCCGATACATTAAGCTAAAGTAACGTGGACTGAAGGACTCACCATATTTGTGAAGTGAGCAGACACATCTTGATTGGGCACCACATCTGATTAGTCCCACAAACACCACCTCCCAAAAAAGCCTGTCCTAACCTGATTTCAAGTTCTTAGTTTTATGAACTATTCAGCTGATTATTGAATAGGAGCAAGAGATCCAACCAGAGGAAGAAATCAGTAGAAACAGTCAGGATCATCTACAGTCAGTGCACTTCTGATGATGATGACCAAATAACCCATGGATGCAAGGGAAGAGGATGGTATCCAGGGCCAGTTTGCTGAGGGCTCCAACATGGAAATTAGATTTCAGGAAGAACATTAAGAACTCCCCAAATGTCATGCTTAACTGACTGGGTGAGTTTAAAAATATAAAAGTACCCTATTGACTCCAAGTTAGACAAAGTATTAAAAGAGTTGATGTGACTGAGCAAAGAATTAGCCATGTAGAAGCTCAAGAGACGTGTAAAGAAATGGCTGATGTCAGGAGAGGTGGATGTGAGGATAAAACGGGGGTTCCGGACAACAGGAGATAGAATCTGAAAATAACTAACATACAGAGGTAAGTGTTGAATTGGGAAGAGCTTGCAGAACCCATTGTGCTGAACCAAAAGAAAATGAGCCACCCAGAGCTCCAATCACAAGATTCCTGGTATTTCAGAGAAAATAGCTTGTCCAGCAAGAACCTAGAAAAATGGAAAAACTGCAATAACAATGACACACAAGTCTTTGAATATTCTCAACTCAATCTGGAAACATGCCATAAAAAGAAGAAAATGGAGAGAACACCAAGTCATTTTTAAGAATGGTCTTGACACTGCCGTGTGGTACCACCCTAACTCACTCCAAGTAATACCTTTCTTATAGAGTAAGGCCCCAGTCCTGCAAACACTTGAACACATGCTTAACTTCATGCAGGTGAGTAGTCCCATTGAATTTAATTGGACTGTTCATGTGTGTAAAATTAAAGACATATATAAGTGTTTCCAGGATCAGAGAATTTACAGGGCCAGAATCTGTCCCAAATCTAAAACTTTTTCAAAGGTGTGAATATTTGAGAATATGCGATAGAAAATGCACATTGACAATTTGTCAGTTGTTGTTCAGATAAAGATGGACACAGTGTAAATGCTTGTTCAGCTAGTGAAGACTACAAACCAATCCTTACAATAAAATCCTCTTTCTAGTCATGTCTGTGTGTCATGTCAATGAAATCAGGGTGGGGAGGTTGTTTCTACATTTATTTACTTTTTTGCTGAGGTGTATTTCTCAAATGAAGCCTGTTTTTACTGCTTAGAATAGGGGCATGCAAACTTTTTGGCCTGAGGGCCGCATCAGGTTTTGGAAATTGTATGGAGGGCTGGTTAGGGGAGCGGGGCGTGGCCCGGCACCCACCCCCTATACACCCCCTCCGCTTCTGGCCCCCTGATGCCCCCCCCCGGACTCCTGCCCCATCCAAACCCCCCTGTTCCCTGCTGGCCCCCCTGGGATCCCTGCCCCAGCCACCCCCCCTGCTCCCTGTCCCCTGACCCCCCCCCAGAACACCCACCCCTGACTGCCCTGCGCCGCCCCATCCAACCCCTCCTCTCCTTCCTGACGCCCCCCCTACCCCATCCAACCACCCCTTCTCTCTGACAGCCCCCGGAACCTCTGCCCCTGACTGCCCCCCGTCGCCCCATCCAACCCCTCCTCCTTCCTGACTGCCCCCCCAGGACCCCTGCCCCCATTCAACCCCCCTGTTCCGCATCCTCTGACCGCCCTGACCCCTATCCACACTCCCACACCCTGACCACCACCCCGAACTCCCCTGCTCTCTATCCAACCCCCTCCCAACCCCCTCCCTGCCCCCTTACCGCACTGCTTGGAGCACCGGTGGCTGGCGGCGCTACAGCCAGGAGCCAGCCACACACCGCGCAGCACAGAGAACTGGTCAGGCTGGGCTCTGCAGCTGCATTGCCCCAGGAGCTCGCCGCCCAGAGCATTGTGCTGGCGGCGGGGCAAGCTGAGGCTGCAGGTGAGGGTGAACATCGGGGGAGGGGCTGGGGGCTAGCCTCCCGGGCCAGGAGCTCAGGGGCCAGGCAGGAGGGTCCCACAGGCCGGATGTGGCCCGTGGGCCATAGTTTGCCCACCTCTGGCTTAGAACAACTACAAAAGTCTAAAATGATGCAGTTTAGAGCATCATTGGTAGAAAAAATTGGTTCATTCCTGTTGAGAGTTTAAGTTGAAATTCGCTACTACCATTATCAGGTCCACACAGATTACTGTGGGGACAGTAACACCTTTTTATCTTTAAATGTATTGTGGTCACTTGCACTGTTTTCTATTCCTGATTCTACAATTGACCAAGATACAGGAAAGTGAAGAAAAAGTACCCAAAATGTGAGACACTCAAGAAAATGTGGTACATTCCTGCTTCTGCAAGATCCTATTAGGTAACAGCATGTTACACTTCTTAAGGGGCACAGAGTCTGCTTAAGCAGGGGTTCTCAACCTTTTTCTCTCTGAGGCCCCCCTCAACATGCTAAAAAAATACCAGGGCCCAGCAGGGTCGCGGGGGGGGGGGGGAGGGCAGGGCTCGGGGCAGGGGCTTTGGGCGTAGTTTGACTTCTGTTGGGGGGGGGGGGGGACAGGAGCCAGCAGGGTTCGAGCCACCTCTGCATGGCAGGGTCCAGGGAGGGAGTGCCACCTCCACCCCCTGACTCACCTCAGCAGGTCGTCCAGCCTGTCTCAGTTGTGGGGGTGGGGACGTGCAACCCAAAATTATAACTCAAAGGTTGGAGGCTTAGCTCAAAAAGTCAGGGTGCAGGGAGGGGGGTGGCTAGGGGCTGTGTGCACACAGAGGGTGGCTGTGGGTCTGTAGGGAGGGGGGTGGCTAGGGGCTGTGTGCAGGCAGGGGTATCTCAGGGTATAGGGAGGGGGTACTAGGGACTGTGTGTGAGCAGGGGGATAGTTCAGTGTGTAGGGAGAGGGTATTAGTCGCTGTGTGCAGGCAGGGGGTAGCTCAGGGTACAGGGAGGGGGTGGCTAGGGACTGTGTGTGGGCGGGGGGGTAGCTCAGGGTGTAGGGAGAGGGGTACTAGGGGGCTGTGTGCAGGCAGAGGGGTAGCTCAGGGTACAGGGAGAGGGGTATTAGGGGCTGTGTGCTGGGAGGGCTCTGTTCCCGGAGGGGCCTGCGGGCGAGCCACGGAGCCGGGTCTCCCCACCCAGGGGGCTCTTACCGGCTGCCTCCGCGGGAGCAACGGGGACTGGGAGCTGAGGAGCAGCTTCAATCTGGGGCACCAGCAAGAGAGGAGGGAACGCTGCTGCTGCTAATGGCTCCATAGCACCAGCCAGAGCAGCAGCTGCCCCGCACTGCCCGGCTCCAGCTTCTGCCTCCAACCTGGCCAGCGAGTGGGGAGAGAGGAAATGGGCGGGGAGCTGCCCGCGAGACTGCCGTGATCTTGCCATGCAGTTTGGGGGGGGGGGGGGCAATGCCTTCTATGTCCCCAGTGCTGCTCATGGGCTCAGGGCTTCTGCTCCACAAGGAGCACCAGGGCTCGGGGCTCCAGGATTCAGCCCTGCGGGGGGCGCTGGGGATCGGGGCTTCAGCCGCAGGGCTCCGCGGCCCCCTTGAAAGGGCTCGTGGACTCCCAGGAGGCCGCGGACCCCCGGTTGAGATCCGCTGTGCTAAAGAACAGGATGCTCTTGGTCTTGTTATGCCTCATAAAAAAGAGAAATAAGTGATCTGCTACAAATTGAGTGATGGTACCAGAACAATATGGCACCATAGAAGAGCTAACAATGGTGCCTTGTAAAATCAGCTAAGTGTGGATTGAAAGCATCTTTCATTCACATACAACTCAGAATGGATGGAAGTAATACTTCTCTTCCAACTTGATCGCTGGCAGATACACTCTGCTATAGCTTTTGCCATCAGTTTTCTGCTGGTCCACTTGGAAAACCTCTCATAAGCCAATTCTCTTTCTGGCTTCAGAGAATTAGTAAATCAAAGACTGAAAATATAACCTGTTGGCCCTGTCTACATGAAATGTTGTTTGCCTTAATGCGAACATTCTCTATAATCCCCAAAAGAGAGACTTCAGTGCTGTTTGAAAATACACTAAAGATCACTGGAAAACTCCTTGCCAGTTTTATTTACCTGTCCCTATATTTTAGAAGGCATTGTGTTCCCTTTAACTACACAATGTGTGAAATTTTGAATAATCGATGGCTTTATTTTTTTAACATAAGAAATAAGAACAGTTCTAAATACAAGCCGTTTGCATCAGTAAAATCTCAAGAATATATTGTGTGACTGATAAGCCATATACGTAGCCTTCCTCGCAAACTCTTAGAAATCATATTGTACACTGAAACTGAGATCTGGTACTTGGATAGCTGTAGACATATAAATGTAGGATAACACACATTATCTGGGCAATCTACTCCCATGGACAGATTGAACACAATTTTCACCAACATTGTGTCCAAGCCCAGAGCTAGAGCAGAATTCCACAGCTAGCCCCTATCTTTGCAATGGACCAATCCTAATTCAAACTCCAAATTTGAGGGTGTTTGAAAGGTGGTCTAGTAGAGCTTGGGCTGAATAGAAGATGATAAAGTGGCCTACCCTAGAGAACATGGATTTGGAGAGGAAAAGGACTTTTTGTTGATTTTTAGCACCTGTTCAGAGACTGACCTCCAGTGGCTGACTTGGTTTATCACAGATGTGACTTTTCCAGATATTTGCGGCTGAGTATGAGTGCTAAATATGGGAGCTTTCATATCTACCTGTAACAACTTGCTAAGAAACACAGTGTTTGCTGTTTATTTGTATTGCAGTCAGGGCGGGTGCAAGGATGTTTCGCGTCCTAGGCGAAACTTCCACCTTGCACTCCCCCCTCCCCGAGCCCTGTGGCAGCTCTCCGCCCCCCCCCGCCCTAAGGCTCCCCCCCGCAGCAGCTCCCCCCTCCGCCCTGAGGCGCCCCTCCCCGCGGCAGCTCCCCCTGGCCCGGTGAGCCGTGCGGCAGCTCCCCGCCCCAGCTCACCTCTGCTCCGCCTCCTCCCCGAGCATGCCATCGCCGCTCCACTTCTCCCGCCTCCCAGGCTTGCGGCGCCAATCAGCTGTTTGGCGCCACAAGCCTGGGAGGGAGAGAAGCAGAGCGGGGCAGCGTGCTCAGGGGAGGAGGCGGAGCAGAGGTGAGCTGGGGCGGGGAGTTCCCCTGCGTGCCGCCCCGCCCCCTTACTTACTGTAGGCAGCCTTCCCCGCACCCACCTCCCCCAGCTCCCTCAACCTAAATGCCGACGAAGACCGGGGCGGCTGAAGATCCGGCCGCCGCGGTCGCCGCCGAAGGACCCAAAATGCCGCCCCCCCAAATGCTAGCACCCTAGGCGACTGCCTAGGTCACCTAGTGGGTTGCACCGTCCCTGATTGCAGTAGTGCCCAGACAGCACATCTTGACTGGGACAGGTGCTATCAAACACAGTCCTTTTAATCCCATTGAAAATATTTAGGCAGTGAAGTCAGTAAATTTTAAATTTAAATAGTGGAACTAGTTATTCAACAGGTTGCACAAGTCATTTCCTAAAATTCGTACAAGATATGAAATGTCTCAGCACTAGTCTCCTTAATTTAGGGTGATGAGAGTTTTTCAGACTCTAAACTCACTCAAAAATTGGAAATGTAAAGTTAGAATAGAAAATGTTGAGGTTCAAGTCCTTTTTGGCCTGGCAAAATGTTGATTTTGGGCTGCTTCATTTTTGTTTTATTTCCCTGGTAGTCCCAGAATTGGGGGCACAAATTCCTTTCAAGCACAAACTGTTATAGTATGGGTAGCCTGCTTTTCAGTTTAGATTTCCTTGCCAAAAATTTTGACGGGGCAAACATCCGTCTGAGGCTGAGATGGCCCATCAATTATTCCCTTAATAGTAATTCTTGGAAGCAATAATGTGTCTTTCACTCATCCAGGCTCAGTTATGTGCTCTTATTCTTGGGTTGGATGTTTTCGTGGATTTTTTGCATCTATAATCTTTCCTCTCAGAGTTTGACCTGTCTGTTGCTGTTTTGGCTCTGTTTCCATCTTTATAGAGATGGTAGTTAGAATTTGAATCAGATTGCTGGAGCCTGATAGGTTATTTAATACAAACATATTAAATCTGTACACCTGGCATGGTATTTCTGAAATAAGATGAGGGATATAATGATTAATTCAGGGAAGTCCTCTGGCCCATGCTATACAGGGGGTCAGACTAGATGATCACAGTGATCCCTTCTGGCCTTATAATCTATGAATCTCTGATTATACCGTACCCAGTTAAACTGATAAGGAGTTCTAAATATTAGCTGACACCTCTGTTATCCCAGAATTTATCACCACTCCATATAAATAATTAACCATACTTACAATTTACCCATTCACTCAAAAACGGTAGGTTACAAATCTGGATCCCCTAGATTACTCAGAACATCCTGTCTTTTTCTGTCCCCTAGGCCCTGATCCTGCTATGAGCATCACAGGGACATAAAACATAGCCCATGCAGGCTATGGCCATGCAGGGCCGCAGATTACAAGCGTTTGGGGGCAGGGATTCCCTTTTTTACTGTATCAGTAACCAACAAATAAGCAACTTGCACTGATAAATAATTCAAAACAGGACATAATTTCTTAATTAAACAAATATACCAACATCCCAGGCAGGTCTCCGCTACCTTCAGCAGCAATGTTAATAGAATCACAGGTTGTTGTTTTTTCTTACTCTAATAATAAATACAGGAAATGGTAAATTCAAACCAAAGGTTTGAAGAAGATTTGCATAGCATTGCAGGGGGAGATGTAGATTATTTTTCTCCCCTACTTCAGTCCTACTCATCTCCCTCAGTACCACCAGTGGTGTGGAAATGGAGTTCACCTGTGGCTGTGGCTCACTCCTCTCCCACAGTCAGTCCAAACAAGAGCCCTGCTTTCTCTGGCTGCAGCACATTAGCAGAGGAGAGAACTTAGCTCCAAGTTAGGGAAGTGTTCACATATTCAATAGAGCAAGGAATCCTCCATGATCTGTGCTTTGTTCTCTGTTCTGGCCACAGAGGGTCATAGAAATGTAGGACTGGAAGGGACCTGGGTAGGCCATCTAGTCCAGTCCCCGGCACTGAGGCAGGATTAAGTCTCATCTAGAGCATCCCTGACAGGTGTCTGTCTAACCTGTTCTTAAAAATCCCCAATGACAGGGATTCCACAACCTCCCGAGGTAATTTGCTCCAGTGCTTAGCTGCCCTTACAGTTAGGAAGTTTTTTCTAATGTCTAAACTGAAATCTCCCTTGCTGCAATTTAAGCCCATTAGTTGTTCTCCTGTCCTCAGTGGTTAAGGAAAACAATTTATCACTCTTCTCTTTATTGCAATCTTTGATATACTTTAAGACTGTGATCATATCCTCCCACAATATTTTCTTCTCTATACTGAAAAAAATAAGGTTTGCTTAATCTTTTCTCGTAGGTCATGTGTTCTAGACCAGTGGTTCTCAACCAGGGGAATATCAACTCATCTAAATATTTGCCTAGTTTTAGAAGGAGCTACATAAAAAGCACTAACAAAGTCAGTACAAACTAAAATTTCATACAGACGACTTGTATATACTGAAATGTAAGTACAATATTTATATTCCAATTAGGGCTGTTGATTAATCGCAGTTAACTCACACGATTAACTCAATTTTTTTTCGTGATTAAAAAATTAATTGTGACTAATCACACTGTTAAACAATAGAATGCCAACTGAAATTTATTAAATATTTTGATGTTTTTTACATTTTCAAATATATTTATTTCTATTACAACACAGAATACAAAGTGTACACTGCTCAGTTTATATTATTTTTATTACAAATATTTGCACTGTAAAAATGATAAACAAAAGAAATAGTATTTTGCAATTCACCTCATACAAGTACCATAGAGCAATCTTTTTATCGTGAAAGTGTAACTTACAAATGTAGATTTTTTTTGGTTACATAACTGCTCTCAAAAACAAAACAATGTAAAACTTCAGAGCCTAAAGTCCACTCAATCCTACTTCTTGTTCAGCCAATTGCTAAGCCAAACAAGTTTGTTTACATTTATAGGAGATAATGCTGCCTGCTTCTTATTTACAATGTCACCTGAAAGTGAGAACAGGTGTTCACGTGGCACTTTTGTAGCCGGCGTTGCAAGGCATTTACGTGCCAGATATGCTAAACATTTGTATGCCCCTTCATGCTTTGGCCACCATTCCAGAGCACATGCTTCTATGCTGATGATACTCATTAAAAAAATGCATTAATTAAATTTTTGACTGAATTCCTTGGGGAAGAATTGTATGTCTCCTGCTCTGTTTTTCCCGCATTCTGCCATATATTTCATGTTATAGCAATGTCTCGGATGATGACCCAGTTTGTTTTAAGAACACTTTCACTGCAGATTTGACAAAATGCAAAGAAGGTACCAATGTGCGATTTCTAAAGATGCTGTAGTTATGTTACTCAACCCAAGGTTTAAGAATCTGAAGTTCCTTCCAAAATCTGAGAGGGATGAGGTGAGGAGCATGCTTTCAGAAGTCTTAAAAGAGCAACACTCACTCGATGGCCCTAATTCCAATTGATTTATTTTATGATTACATGGTAAAAATGAGAAAGTAAGCAATTAATAGTGAGCTGTGACTTTTGTATTTTTATGTCTGATTTTGTAAGCAAGTAGTTTTTAAGTGAGGTGAAACTTGGGGGTATGCAAGACAAATCAGACTCCTGAAAGTGGTACAGTAGTCTGGAAAAGTTGAGAGTCACTGTTCTAGACCTTTAACCATTTTTGTTTCTGTGCCCTGGACTTTCTCCTATTTGTTTACCTCTTTCCCAAAGTGTGGGGTCCAGAACTGGACACAGTGTTCCAGTGGCGGCCTTATCAGTTCTGAGAGAGTGGAAGAATTATTTCCCGTATCTTGCTTACAACACTCCTGCTAATACATCTCAGAATGAATTCTCTTTTTTGCCACAGTATTACATTACATTGTTGACTCATATTTAGCTTGTGATCCACTATAGCCCCCAGAGCCTTTTCTGCAGTACTGTCAGGAATCAGGGCCTCCAGCAGAGCTAGTCTCCAGGCAGCCTCACCGCTATAGCTGGTCTGCGGCAGGCTGTGGGACTAGCCACACACCCTGACTGACTACAGAAGGCAGTAGGCTGGCACTTAAGCCAGCAGCAGCAGCAGCAGCAGCTTGCTGGTTTCTCAATCACCACTGTGCCTGCTCCTGTGTTACCTTGTTCTTGCTGCTCCTGCCTTGCACCCAGCCTTGCCTCAGCCCTGCCCCTGCCTTGAATCCTTCCTTGGTTGCTACCCTGCTCGCTCCAGTTCCTGACCTCAGGAGCAGCGCTAGAGTGGTGGAGATATATCTGTAGTTTCTAGTGCAGGTACAGCGTCTGTGTTCTAGTCAATCCGGCTGGAATCGAACTGGTCATTGATCTACTAGTGTAGCTGCAAATATGGCAGTTGAATGGCTGGCAGCTTTCTGGTGGTCTGAGTCCCACCGTGCTGCATGTTTCCTCTGTTTCTGCTTTGTTCACCTATTAATCACACACTCCTATTATCTCTCAATAGACTGACCATTGCCACCATGTTTCACATATCATATGGGGGGTAATAAGATGAGAAGAACTATGTGTGATGGGATCTATACCCAGGGTGAAACTTGGAAGCTGTTGGAACCGCTGTGCCCCCTAACTATTTAGCTGGGTTGGACTCCAACACTTGCTCTGCTGGTGACACACAGCCAGCCCCTCCAGGCCCTGTTATCACCCAACACGACAGCAGGTGGCGCCACACACCCAACTGAGTTACCTGAGGCTTTGCCTAAACCACTCCTGGGCCAACAATGGAGGCCTCAGCCAATTTCCCAGCTCCCCAGCCTTATACCCCCACTGGAGTATAAACCCAGAATTGAGCCGTCTTGCACTGCAGAGTAGTCTGTACGGTGCAAGCTCATTAAATTAGTCTGCTTCCCCCTCGATGTGGGGAAGATACGCACCCACCTGTGTTAACAGAACTAAGATTCGCTAACACATCACTCAAAAACACACAGTGATTATAAGTGAGAACAAACAGATCAAAGCAGGTTACCTAAGAAATCAAACAAAATGCAATCTAAACCGTCTATACTAGATAGGATTTGAATCAGCAATATCTCACCCTGACTGATGATACAAGCAGGCTTACAGATTCTTGAGGCACAGGCCGCGTCTGCTTTGTAGCCTGGGTTTCCCACTCCCCTATTCAAAGTACTTTGTCTTCCAGCGTTTCTTTTAGGTGTTGACTTGTGGGGGAGTGAAGACCAAAAGATGACACTCCCCATCTTATATAGTTTCTCCATATGGCAGGAACCCCTTTGTTTCAAGCCAGCTTCCCAGCCCAGTTTGTGGTCTGGTCACATGCCCTTGCATGCCTTGCTGAGTTATAGCAGGCATTATTTATAGGCTGGGTGAAGGGTCCCCAGGTGAGGACAAGCCCTTTCCATGGTCCATTGTCTTTGTTGATGAACCATTAGCACCGTCTAGCTTCTTCATCGTTGTACCTGAAAGGCTAATTGTGGGTGTTTCCAACTTCACAACATCTTTCAGTAACACACACACAGCAAAACTTCATAACTTTTTATAGAAGGACAGCACATCCTTCCAACAGGATATTAATGTTCAACAGATCAAGATGTTTAGAATGATACCTTACAAAGCATACTTCGTACAAAACATATCATAATTACATCAGCATGATAAATATGGGGTGCTTTGGGGTGCAGAATGTCACAGAATGTTTCTAAAACTAAACTAGTCTTTTTTAAGAGAACTGTTTACAGAGATGTGTGATGTGGTGTTTACCACACACAGGTGATGAAATGGTTAATTTGGGCCTGAGAGATCAATACACACAGGTGGTGGCACTAGGAGGGTAGGCCTGGCCTGTTAAAGATGAGTCCCAGACAGGGAAGGATGTGGGTGGTTTCCGTAAAGGGAGGAAGCCCAGAGTAGAAAAGGACTGAAGGGAGAAAGCCTACAGGTTTCTTCCCCTTTCTCTGGGTAGTAGAGCACAGAGGAAGCTCAGGAGGGCATTTACACCCTGGTCCTGATGGAAGAGGGAAAAGGGGTGTAGGGGAATCTTGAAGTGGGCCTGAGAGAAGACCACCCCCATAAGCAGAAAGCCTTGTGAGGGACTGGAGTTGAGGATCCAAAGAGGGCAAGACTTAAGGAGGGTAGTCCCCAAAAGTCAGCACTCTGCAGAAGAATGGAGAGCTTGGGGGGATTAGGGGGTGTGAACACAGGATGGTTTAAAAGTTCAAGCCTGGAAAAGGGCCTGCCGCTACTTTCCCTGAAATCTGTGTTTTGCTTTCGAGTTGGGTTAATAGACTCCAGGGAGAAGCCTTGGGGCTGCAAGTCTGATAGAAGAGTAGAGTGGAAGAGGAGTCTGGGAGGGGAGGAAGATGGCAGATCGATGACCAGTACGGTATAGGGCACTGTCCATGTGGCACACTGAAACTCTGGAAGGAGAGGGACTCTAAAGTGACCTGGCAGGAAGGCCAAGTCATGAGAAGAGATACCACCCAGGGCCATAGAAGCTGTTGGCAAGGGGTGCTAGATGGTGAGCTGCTACACCACACCCAGCCACAAGTGGTGCACGTGTCATGACTTCAACTGCAGCTAACTTTCCAGCCATGTGCACAGACTGGCTTCCTGGTGCCCGCTCCAAACTCTTCCTTCCCAGTTCCTAGGGGGTTGCTACAAGCCCTAATTTAGAGGCAGAAGGCTGTTTTCTTGTTTCTCACCTCATATGTACAGAGTAGTTTGTAGATTTCAACTTCTTTCTTTTGCACATTTTTTCAGGGGACATAAATTATGCTAAAAATTGGTCTTGGTATATTATATTGGTTTATTAAAGAAACAATGTTTTAAGACTACCCAGTTAGGATTAGGAAGCGGGAGTATAAAACTGGAAAATGAACCTGAGTAGCATTGCCAAAATATCAATATTTATTATTAGTACTCACTTGTCCCTTAAAAATGATTAGAAGAATGTGTATGTTATATCTGTGATTGAGGAGAGCATCCGTATTCAGGCAGCACTTAAATACATGCTAAGCACATGCTTGAGTCCCATTGCAATCAGTGGGACATAAGTACATGCCCAAGTGCTGTCTGGAACAGGGGGTCTATATACTGTCTATCACCATGTGACCATTTATAGTAGTGTTCTACTCTTGCTGCTTCATTCTTATCACATGCACACAGGTATGTCTTCAACTTCCGTTCGGCTTATTTCCCTGCCACTACTGAAAATGATAAAATATGTAGTGATTTACTGAATCCTTGACTTGACAGCTGTATAGATACATTGCAATTGCGCAAATTAAAAGGTCAAAAGCAAAATACATCTATAATACTTCCCCAAAGAAAAGCCATAAAATTACAATCTCGAGAACTCTGCAGAAAGACAGTTATTTTCCCCAGTTGCCCTTTTGGAAGACAATTGGTTAATTACAATTTAGATTTTTCTGACAAGTCTACAAAATTTTTTAATTTCGTGTTAAACTCTAAATAACTGACAGGATATTGCTACATGAAATTTGGAAGATCCCAAGTTTCCTGTCACAATAGTCTCACAGCTCATGGCAAACAATTGGACTTAGTCAAATTATAACCAATTAAATGATTTTAAAAACTGCTAATGCAACTGTGACGCTCCCCAGGGGTACCCTGGGTTCTGAGGCACCTCACCACCACCTGCCCTTAGCGTGAAGCAGCCTTGTCTGTGCCTGCTGTGGATCAGCTCCCTGAAACCAACAGCCTCTGGCTATATAAGCACTACCCTCCAGAATCCCTCAGGCCTTGTTCTCTCTGCACAAGTAGTGATGGACACACATCAACCCTTGAGTCCTCAGAGCGTTCCCTGCAGTGTCTGGTCCCTGATCCACTGAACACTCACAGAATTACTGGGCCTGCCGTTCCCAAAGAAACACTACACACCAGTTTGTAAGATTCAACTCAGGATCATTCCTTTACTTCACACCACAGCACTTAGATATGTTTATAGTGAAAACAAGAATACATTTATTATCAAAGACTAGAGATTCAAGTAATAGTGAGCAAGAATATTGGAATCAAATGGTTACATATAAAGCAAAATAACGCTCTTTCTATAGACTAGCTAAACTTAACTAACAGGTTGACCTGCTGATAAAGAAACTTATCTCACCCAAAGTTCTCTCCAGTGTTTTCAGCCCAGCCTGGCTGAGATCCCACCTTCCTGAAGCAAATCTGCTGTCCATTCGCTTCCTAGCTGAGGGATACCTGGGTGTCTTCTTTGCCCCCCAAATATAGTAGAACAAACCGTTGAGGTCCACCTGAAGATAAGGTTCTCCCTCCCTGCTGTAGGAGTTTGTATCAGTGTACAGTGTTAACTTTATATTCAAGTGCTAAAGGGTTAGACTTTGTTTTCCAACTCTCCCTTCTCCTCCTGCTCCACATCATGTTGAGCAGTGCCTTCCTCCATGGTAGTCCTACTCACTTCAGCAGGATTACTTATGAAGTAAACACAACTCTCTGTGAGTACAGGTGTACTTTAAATGAATCATTAAACAAAATTCTGTATTAATATGCCTAATAAGGAATCTATTCATCAAAAAACATTTCCTGAATATATTTTTGTCTGTATTGTTACAGACATACTTGCTGACAGATATTTTGAAATTAATTACCAAAATAATTGAAACTGGCATGATTATTTTGTGTTATTTTCACAAATAAAAAAGAAGAATTTTGTGGAATTTTAAAATATTGTGCACAGAGTTTTTAATTTTTTGGCACAGAATTCCTCCAGAAGTAGTAAAGGTGGCAGAAGGGCAATAACAATAACTGTGAAAACAATGAGCCTGATTATTCACCTGTTACATTGCAACAACTCTGGGCCAGGTTCTCCACTGCAAGAGTTTGGGCAATGCTTGTGTTGATACCCATTCAGTTCAGGATGATTAATAAAATTCATAGTTCTTTATTTCACTACTAGTTATCAAAGCTTTGGTTCAAGGAGATTCCTAGTGATTTGCGACTTAACAGAGGTGCCCTTCCTCAGGTGCTGAGAAAGTGGGAGATTCTTTAAGTAGGAACCAGAAGCAACTTTGCGGGGGAGGGAAACAGCAGACAAGATAGGACTGTAGTGCTAGTGTTACAGTCCTGCTATGAGTATAGTGTGCATTTTCATCCATAACTATGGAGTCACTATCTAGATACAGTGCAAGGAAAAGAGAAAATGAAGAGAATAACATTTCTGTTGTATTTTCTGTACTATAATTCTGTGGCCCAGGATCTCGCGGGTTAATTAGAGATTTTCCTTTAAGGAGAAGAGACTCTACCATAGAAGAGAATGCATTTGGTTTTTTGGTGTCTGATAAAGAAGAGGAAAGGGTGATCAGCCACAAACTGTACAGGTATTCTTAGTGAGATTGTATGTATGCCAATTCCAGTTGCAGCTGCTGCCACAGTGCCCTCTTCATTGACCTCTATATAAGCCTTATGGACAGCCTCACTCACAAACAGGCCACCTTCTTTTGCCATTCCAGATAAATCTGATGCTCCTGGGTGAAACACATCGGTCATTCCTAAAGCCTCTAAATATTGTTTAAGTTGAGCACTTGTCTTGACTTTGAACCGAGGAAGAGCCACATCCACTTCATCTTCTTTCAAATGGTCGGGGCTAATCCAAGTTGTTAATTTCTCATAGGTAAGTTCCTTTTCCAGCTGCAGGTATAAAGATACATGGGAATCAGAATCTTGTGGTTATGCATCAAAATCAACAAGACACGCAACTATGTGAGAAATTGGAAAAAATATTTTTTCATTCACACTGTGGTAGCCACATCAGGCATGATTCTTACAATACTACTGGGATCAGTAGCATGACGTACACTAAGAGTATGTCTACAAAGGAATAAAACCCCACAGCTGGCCCGTGTCAGCTGACTTGGGCTGTATGGCTGAAAAATTGCTGTGTGGACATTTGGACACAGGCTGGAGCCCAACCTCTGGGACCCTCCACCATCACAGGGTCCGAGAGCTCGGGCTCCAGCCTAAGCCTGAACGTGTACACCGCAATTTTTAGCCCCTCAGCTGCAGGGCTTTTATCTCCATGTAGCTGTACCCTAAAGATTTCCAAATAAGTGTTTGTCCAGTGTTGGTTATAGAATCTTGTTTTCTTTTTTTTAATGTAAATATAATGACCACAATGGTGGTTCACCAGTGGGAGTCAACGGTGGAACTTCTAACTTCAGTGCTCAGACCTCTACCATTAAAGCTAAAGGACTTGATGCTGCACCAGTGACGTCAGTGGGTGTTTTGCAACCGAATTGTATGGGAGAAGGGTTAGGGAGCTGGATCAGATGTTAAGTCTGTCAGCAATATGCGGCAGACAGCCTTTGTGGATCTGCCGATGTGTTACCTATATTCTTTGCGTTTATTATTTATTCATTTTTAGACTAGTCTGTGTGGGTATTAACTGTTTAGAAAGGTTGATAATACAAAAATATAGCAATTAGCTATTAATTACATTGTCACTGTGCCCTATTTGGAGAATAAAATGGCTGGCTAATTGTTTGTTTTCTGAAAATTCAATAGACCTAGGAACAACATAAGCAGCCTGCCTTCAGATTTACTATTCAACATGCTGCATACTCTGCAACAAAGAAGAGGAAAGTAATTTTGTCCTATACTGTCTGTCCATGTTCATATTCTGGTTATAAGATTACTATCTCATCATAGGTAACTTTACCTGTGTTAGACCCATGTTGTCTTTTGGCAGCAGTATATACATACTCAGGTCACCACCCTTGTATGGGAGTTCAAGCACCTGACTGTGATGCTCCTCTATTATCGCTATTTTATACTCGCCCTTATGGTACATCATCTGCACAGGTTTGCTTGTAGTCTGAAAGCAGTGACAAGTAGTAACAAGTGAGAGACATACAATATATCCTCCAGCATTAAAACATTTTTCCTTGTATTGCATCTTCACTTGGACCCAAATGCTGCAGTAGTTGTTCATGGCCAGATAATCACCTTCTGAAGAAAGGTATAAAGTTCTCTTGAACCTCTTCGAACATCTCACAACAGTTTCATCTCTATCTTGGACTCAAGGGAAAGGGGTCAGTGAAGTACTGGGGGAGGGGAGACTGGGAAACCCCATAAAGCCCATTCCCATGATCCAGAATTCCACCATGCTACTTTTCCACTGCCCCTTTAAAGCTAAGATACCATTTATTATCTCCCTGTGCCGGCACACCCACCTCACAAAGAATAGAAGATTTAGAAGAAGAGGTAATGCTATTTCTTTGGACCAACACTTTCAGAAGTTGCCATTGATATTGTGTGCCTCACAGTTTGGTTGTCCAACTTGAGAACCATGCTAAGGATATTAAAACTACAGGCTTTTCATCTTTTCTTTAATTTATATTTCCATTTAAAAGCATGTTCTCAGGTCAAATTGACCCAGAAATTTACAAAACCTAAGAGCAATAGACATTTACAAAACAATTTCATGGAAACAGGTTCCACTAGGAACAATTTTCCTTTAGCTAAACAAATGTTTCCCTGCAGTGTTGCCAACCTATTTTTGCTACATTATGCTAATGTGTGACCAACAGAAGGTGAAACTGAACTGAAGCAATACGAAGCTGGCTACTCTACATTCATTGCCCACACAACATGGGGAGGGCGGGGGAGTAGCACAGGGACAATGTACCTAAATGTCACAGAAAAAAACCCACTTTCAGTATTCAACCTTAATGAGGAGGGAGATCAATCTGGTGACAGAATGTGGAAACTGAACACAGACTAAATGGATCTCTTGGGGGCAGTCATTGTAAATGTGGCAGCAGAACAACTCATTGTAGGTCTGAATACAAGCAATCCAGTTAAGGGTCTATGAAGAAAATGATTAGAGGCCAGACTGTGGACTGCTCCAAATTAGGAGTGTAGTGGGGGAAGGTACAAGAAGCATCCTTATGCTAGGCCTCTGCTCAGGGGCCAGCCGGTCTTTGCTCACATGAGTGCAAAAGGGTAGTGAACCTAACTGCACACGCAACCCCAAAGGGGAAGGGGAGAAAACGGGGCTTTGCCCTGAGCACTTCCACTCCTGATAGAAGAGCTGACAGGCCACAGAGAACGGCAGATGCTTCAGCTTCTTGTACACTGACTTCCCCTGTGCCCCAGGTGGCTTTGTGAGGCATTGTACCTGTATCAGGCATGATGCACTCTCCTAGCAGAAGCTTTGGGAAACAGCTCCCTCTTCACCCCCAGAGCTGGTCCCTAGGCCATAAAGGAGCCCTAGATTCAAGAGGCCATATCTCATGTTAGCTCCCCATTGTCTGCCAACCATGTAAAACAATAGGAGCAATGAAGTGATATGTGTATTTCTGTAATTTACCTTGTTAATCTGAAAAGGTCTTTCTTTGGTGTTTTCTTTCTTAAATTCCTTTCCCCATTGCCCTTTGAAGTAGACCGCATTCACGAGGACTAATTTAGTATCTTCAGAAAGAGCGTGTGGGCCAAAGAAGTCCTTGATTTTACCTTAAAAAAATGGAGGCAAATTATTTTGTTTTGGCAGTTCAATAACTCTAGTTCCATTTATCCGTTGTAATAACATAGATGTACAGTGCATATATGTAACTGTGTATAAGAATATAAACATGATACTAGACACACATGAAAGATGTTAGACTGACAGGCCTAAGAGCCTGAAGTCCTCTATCTATTCACAGAACAAGTACAACACAAGCAGCGTCTTTGTAGCTTCCCCACACTGACACACTGATGTGCCTCAAGTGAACAACGGAGAACAGATGTCATCTCCCAAAATGGCCATTTTGTTCTTTTTCTGCTGACTAGTCTTGGATCCAGGTCAAATTTTAAGTAGGGCGCTGTCATTTACCTTATCTGTAGAGGAGCTCATAAATCAAGGTACTTTTTGAAGGTCCTCTCTCCTTGCCCAATACCTCTTGCATCTGATTGGATAATTCCTTAAACTCAATGCAATCAGACTCACAGGTGGTCTCATCCAGCACCCACTGAAGTTGTCAGAAGAATTCCTGTTGATTTCAATGGGTGTTGTACTAGGTCCAGAGTCTGCTGGCTACTCTGTTCTCCTCAAATATGTTTTCTCTGTGGGAATTAATGATCCATCTTCAGGTCACTCAGGTGGTCAAATTGCTGAGAGCTGCTACTGCAGCTCCATACTGGGCGTGCTCCAATTATGACAAAATAGTGTTCTCCTGCAGGTTTTTAAGCACCTTGTACACTTTACCTCATTGTTTTTTTATTAAATATCAAGAAATAGCAGCCAATGGCTGACTTGTCCTTACCCTTGGTAAAGGTTTCAATCCACAAATTTATCTGCTTTCTGGTTTCCTCTGCAGCATTCCGAAAATCAACTGGTTTCAATTCAGCCTGGTATAACTTTTGTATGCAGGATAGGTATTGCTGTACAATAAGAGAGAATGTCAGAACAATACATCAGAAAACAGGTCTCTTTTTAGGATGTCTCCTGAATAAAATAAAATGTCCCTGTTTTTTAGTTCTGCAACACTGCAAGAAATATACAAAATATTCAAAAGTGTGTTTGTACATGCTCAAGACGAGACATTGTGAGGACTAGCAGAATGAACTGGACCAGTTGGGTAGAGTGTAGGGATACAGGTCCACATAGGTTTGGACAGTTTACATAAAACAGTCAAACACTGAACCTCTTTGAAGTTCTGCCAGCTGATTGACTCTGCCACAGACCCATTGTATGACCTTGAGAAAGTCATTTAATCTTTGTGTCTCAGTTCCCCATCTGTGAAATAAGGATAGTGATAATGCTTTTCTCCTACCCCTGTGTCTGTCCTCTCTATTTATATTGTAAGTTTTGGGGCAGGGACTGTCTTTTACTACGTTTCTATAGAATTATAGCACAAGAGGGCCCTGACCCTGGTTCTACTACTGTACAAATAATAATGACTACTCACCAGATTTAAGGAGTTTTGCTGTGGTGAGGCTGGTATTTGCTTTTGCATGTGATCTTGTTATGTAAGGCTGATTTACTCTCTGGTTTTCAGATGCAATAAACACATATATCCCCCTGGCAACCTAGCTACTTTAGCAGGCATTTACAGAACATCAGGTTCTGGTTACACAATGGAAGGTGGACCTAGGTCGCTCTTGAATAACCAGAATGTCTGGTTGTCACAAGTCCGTCCTCTCGTGGTCCTTAAATGACTGCTTATGCTCTAAAGGACTGGGGGACCATTGTCACATACGCCACTTTCTTCTCCCATTCAGTGGAAAGATTTGATAGATGCTGCTTCCTCTTGCAGCAACCAATCCGTAAGTCTCTCAAGTTTACCTTCCATCCTGGGTGGACTGCAGAACAGGAGAAACTGGTGGAATAGGACCCACTACAGGTCTTTCTGTTAGTTCTACAGGTAGAACCCTGAATTTATCCTGGAACTAGAAACCTATATATATTGTCTCGCCACTTCTGTCCCAGTCTAACCTAGTGTGTCCGTGACTATATTTATATGTAATTCACGAATGTTTTGAAGCACTGTCCTGTAATGTTTCTTTTTCCCACCAGCCAAAATAACTAAGGATGACTGCAATGATACTTCCACATGAAATTTCAAACTAGAAGCGAATTTTGAAAGCTGATTTGAGAAAAGTTTTTGTGCCTATGAAATTTCACACAAATGAAATGGTGAGGCCTTGTAAATAATGTGAAATGAATTGGTAAAAAATGCAGCATGAAACCCCAGAACATAGTTAGCAATTTTATTGAATTTGCATGAGCCAGAATAATTCTAGCTCACTTTCCCATATGGATTTATTTTAAGATGATTGGCTGTTCTGCCCTACTATTCAGTACCTCCAGGGGATCAACTCCACCCTTGTTTAAGTGGACACAACTCCCATCCAAGTCAACAGGAAATGGGACCTCAACTGAACTAAGCCCATGTTGTTCATCTCTATCTGTCCTACAATGTCACAGGCCATTAATGTGAACCCCAGTGCAACTCACCTGAAGAAAATTGAATGTCTTTTCTCCATACAGTCTGTTGGCATTAGCCAGCTCGTAAGAAGTGGTAGGTTTGTTGATTGCTGAGAAGATGTCATGAAACTGGGAATGAATCCCTCCAGGTATATCACACTGATCATCAGGAACCTTCAAATAACACAAAGTTGCTGTAGTTTGTTTCTGACTGAAAAAGGCTGAGAGTAACAGAGGCACTGTTTTTTTTTTTAAATAATTGTTCTCCTATGAAACCATTTGGATTCAATAACTTAACTACCTTTGCCTTCTCTGACTTGTCCTTGTTCCTGATAGTCTGGAGATCTATGGAGCAAAAGCTCTATTATAAGGACTAAGGAATCCGTGGCTCTTTTGGGATGTTCCACTTGTTACTTATGGAGCACTACACATGCGAATTTGTTGAACAATGAAAAATGTTCAGGGTAATACAGTTGCAAATGCTTTCTGTATGTCAGATTTAAACATGCACATGTGCTCATGATCATGGTAGGAGCCCACTGAAATAGCAAGATGCAAAGTGAACTGATCACTTTGTGAATGCAGTTGCAATTATGGCATCCACAAATCAAGCGTATAATTGTACAGCATTTTCAATAAAAAAAATCCTAAACCTTACTCTTTGCTATCTTGTATACATTTTTATCCTTCTCCCTACTGTCACCTACCATCATAGCATTTCCCACCCTATTTTTATGTTATAAATCTAATCTGCCAATTTTGAGTTTAGGTTCAAATTCTCCAAAGTTTGTCCAACTTCAACATTTGTTCTAAGATACCGGCAGTTGGGGATGAAGAGGTCGTCTGCAACTGCTCTCTGAATTCTCATCACTTGTTGCTTCCGAAGACCTTCCTGTTCCTGGATTTTCATTTTCTCTAAGTTCAGCAAAGCGAAGAACCTGAGGTGGAAATGTAAGATTGCAACAATCATACACTATATTGATTTACTTATGACAATATATAAAACTGAACTTGTCACGAGAAAATTCAGTTGTCTGTCTTACCTACTGTCCTTTCTACTGGAGATGGACATCATGATGTCAAAGGCAGGTATTCTCAACTTTTATCACTGGATGCCCCAGTGCATCCATTGACATCAAAATCAGCAAGCCATTTGGTGAATACTACTTAAAATCACCAGAAAGGTGAGCTATATTTCTATGATTGTAGAACTCACTTCCTATTTCTGCCCATAATATTCAGTTTTTACACCTTTTTATACTATGTTGCAATAGGGCAATAAATTCAGTAGTGTTCTGCAGGCATGCAGTGATCTGCAATAGTGGATCCTATCACAGGATTAGGACTTGGATAAAAGCTTATTATTTACAAAACCTAAATTTAAGGAACAATCTCAAAACCAATGGAAATGCTTTCAGAGTTTGCTAGGTTTAATTCCAACAAATGCAGTGTTTGTTTGTCAAATGCAGAGTTAGCTCCCACCCATATTTAAGTGGACAGGAGTTTTGCCGATGACTTCTGTGGCAATAGAACTGGAACCTGTTTTTTTTTTTTTTTTTTTTATTTCATTCCTCTCATGTGCATATCCCTTTACAGTTGCTAACTGTATTGGGTCCCATGTCTAGCCTTCACAGCAAAATATCTATCTGGAAGTTCTAATAATGACAGTTGTATTCAAAGACTGATAACACATGATTCTTGATTAGTACTAACTCCTGTGCAACCCAAGCCTGAAAAATTCAAACCCATTTCCAGTGAAAAAAGTTGACTCACACAGGTTCATGGGATCCAAAAATAGGTTAATACTTTTGCCAAACTAGATATTCAAATAATATTTTTATAACTACGACCAAACTTGTAACACTTCAGCATTAGTAAATCTGATGCTCAGCACGTTCACAGTAAGCAACTAAAAAGGACCCTGCATCTGAGATATACACATCTCTGAAATAACCATGTAGGCTACATCTCTCTCTTTTGATATAATGCACAAGACAGAAATGTCACCAGGCGGTATGAATAAAATGAAGATGAGGGGCTGGAAATTGCAAATATTGAGGAAATGTTTCTCTGGGTTTTATCTGAGATGACCTCTTCTGCTGGGGCTGAGCTATTGGCCAAGAGGCTCAAACATCCTTCTAGGCCAGGGGTCGGCAACATTTGGCACGCGGCTCACCAGGGTAAGCACCCTGGCGGGCTGGGCCAGTTTATTTACCTGCTGACGCGGCAGGTTCGGCCGATCGCGGCCCCCACTGGCCGCGGTTTGCTGTCCTGGGCCAATGGGGGCAGCGGGAAGCTGCGGCCAGCACATCCCTCGCCCGCGCCGCTTCTCGCCGCCCCTATTGGCCCGGGACGGCGAACCGCAGCCAGTGGGGGCCACGATCGGCCGAACCTGCCGCGTCAGCAGGTAAATAAACTGGCCCGGCCCACCAGGGTGCTTACCCTGGCGAGCCGCGTGCCAAACGTTGCCGACCCCTGCTCTAGGCCAAAATAGACCAACCTCGGCAGAGGGTAAGTGAAGCAGCAACATAGGCCAGTGGTTCTCAAACTTTTGTACTGGTGACCCCTTTCACATAGCAAGCCTCTGAGTGCGACCCCCCTTTATACATTAAAAACACTTTTTAATATATTTAACACCATTATAAATGCTGGATGCAAAGTGGGGTTTGGAGTGCAGGCTGACAGCTCACAACCCCCCATACAATAACCTCGCGACCCCCTGAGGGGTCCCGACCCCCAGTTTGAGAACCCCTGACATAGGCCATCGTCTCACAAACAATAACACACCCAAGTACCATTATGAACTACTCATGTATGTAATGACACACATGTATGGAATGGTTGCAAGATCAGGGCTTGAGGCGGGAAATCTCTTGTTCTTGGGCTGAAAATGTTATTTCCAGTTCACAATTATGTTCTCAGCCTGCAGCTTCTGCCAGGCACCTTTTCAACCCCATAAAGTTAAATTCCATTCAATATAGAATTGCCTTTCAGACCGTAACTAGGGCAATTGCTGCTTGTGCAGGCTTTATTACCCCTGGAAAAGGAAACTGCTCTGAGTTAGCAGAAAAGAAAAGGCTTGAGGAGCTCAGGTGACATTGCACGAGGGAATGGTCTGCCATTGTTGAACAAAAATGAAGGTATAAAACAACTGACTTATTGACACCTACCTTTTGTATCTGGGTGGCAGTATTACCTCTGGCCCCAAGAAGGACCATGCCCAGGGCAGCTGAGATACTCAAAGGAGAATAGATGATATTGTCAGATGGATGATCTTTGTTCAATAGTTTGAAAAAGTCAAGGGCAAATTTGGTAGTTGCTTCACTGATGGAGCTCATTGTGAAAATGAAAAGCTGCAGAGGAAAAACATAAACCAAATCAACAGAAAGAACAGGAGTACTTGTGGCACCTTAGAGACTAACAAATTTATTTGAGCATAAGCTTTCGTGGGCTACAGCCCACTTCATCGGATGCATGCAGTGGAAAATACAGGAGGAAGATATATATATACACAGAGAACATGAAACAATGGGTGTTACCATACACACTATAACGAGAGTGATTAGTTAAGGTGAGCTATTATCAGCAGGAGAGAAAAAAAAATGTTTATCGTGGTAATGAAAATGGCCCATTTCCAGCAGTTGACAAGAAGATGTGAGGAACTGTGGGGCGGCGGGGGGGGGGGGGGGGGAGGGAGGAAATAAGCATGGGGAAATAGTTTGACTTTGTGTAATGGCCCATCCACTCCCAGTCTTTATTGAGGCCTAATTTAATGGTGTCCAATTTGCAAATTAATTCCAATTCAGCAGTCTCTCGTTGGAGTCTGTTTTTGAAATTTTGTTGTAATATTGCGACTTTTAGGTCTGTAATCGAGTGGCCAGGGAGATTGAAGTGTTCTCCAACTGGTTTTTGAATGTTATAATTCTTGACATCTGATTTGTGTCCATTTATTCTTTTACGTAGAGACTGTCCGGTTTGGCCAATGTACATGGCCAAATCAACAGAGTTCAACAGTCTCTTTTCTCAACCTCTTACTGCATCAGAAGGTTTCAGTGGCTTTCTTGCTAGTTATACACACGTGTCTGGCCTCAGGGTTGAAATGGGCATAAGTTTTGGGAAGATTGTGATACAGACATTTAAAAAAAGAATTCCCATTAAGGAAACTGCCTCATCTCCAATTCTCCACTCAGGAAATTGAGACTATCCTTTTTCTTCCACTTCTGTGGCTAATGTACAACGCTACAATGAGTAAAATCTTCTACCAACACAGTTTCTTAGAGCAATGAAACACACTGATGCATCTCCCCATCTGACTTCAGGGGACTTACTCATGATTTACAGCAGTATGAGTTCAAAATCAGGCTTTCTGAGAGGGATTACTGGATGCTCCAATTTCTGTTTGTATGTGATCAGGGCCACATTAGGCTCTCTTTTGCACCCAGATATAGCTAGAGCAACTTCGGAGGAGTTAATCCAGATATACACAGGTGTAAATGAGAGCCTAATTTGACCCCTGGTGTCTAGGTAACAACAACAGACAATGGGTAGAGAATTATCTGATTAATATGTGATAAGGTATTAATGAATCAGCTTATTCTATTATAAAAGAAATATACACTGTGTAAGATGTGTGAACATCTATTTATTGCAATACATTTTCCAATTGGGGTTGACTGATAGGAACATAATACTCTAATCTGTCTCCATTAACTCTGAAAAGAGATACCCTTGATTTCTTCCCAGGGAGGTATTCCAAGACTTTCACAAATAGATAAAAAGACCTGTGTGAAGTTTTCCTGACACATAGTTTATCTGCTAAAAAATGTAATCTTGGTCAATCTGAAACTATTCACAAATTTGACACAAATTTACCAAAGAGTTTGGGCCAAAAAAACATTTCAGGTTAGATTTGTTAAGTGGCTAGTGCTGTGCTCCTTGTTCCCCCCCCCCCCATCTTTAGCCCAGTATATAGGTGGTGGCGATGTTCTGTTTAACTTCTGCCCAAAGGTTAGGGCATACACCTGGGATGTAGGAGACTGAGGTTCAGTTACCCCCTCTGCCTGATTTGGAACAGTGAGTTGAATTTGAATCTCTCACTGCTCAGGAGAATGCTGTGAGGCCTAGGCTATCGGGTAGTCTGCAGTGAGTCTCTCCCACTGAAGCTTTTCCACTTAATATAAATTAGTAATTGGATGTGGGTCTCCCTCATCTTAGGTGAGATTCTTCACTATGCAAGTGGGTGATCTAGTGGCTTTCCCCTTCCAAATTCTAATCCACTGTTGTCTCTCTGAAATTGTGTTATACAACATCACCTTTAATTTTGTAAGCAAGTCGTGAGAAATAATTTTTCCACTCTACTCAGCACTGATAAGGCCCCAACAGTTCTGGGCACCACAATTGGGAAAGATGTGAACAAATTGGAGAAAGTCCAGAGAAGATCAAAACAAAAATATTAAAAGTCTAGAAAACATGGCTTATGAGGAAAGATTGAAAAAGTTGGGTTGTTTAGTCTGGAGAAGAGAAGACTGAGGGGGGTATGATCACAGTCTTCAAGTACGTAAAGGGTTATTATAACAAGAAAAGTGATAAATTGTTCTTAGCCACTGAGGACAGGACAAGAAGTAATGGATTTAAATCGCAGCAAGGGATATTTAGATCTGACATTAGGAAAAACTTCCTAATTGCAAGGGAGACAAGATGGGTGAGGTATCCTCTATTATTGGACCAACTTCTGTTGGTGAGCGAGACAGGCTTTTAAGACACACAGAGCTCTTCTTCACGTCTGGGAAAGGTTCTCCCAGGGTCACAGCAAAATGCAAGGAGGAACAGATCATGAACTGACCACCCATCATTGGAAGGTTTTAAGAACAGGTTAGACAAACACCTGTCAGGGATGGTCTAGATAATACTTAGTCCTGCCTCAGGGCAGGAGACTGGACTAGATGACCTGTTCAGATCCCTTCCAGTCCTCCATTCCTATGATTCTGTGATTTTCTTACTTAAATATTTCATTTCCAACTCAGACTCTTTTCAAAAATATGCACAGATTTACTGACATCTGAGGCTGAGAAGAGAAGTTTGTGTGTTATTGTTAATGCAAAATGCTTTGTTATGGAAAAAGTAAGAAAATTACTGAGAATTTCTTTTCCTAATCATCAACAGCTGGCAAATTACACATTTCACAAGAGTTGATGATTATCTGTAGCAATGTGATAGGCTTTGGAAAGTGGTGACACCTGCAACATTGTATGTAAATTCTGCAAGCCAAATTTTGCTCTTACACTGATATAAATGCATCGTAATTTACCTTAAACCAACAGGATCTGTGGGGATCAGGCCTTCTGAAAAGCAGGTTGTTTATTTAGGTACCTAAATCTGGGTTTAAATGATAACTTTTAGGCACCCACATCTGAAAATTTTGCCAAAGTGACTTGCCCACAGTCACACAGGCAGGAATAGACTCCTGAGCCCCAGCCTTGCAACTTTAATACACAATCCTCTGGGGATGTAAAATTCTGGACAGCTGGACTAATCTGTACAATCCTAAAATGGATTGAGTATGAGAAAGGACTTACAAAACTTCCCTTCACCAATTATAACAGTAACAAAATGTTAAACTTAAATGGAAGAAATGCTTACCTGGCCATCAGAGATGAAGTTTGAAGCTTGCTAGATTATGGTGGGGTATCTTGCAAGGTTTTGGGATATAAAGCATTTGCAACACCCACTGGCATTATCATATATCCAAAATTATTATTTATTATGTCCAAATGGTTGCTTAAAGGTAACTTTCATAACTAATTAGAATGCAAACCCTAGAATAACTTTTGTCATTCAGAAAATGTAATTACCATTCTTGTATAATCTGTGTGGACTCCAGGAAAGATAAGACACTAGGAGTCAGAGTCTACCCCCCTTTGCTGTATATTTGCACTGATCCTCCAACACAGACCTGCCCTAAATATGGTGGATTCAGCCCCCTTGGGAATCCTTCTCCACAGAGGGATCCTCTACTGCCATAGAGCCACTGTAGCCAAAAGTAATGAACAGAGTGTGGGTAGTGAAAAGGAACATGCATAATTTTATTCATATAAGAAACTCCATTGAATTCACATTTTTTTGATTACTGGATTAGTAGTTCTTGATTTTTGTTTTTGGGGGACAAAGAAGGACCCTTCCTCAATGTACTGGTTAACTATTGTTTTCTTCTTCAGTCCTCCGCACTTCCTTACTACCCTGATATCTGTTATAGGAAGCACAGGGCTTCCAAAGACCCATAGATTTCTGAATGACATGTGTTTGATTGACCACATATATATTGTGTCTCACCTGGTAATTGTAACTGGATTTATTAATTATTTTTTTAAACCCAGCTATAGTCTTCTGTCCTCCATATTTATAGCTGTAAAACAGTATCTCTTTTAGCCAACTGCAATTTAGTTGTGGTTTCCTGCTGACTTTGGTTTGCAGGAACCTGTGTATTTCCCAGCTTAATGTTCTCCTCTGCTAATGATTTGCCAAATGGACATACAACATTTTTCATTTCCTATAAACATGTTGTGCATCAATATGGAATTTAGTACTATCATGAAAAAAAAATCGTTAATTTGTCTTTATTCAGAACTTGTACTGTCTAAATTCCCATTGGAGTTGGTGAAAGTTTTGGCCAGATTAAGGACTAAGAAAATACTAGGGGTCAGATTCTGATATGTGGACTGAAATTGAGTAATGCCTTCCTCTTTTAGTAGTCCAATTGATTTCAAAGACCCTTACGGATGTTGAATAGGACTTTCTCCTGGAGTAGTCCTGTTCATTTCAATGGGACTACTCAAGCAGTGAGTTGCTACTCACTGTCAGAATCTGATACCCTCAGGGATTTGGGGTGAAATCCTGGCTCATTTGACAACAACCACACAACTCCAGTTGAATTCAGTAGGTCCAGGATTTTACCTTAGTCTCCAGCTTGTGTTGTTTTCTCTGTATAAGGGCAAACTAACTTTCCTCAGCAACTGGAAAATATATCTAGTTGACAATAATTCCAGACTCCCTTAGCATATCTGACCTATAGTCTCTGCTGTAAATCGATCCTTAGGTACTTGTATGACACGCAAATCATGCATGGTCTTTATTATTATTTAAAGATTGATTTCAATAGGACTTAGGCACCTAACCTGCTTAGATGCTTTAGAAAATCCCAGTACACACCAATATACATCTTTAGTTGCCTAAATACCTTTGATCATCTGGCTCTAAGGCCTTGGCCTCTTAGGTTTCCCTGACTGTCAACATGGTTCATTATGGAGTATCCAAACACATACTAAGTCATGGATTCTTTTGTCATGAGAAGTCAAACAAGAAGGTGGCAAACTAAAAATATCTTTTTTCTTCCCCCTCAGGGGAACAACAATTTAGTCCTTGGCCCACGAATTTTCTGTGTTGTGCCATCTCAGAGAAAGAACTACCACCTGCAGAGATTTATCCTTATTTATCCAATTCAAGATTTTAAGGAACAAGATTATCATCTACTCAAGAAAATTCTTCCTTTGATTCATCTGGCCCCATATCAGTATCTTTTCTTAAAACGCTGCAAGTTTATAATTCTTACACTCTGTTTTCTAAAAACAGAAATCTAAACTAAACTCATGATGAAAATGTTCAAGCCCTGTTTTACTGCCTGACATGGATGTTATCATTTAATCTGCCCAGGGTTTCACTAATTCAGAATAAGTTTCAAAGAAAACTAATTGTGTCTACACAAATATCTACATTACCTTAGAGTCCTGTGAGAGAGAAGGAATTACTTGTGTCCTCGGCCAAGTTCTGGGTCTGTTTGTTAGGCAATTGATATGTTTAGATATATAGAACAGTTGCACTTCCTTCCAGCCTACATCATCCACTCTTACAGGTCTATATGTTTCACCACTTATGCTTACACCTCCTCCCCACCAATTTCCAGAACTTTCTGTTGTAATGTTTGCCTTGATTGTTGACATACCATATATTTGTTTGGCAATAAATAAGTTTAGAAATAAAATGAGATTGCACCTCCATTTCCTTCTAGCCTTAATTCTCCACCCCTAGTGCCCAATATGTTTCCGCACCTAAGCCTTCTCTTCCTCCCAACCACTTTCCAGAAATTATTGTTGTAAAGTTTGACCTGATTATTGATCCATTGTATGTATTTTAAACAGCAATCTTAGAGATTTAGAAGATGAATACAATGATCTTATAAGATATGGTATTTTAGACATAGGATGAGCAAAAATATCACCAAGTGGCCAACTGTAAGAATGGCTGGTGATGTTGTCCATTGCGACTCTCTTTTGTTTAAAATAAGTACAGCTACTATTTAACTTACACCAAACAACACAAATATCTGTCTTTCTGCTGGATTGGTGTTCTGTGTGGCCTGATTCTCCACTGCATTATTCCAGTCTTAAACCAGTGTAACTCCATAGATTTCAGATGAGACATACCAGTGTAAAACTGGAGTAATGCAGGGATCAATTAGGCCTTGTGACTCCACCATCCTAATTTAAAACCATTAGGAATATGGATACTGCCATGCCAGATTAGACAAACAATCAAACTGAGCCTGGTGTTCGGTCTCCAGCAGTGACCAATACCAGATGTTTAAGTGGAGGACGTAAGACTCCCAAAATGGGGTTGTCAAAGAATGCATGGAATGAGCGCTAAAATATTCCCATGTTGGACGTTTCTCTCTAATTCAAGGCAGCTGTGTGTACTGAAGGATGAGGGCTAGTATCCCTTTTTAATGTAAAGGCTGGGCTATCCCTTGATACACAAACTGATCCGCACTCAGTGCACTGGATGCTGAAGTGTAGAAACATTTTTTTTAAATCAAAGGGTTTTTTGTTTGTTTATTTCATGCTGAGACACAGCATGAAAATTAATAGCTTATGTGCAGCCAAGAGTTGCCTCTCTCTAAGATAGCAGAAAAGGAATTCTGAAATAAACAGGCACCTTTATTCTGCATAGGTTGGTCTTGTATTTTGAAAATCCAAGGCTGTTAGCTGTATGAAGGAGCCCTTTTCTTGAAAGTGTGTCTGTACAGATGTATACCATAAAAGGGACTTCTTTGGGGTCATATTTTAGCACACAGCTTTATCATGTTATATTCAACAGGACAGTATTTAGATGGAATGTGTTCATGCAGTCATAGTGAGTATAATAAAATAAATAAACCCTTATGTAATGTTATTTCATGTTTGTTCTTTTCCCATTCAGGAAGTAGAACCAAGAAGAAAGGTGTGTGCTGCGTCCTAGAAACATGGACTTCCAAAGTGCTTGCAGGCAGGCCGAAATATTTTCAATATACCTGGAGGTTCACTAGTGTACCCAGTTTATTTAATCTCTGCCCTGAATTCAAAGAGTTAGGAGCATCCCCAGAAAAGGTAGGAAACCACTCCAAAAGCTCTGTGCTTCTAATATTTTATTCCACTGTAACTGATTGCTGGGAATTTGCACAAACAGCTCTAACACCAAATTTTATGAAGATATGGGTTCTGCATAAACATACTGCACAATAGTTACAAATAAATATTTAGGGCCTGATTCTCCATTGCCCTAGTTTACACCAGTGTGACTCCATTGATTTCAGTGAGGTTACTCAGTCATAAAACTAGAAGATGGCAGTGGAGAATTAGTCCCTACTTTGATGCTAGCTGAAAGTAAAGTTATTACAAAGTAGATGGTTGTAAGGAAATGCATTTTATTTCTTATATTTTACACAGTTGTTTCTTGTACAGCACTTGCCCATTGGTATGTTACCTACAGAGGAAACAGAACATAAAAACATAAGAACGCCATACTGGGTCAGACCAAAGGTCCATCTAGCCCAGTACCCTGTCTTCAGACAGTGGCCAATGCCAGGTGCCCCAGGGGGAATGAAGAGAAAAGGTAATCATCAAGTTATCCATCCCGTCGCCCATTCCAAGCTTGTGGCAAACAGAGGCTAGGGACACCATTCCTGCCCATCCTGGCTAATAGCCACTGATGGACCTATCCTCCATGAATTTATATCTAGTTCTTTTTTGAACCCTGTTATATTCTTGGTCTTCACAACATCCTCTGGCAAAGAGTTCCACTGGTTGACTGTGCATTGTGTGAAGAAATACTATCTTTTGTTTGTTTTAAAGCTGCTGCCTATTAATTTCATTTGGTGACCCCTAGTTCTTGTGTTATGAGAAGGAGTAAATATCACTTCCTTATTTACTTTCTCCACACCAGTTATGAGTTTATAGACTCTATCATATCCCTCCTTAGTCATCCCTTTTCCAAGCTGAAAAGTCCCAGTCATTAATCTCTTCTCATACGGAAGTCATTCCATACCCCTAATCATTTTTGTTACCCTTTTCTGAACCTTTTCCAATTCCGATATATCTTTTTTGAGATGGGGTGATCACATCTGCATGCAGTATTCAAGATGTGGGTATACCATGGGTTTATATAGAAGCAACATGATATTTTCTGTTCTATTATCTATCCCTTTGTTAATGATTCCCAAAATTCTGTTAGCTTTTTTTTTGATTCCCGCTGCACATTGAGTGGATGTTTTCAGAGAACTATCCACAGTGACTCCAAGATCTCTTTCTTGAGTTGTAACAGCTAATTTAGACCCCATTATTTTATATGTATAGTTGGGATTATGTTTTCCAATGTGCATTACTTTGCATTTAGCAACATTGAATTTCATCTGCCATTTTGTTGCCCAGTCACCCAGTTTTGAGAGGTTATTTTGTAGCTCTTCACCTGCAAATTTTGACACCTCACTTTACCCCTTTTTCCAGAACACTTGCAAGCAGTCTGCAAACAAGAAAAAATGCCAGTAGAAATGTAAAGATTACAAAACATTTACATTCAAATGGTTTTATTGCATTGCTAGCCATGCCTATGTTAAGTCAATATAACTTATGAAACTGTGCACCATATCCTCATCTAGTATAAATGGCCAAGCTCCATTGACTTCAATGGGGGTGTTCCAATCTGCACCTACTGAAGATCTGGCCCTGCTTGTGTACTCTTTGTATGTCTGCACAGGTAATTGTTTTATTCCTGAGATGTATTTCTCTATATCAAACTTATTCTTTTGCTTTGTGGTTGTACTAAGAAAAAGTGCAATTTGCAACCATTGGAAAAAGCAAGCAGTACATTTTTATTGTGCTTTTGAGGGCCATAGCCAAATATTATCATTATCAGGTCCTCTAACCATATGAACAGAAGAGCAAACTTCTTAGTAATTTGCATTATTTGTTGTTCCCCAACCTAAAAAGACTGGCCAATAATACAGGAAAGTGAAGTAAAATTACCCAAGTTATTTAGACACTTGAGGCAATATCTTTGTGGTACAGTCCTCCTGCTGCAAAATCAGGTTTAGAACAGAAATCTGAGTGGTTTTGGGGAGAAGACTCTGCCAAAGAGGAGGATGGTCTAAGTTTTATTGTGCCTGATGAAGAAGAGGAAAGGGTGATCTGCTGCAAACTGAATGGCAGAAATGAGACTTTGTGCTGTCATAGAAGCCAACTGGCAGCTGCAGCCTGAGTGACTACTTCTTCTGGCTAGTTTACAGGTGTCTTCTCAACTGTAAAGCAGCGTGTTTTCTTACAGTAGGTTAGTTCAGTAACTGGAAGATTTCAGTGTTTAAAGCCAGAAGGGATTATCATGATCATCTAATATGATGTCCTGTACATTGGAGGCCTCAAAATCATACCCACTTGCTCCTGCAATAGGCCATAACCTCTGGCTGAGTTATTGAAATCCTCAAATCTTGTTTTAAAGAATTCAAGTTACAGAGAATCCACTGTTTACTCTTGTTCAAACTAGCAAGTGACACATGCCCCACGCTGCAAAGGAAGGTGAAACCCCCCTGGGTCTCTGCCATGCTGACCTGGAGGAAAATTCCTTCCTGACCCCACATAGTGAATACTGTCAGTGTTGAATACTTGTAGTGTAATAGCAGCAGAGGCCTGTTGTACATGATAGTAACCATATTGTATGTCTTGAGTTTTTGGCATTCTAGCATATCTTGGAACTGATCCAGCAGAGCTTCCGTCCCAGCAGAACTCCAGTTAAAGTTAATGGGAGTCCTGACTGAGTAAGGGCTGCAGGCTCATTACATTGGTGCTGCAGACTCTGGTGTCCTTTCAGATTAGTGCTGGGGAAACCTTCAAAGATGTAGATAATTTAGTATGAAGTGTTCCCCTCTATCCTGGCTTTTTGTCAAGGGTTCTAGTAGTCTCTAGTTTTGCTTGGGCTGAAAGAACTGCCTTTCTTGGAGGATTTTGGGGCTTCTGCGTGTAGGACTGGATGACAGCAAGAACTGAAAAAAAAGTGTTGGGTCTACGAAAATCTTGCCATAGGTCAAAAAAGGCTCAGGTTCTCTGAGTGTTAGACAATGTTTTGGTTCTTATTTTTTCCTGAGCCAGATCTTTTCACCTGTTCCTAATACAAGAATGTAGCATCACTTACCATCAGACAGCAGCCATTTAAACATCTAGGACATAAAAACAATTGAATTCCCCGTAGTAATATGATTAATTTCTTTACCATTTCTAGGCCAGTGGTGTCATTGCTGATGTCCTCTGGTAGCAGTATGAGCATGCTGAGGTCATTATTGACATATGGGAGCTCAACAATATGTGTGTGCACTGTTTGTATGTAGGTCCAATTAAATTTGCCTCTCTGGAACATCATGTGCACTGGCTTAGTTGTATTCTGCAACAAGGCAAAGGAGGACAAATGCCACTTTTAAAGGATCAGGTGAAAACAATATGGTTAAGAATGAAAGTTAAATTTTCTTGCCTGTGCTGCTTATAACTAGTTAGGGTTGCTAAAAAGTGATACTTCATAGAACCAATTTATTTTTCACTATTTATTCTGATATTTCAATGTCTCAGCTTTGACACTGAGGTTATGTCTACACAACAATTTAAGCCCAGGATCCATGTTAAGCTGGGACCTAGGGTCGGAGCCCTGTTGGTTTCCTGTGTGCTTGACTCGGGTCCCAGAAGTCCTCTGGATGTATCCCAGAGTTCCCGGCAGCTGAGGAGCAGGCAGCCAAGGCAGCTGCCAGAAGTGCCATTACTGCCTGGCTGAGCCAGTTCCCACTTCCTGCTCCAGCTACTCCTTGCTGCTGCGTGGAGCTTGCCTGGAGCAGGGAGCAAAGCTGACGGGCAATAGCTGGCTCACAGTCACTGAGAAGTTGGGGGTCATCCCTCCTCAGCTGTGCTGAGCCAAGTGCTCTGCTGCTCCCCCTTCTTGCAGGGCAGTGCTTGGTCCCAATCTGCTCTCTGTCCCTTGCCCCCGGACCCCGCCCCTGGTCTCCCTGGAGCTGCGTCTGCAGGGGCGCAGTGAGCACTGTGAGGGTGGTGAGTGGGAGCTAGCCCCAAAACTTTCCCGCAGCCCCCTCGGGATCCCTGATCACTGCCTCTCGGGGTACAGTGGGTTCAGGAATAAGGGAGCCCACAGGGTGCTGGAGCACACTGCACCCCGGCCATGGGGATGCACTTTGCCACTCCACAGCTGGCAGCAGCCAGGCTGGGATATGTGCTTTTCTTCTGGTACCTTCATTTTATGTCAAACTTCAAAATTGGCCAAAAAACCCCAAAGAAACAAAAACACCCTCATTGAGCATCTCATTTTAAATATTAAGAATTGAAAAGTTTAATTTTAAATGTTTGACAGCCCTGGAGACTGACGTCCTAATTCTCCCAAGAACAGGTGGACATGGGCATTTTCCTGCCACTGTGACTTGGCCTAGAGCTGGAGAGCCCAATTTTCAGATTAGATGGTAGTTCAGTATAAAGCCTTCTCAAACTGCAGTCAGGGCCAGCTCTAGGTTTTTTGCTGCCCCAAGCTCCAAGAGCGCAACTGGAATTGTGCCGCCCCAAGCAGTCATTCTACTGAGACAGCCACCAAAGGAGCTCATTATGCGGTTTATGTACTCCTGTGCGCCTTGTGGGCACCTGAGTCCCATCAGTAGCACCCTCACAGTGAGGAAACAGGGTGGGCAATAGGCTGGAGTGTCAACATTGCAGGGTAGGGGGTACTAGGCACCTTAGGATATGTTTACTTTGACTCTGGTCTGTGCACTGCAGTGTGGATGCCAGAGCATTAGGTTCGAAAACCAGTTAGAAAATTCTTAACCTAGTGTTAAAATGCAATGTAGATGTTCAAGCCCAGGGTTCCCTGACACCGGTCAGCTGACCTGAGTCCCACTAACCGTAAGCTGACATTGTTGTGTAGACACAGCCTGAGAACAGACTAGAAACCTAAGTTTCATGTTTGTGTATTGTCAGTTCCTCTGTTGGTTGCACTGAGTGCGATGTTTGAATTGCAGATACTGCAGGGGAATGCTTCTGATTTAATTAAAAAAACTCTGACACCGTGAGGATTTAGAGACTGGCAGGCTTTTGAAAATGGAGGGACTGAGGTCTCTCCCCTGTTTTTCTCCCTGTTTCAGCCCACCAGCATTTATGACATTTCATGGCTTAGTCTCAGACCTTGTTCATTCTGAAAGGTTGTTCCTTTGTAAATCCATCCTCACATTTCTTTGCCAAGTTTCCTTTGAAGTAGAGGGCATTGACTAGGCCCAGCTTGGTGAGTGAATCAATGGAGTTGACAGGTAATAGCACCTGAATTTTACCTTTGGGAAATAGTGAGTCAGTCATATATTTGTGCAGCTTTCTGCTTGGAGTAAATGTCAGAATTGCGTTTTGGAGAATATAGATAAGAAAAATGTACTATCTGAGACCATACTTGTAAGGCAGCTTCCTGTCTTAAGAGATGAAATACCTTCAAACATATTGGGCTGGACTCTGTGGTCCCCCTACTCAGACTGCCTCTCACTAGTAATAACCCCGATAGATAGTCTTAATCCCCATTCCTCCCCTGGACAGAGAAAGAAGACCGAAGAAAAAAGGAAGAGGTGGGGATTTTTCAAAATAAAAAAAATCCAATGTGGCCTCCAAGCATAGCTGACGCATAGTGGGGGGCATGCAGGGTCAAGTGCCCCCCAACCCCGATTTCGGTACTTGCTGAGCTGTCCTTGCCTGGCTTGCTGTGTTCGGCCAGCCGCCAGGGGAGGGTGGCTTTGTCCTTCTCCTGCTGCACCTCTCCCCAGGCACATGCTCCCTGCTGGCTCCAGCCTCCCCAGAACTAATGGGATTGGCTACCCTGGCCCAGGGAGATAGGGATGGAAGTTCCTCCCAGAGGCAACATGTGAGGGGGTCACATGCCCCCCATTTACATATGTCCTCACCCCAGTATCATCAGGCATGAGTTGTCTATGCCCCATCCCCTCATTATTTTGTTTGCCAGTTAGCCTAATATCTGACACACCAGTTTTGGTCCACTGATTTCCAGTTCCCCGCTTTTCTTGTTTTCGAGGCATGATCTTAACACAGTCCTTGAGTTGCAGACATGGGCCTTTTTGTTGGGAGTAATTCAGTCTGTCTCCCTTTTGCAACTTTTCCTATCAACATCTATTGTTATAGGTTATTGTGACGCTTTACAAGCTCTCACAGTTGAGCTCACAATTAGGATAATTTGGGAGGACCAATTATTACAAGAGGACTGTGGCTGGGATCATAGAGAGAGACAGGTATGCCAGCTGCAGTCTTTGAGGTGCACTGCCCTGTCGCTGTGCTTAAAGTTCTGCCCTCTCCCTCCCCCTCTGAGAGGCCTGCCTTCCCAACTCTCCCTCCTACAAGGGGCAAGGACCTCCCCCAGACTCCAGTAGCTCAGACATGGACACTCCCCACCTCCTCTGCCCCTGAGGGCAACGGCCCTTTTCATCAAACCCACCTCATTTCCCCTCAACTATATTTTCCTGGCTCTAAGGCTTAACTCCCCCCCCCCCAGCCCCCAATGCTGCATAGCGCTTTACTGACCCACACACATGCTAGCTTGATGTTACATATTTTGGATGGTGCAGCTATACTTCTCTTTTCTAGAAAATTGGTAGCTATGTGTGTTTACAAGATGCTAATGGGAGGGCCAGAGGCAGAGTTCCACACACCATTAAGTCAGGCAGAAACTCCATGTAGGTTTAGGAAGGGAAAACTCACATTAGGAACTTGCCACCTCAGAAATTAAGCTGTAATCTTTGACGTAGGAGCAGGAATTTATAAATTCACTAGGTTCTTTGCCCAAAGCTATTTCCCACTAATCGACTCTGCCTCCAAACCTTTGATCATAATCTACCTGGCAACACACTGCCATCTAGTTCCCCCGAGCGACAGTTCATTCCAGTAAGAAACAGAACAGAAGGCAAAAACAGATGACTCCCTTGCAGCATTATCAGTCTCGTCAATTTTGTTAATGATTTCTAATCACTTTGTATTATGATGATTATTTTCCACTCAAAGAAGTCCTTCAATCCCATTTCAGCTGCCTTTGTTTGCATTCATCTGACAGAAGACATGCAATAATGAAAAGCAAGGGTTAATCCTGACACCGGGGTCTGTCCCTGGGCTACGTAGGTCATGCTAAATGAATACCACATTGTGTTGTGTTAATACTATATGTTTTACCATACATGTTTTAGAAAATTTTACCAAGTTCTATTGGCGTCATTTTTCATATGCCTCTGCCTGTAAAGTCAAATTGGCATAGCACCAATAGATCAATCGTGCAGGTCTGGAAGGAAGAGAAAAATGATAACTAATGAACATCAGAAACCTTTATCAGTAATTATACTGTTAGATAGAGTGTGCTTGATTAATCAAGGGAGCAAACAAGGGAGATCAAATCACAACCCCCTGTGCCAATAGGGACTGTTGCATCTCTTATAGGATTCCCCCATGGTGGAGGAGAGCTGGTCTTTTCACTAACCCCCTACTCTAGGCACCAGCCACTTTAAAGTGTGGCTGGTTATACCAAAGCCCGAACAGTGGATGCTGCTTAAAGGTTTTGATGAATCACCGCATCCTCCAGCTAACCCATCCCTGGCCAGCACGACCCACTTTTTGGGCTGTGCTGAAAAGCCAAACACGCACTGGTGGAGAAGGGCTTAACTTTCTGCCAGTAGAGTTCACCACACTGATTGGCATAAATCCCAGTGTCTAGATCTAGCTGCTGCCTCCCTGTTAGAAGTCAGAGCTCATACCATATGCAACGGTATATCTGCGTTTTGAGATTATGGAAGGGCTGCAAGTGGGGCTGAGGGAACTTTCTGAGTGTTTAGAAATTTCAGCTTGTTTCATACATCCTTCACTGTCATATGCTTGTAGGATATGAATATACCATGATCCCAAATTCTGAGGAACCCTGCAGTTTTTAAACTTTGATATAATATTAATTTCTTTAATTTATTTAATATAGTAAATTTAATGGATTATATTTCCTGTACTTTCCCCTCAACACCATTGTTAAAAAGATTCCAGAGGTGATCCTGGCAATTACAGACCGGTAAACCTAACTTCAGTACCAGGTCAATTGGTTGAAATTATACTAAAGAACGGAATTATCAGATACACTATGTTGGAAGAGTCAACACAGCTTTTGTAAAGAGAAATCATGCCTCACCAATCTATTAGAATTCTTTGAGGGGAGTCAACAACATGTGGATAAGAGTGATCCAGTAGATATAGTGTACCTGGACTCTCAGAAAGCCTTTGACAAGGTCCCTCGGTGAAGGCTCTTAAGCAAAGTAAGCATCCATAGAATAAGAGAGAAAGTTCTCTCATAAAAGAGTAACTGATTAAAAAGACAAGAAACAAAGGGTAGGAATAAACGGTCAGTTTTCACAGGAAAGAGAGGTAAATAGAGGGGTCACCTGAGGATCTGTACTGAGGCCAGCGTTGTTCAGCAAATTCATAAATGATCTGGGGGGAAAAAGGGTAAACAATGAGGTGGCAAAGTTTGCAGATTATACAAAATTACTCAAGGTAATTAAGTTCAAAGCTGACTGCAAAGAATTACAAAGGGATCTCACAAAACTGGGTGACTGGGCAAGAAAATGGCAGATGAAATTCATTGTTGATAAGTGCAAAGTAATGCACATCAAAAAACAAATCCCAAGTGTACATACAAAATGATGGTTTCTAAATTAGCTGTTACCCTCAAGAAAGGGATGTTGGTATCATTGTGGATAGTTCTCTGAAAACATCTGCTCAGTGCGTAGAGGCAGTAAAAAAAGCTAACAATATTAGGAACCATTAGGAAATGGATAGATAATAAGACAGAAAATATCATAATGCCAGAAATAATAATGCCACAGAGAAGACCAACAAAAATGCTTAAGCATATGGAACAGCTTCTATAACAGAAGAGATTAAAAAGGCAGGGACAGTTCAGCTTAGAAAAGAGATAACTGAGGGGGGGTATAATAGGGGCCCTTAAAATCATGAATGGTGTGGAGAAAGTGAATAAGGAAATGTTATTTTCCCCTTTACATAACACAAGAACCAGGGGTTACCCAATGAAATTAATAGGCAGCAGGTATAAAACAAACATAAGGAAGTACTTCTTTATACAGCACACAGTCAACCTGTGGAACTTGTTGCCAGGAGATGCTGTGAAGGCCGAAAATATAACTGGGTTCAAAAAAGAATTAGATAAGTTCATGGAGGACAGAGGATAGGTCCATCAATGGCTATTAGCCAAGATGGTAAGAGACATGACCCTATGCTCTGGGTTTCCCTAAGCCTATGACTGCCAGAAGCTGGGACTGGATGACAGGGGATGGATCACTCGATACATTCTGTTGATTCCTTCTGAAGCATCTGGCACTGGCCACTGTCAGAAGACAGGATACTGGGCTAGATGGATTATTGCTCTGAACCAGTGTGGCTATTCTTATATTCATATATTCTTAACTCTCATAGGTAATAAGCACCTTGCAAAACTGTGCCCAAAATTACTGACTCCCTGTTTAACTTCCTTTAAATAACTCAGTTCACGTCATGTTGTGTTAATTTTACCTGCTTCATGTGCAACAATACAAACAGTTTTCAAACTAACACTATCAGCCAATATTGGAATCACTAGTTCTACACATTTGGGGCAAACTTTCAATGTGATATATGGGAATTTTTGGTTATGTGACTTTCATAAATGCTAATGGGCATCATATAGCTAAGTCTCCAGGCATTGTACAGACACTGTACTATCACTATCTCTGTGCATATGCTTTGTTTTTTAATAATCTCTCTAGATAACTTTATATTTCAGTCCTTTATATTTCAGCTCTCTTTTGCTCACACAGTGTCTATGGTGTGTCCACTGTCTGGAGATTTCATTCATATCAACACACAGTCCACAAAAATTACTTGAGTAACTGTACAGGATATTACATGCAACTGTCACCAGTGGAGCTATGTGCAATATATGATATTAGAAGTTCTGAATCACTTAACCTAGAAATCGCAGATAAATAACCAGAATATTTCTTCCTTCTTTCAAGGCCAATCTGGAGAACTCAAGCAACATCCATGCAGGGTTTCAGGCACTTAGCTCTGAAATTAACCAACCCACTAACAATTACCTGCTTAAAAGTGTCAACCAGTTATATGGAGAAAAATCATCACCTTTCAATAAAGTAAGTGAAGCAGTTCATCTATCTGTGTAATGGGGATACAATTCATCTTTATGATTGGTCTATGACAATAAAACATACAAGACATAAATGCAAATATTTTAATTACATCTGCAAAATAGTTTATTATCCTTTAAGATTTATTTCCCACTGACTCTTTGTAGATACTCATATCAAGATTACAGGTATTCTTTTCATTTGCTTTTCCGGACTGGACTATATCTAAACATGAACAATCATAGATGAGTAAATTATTGATAACATACATAACTAAAAATATTTTGCTTCTCTGAAGATATAGCTTTATGATCCTAGTAAACTGTGGAATAACATGAACTCTCTTTTCTATTTGGCAGTAGTTGGCACAGATATATTGCCAAATAATATGTAAGACTTGTCTCTCTCGTGCCTTGAAGGAATATTTACAATTGATCAAAAAATATTACCACACAGAGCCATGAGCTGTTGATTTCATGGCAGCAGCAGCAGAAGTCAGAAGAGAGATCAATTCCAGTGTTGAATGCCAGACTGAAGGTGATCTCAGGACTGTTCTTTTACCATTCACAGAGAGACATCGTGTATTTTCCCACCCTAAATTATTTATGAGGGGAGAGAAAAAACGTTGATTCATTCTGCTACATTCTGAATTTGAACTGAAACACAAAACTGCTGCTGCCTCACTGCCCCAGTTGGAGGCAGGCAGATAACTACATTTGAAAGTTCAGTAACACCAAATTAAAAATGACATCCCCTTTCAGTTATAACACTACTCGCACCACAGGGAAACACTGATGACTATTGCTTTCCATTTGCACAAATATTTATGAAAACAATTTAACCTTTATGTGTTTGAAGGCAATAAGATACCACAGTGTTGGGCCTGATACAAATACCTACATAGCAAAATGTGTTTCATTTTGATGGGATTCCATGCAGTATGTTCGGGGGGTTCATTTTCGGTTATAAATAGTGTCATGAAACAGTCTGACAGAAAGGGTACATTCTGCTGAAACTCCTCAGAGGGGTTTGTAGGCCTTTTCTCCTCCAGAACTAGAAAGGGGTAAAGAGGTTTCAGCACCAGGGTGAGGTTCTGCAGCTAGTGTGATAAACTCTGAGGCCTGGTCTACACTACAGAGTTAGGTCGATGGAAGCTGCCTTAAGTCGACCTGTTAATGTATGCGTCTACACCACTGGGTCCTTTATGCCGACCTCAGTCGCCTCTAATGTTGACTTCAGTCTTCTTTCTCTGTCCATGGGAGGAATGTAGATTAAGACTATCAATCGGGGTTATTACTACCGAGAGGCAGCCTGAGTAGGGCAAAGTCACTGAAGGGGACTGCAGAGTCCAGCCCAATATATTTGAGGATATTTCATCTCTTAAGACAGGAAGCTGCCTTACAAGTATGTTATCAAACAGTACATTTTTCTTGAAGATATTCTCCAAAACTCGAATCTGGTATTTACTCCAAGCATAAAAGCTGCACAATGATCTGACTATCTCACTATTTCCTAAAGGTAAAATTCAGGTTCTATTGCCTGTCAACTCTGTTGATTCACTCACCAATCTCGTGCTAGTCAGTGCCCTCTACTTCAAAGGAAACGGGGCAAAGAAATTTAAGGATGGATTTACAAAGGAACAACCTTTCAGAATGAACAAGATATGTGACTAGGCCATGAAATGTCCTATATGCTAGTGGGCTGGAACAGACAGAAAATCTGTTCCTTACAATCTTAAATTAGATAAGTAAGAATAAATATCTGCAGGTGATAGGTCTTGCTGTGAGATGGTACAACACAGCAAATAAGTGGGCCAAACACTAAATTGTGGTTCCCCTGAGGGGGGAACAACAAGATTTTTATTTTGTCACTCTCTTGTTAGTCTTCTCATAACAAAAGAATCCATTTGTTTAGGCATTCCATAATGAACCCTGTTGACAACAACAGAACCTGAAGAGTCCAAGGCCTGGGGGCCAGACTATCCAAGATATTTAGGCACCTAAAGATGCAGAGAGGTGCATACCTAAGCAGGATAGGTGCTCGGGGTGTAGAACGTAGGCTAGAAGGAAAGTGAGCTGCAATCTGATTTTATTTCTAAACTTTATTGCCAAACAAATACACAGTATGTCAACAATCTAGGCAAACTTCACAATAGAAAGTTCTGGAAACTGGTGGGGAGGAGGGGTAAACATAGGTGATGAAATATATTGGACGGTAAGAGTGGAGGATGTAGGCCAGAAGGAAGCACAGTTGTTTTATATTTCTAAATGTGTTTATTGCCTAAAAACCAGACCCAGAACCCAGCCGATGAGGCAAGTAATTTCTTGTCTCTCACAAGAATTTGAGGTAACGTAAATATTGGTATTAAACATATTTAGGTTTCTTTGAAAATTCTTCTGAAGTAGTTACAGGGAGATTAAATAACATCCGTGTCATGCAGTAAAATAGGGACTACACATTTTCATCATGTTTAGTATAGATTTCAGTTTTTAGAAAACAGAGTACAAGTTGCAGGGTTTAAGAAAAGATGCTGATATGGGACAAGATTAATCAATCTATGCTTTGACCATATGTTTATCTGATCATTACCATTTGATGGCTCTGTGATTACATCTTCATATGGCCATTCGGTGTATTATGCAACTAAACTGCATTGTCTTTTTAATATAGGTTGTAAACCCTTGGGGCAGCACTGTGCCTTTATATATTGTACAGCATCTAGCACATCAGTGATGCCCAATAATAAACAGAGTATAATAATAAATGGCTGAAGCCATCATGAATTTCACATGGTCTGACTATATGTCTAACTTAATTTTCATCTGATTCATAATGTTGATCTGTTATTAAGCCAGCTGTGTGGTTATGACCTGGGTCTCAGTTACATTCAAATCCTCATTGAAAATCATAGATATGATGTCCCTAGGAGGCTAAGTAGCAACCATCTTTGCTGACTAATTATAATAAATTGGAGGTTTTGACAATTAGGTCACTAGACATCAATTTGTGTGTACATTTGTCTTAGATAGCGGTCTTCAAATATATTTACTATCTTTACAAACTCGGCTTGCAGGTGCTTCATTTTAAGAAAACTACAGGAACCGGAGGCTGTTTGCAGGTGACAAGAACTTCTCGTGGGAGGTCAAAGAAAAGGAAGATGGTATTCTTTAGAACCAAAATATCAGAGAAACAAATCTGCTGTTCTTCTGGGAATAGGAAAGTTCAACAGTGGCACTAGTTTGAATCATGCTATTAGTTGGTAGTTTTCAGCCTACATCTATATTGCTCCCCGCCCTCCAAAAATTGTAGTTAATAACCAATTAAAGTTGCTAAAGTGCAAAATACACTCACTCAAACCTTCAAAGGCAGGAAAGGCACCTTGATTCACACTCCTGAACAACAACACAACACGCCACTGACTCTGCACCTCCCCAGGCAGGGCCGGCTCCAGGCACCAGCAAACCAAGCAGGTACTTGGGGCGGCACATTTTCAGGGGCGGCATTCCAACCAGCATCTTTTTTTTTTTTGGCGGCAAAAGCCTAGAGCCGGCCCTGGCAGCAGCAGTGCGTCCTGCACCGGGGGCGCCCTGGGGCCGCTGCAGTTCGCGTCGGGGAGCAGCGCACGCACCTTATGGCCGGACGGGCTCCGAGCAGGGGACACTCAGGCTGGGGGCCGCCCCTCGGGGCACAGGGAGCCACCTGCAGGTGCCGCAGGGCGGCCGCCCCCCCCAGTGCCGCAGCCGGGGCTGGGCGAAGCGGCCCGAGCTGCCCAGGGGCTGCGGCAGGGCGGCCAGGAGCAGCAGCAGCAGCGGGGCCATAGAGGGTGGGGTGCTGCCGTGCGGGGCCCACGTCCCACTCTCCGGGGCTCCGCTCCCTCTGGGGTAGCCCTGCCCCAGCTCCTCAGCCCCCTGCCGGGGCAGTCCCCGGCTCTGTCCTTCCTGGGTCCCAGCTGGCCTGGAGGCGGGAGCCCCCGCTGGAGCGACCCTGGGCTGAGGTGCGGCCCGGGAGCCCCGCTGTTTACCCCGATCCTGCCAGCGCTGGACCAGCTGGAGGCGAGGGGGGAGCGGGCGGAGTCAGCGCTGGTGGGGGGAAGCCCAGCACTGGGGCGGCAGGTGGTGCAGGTAGGTTAGGGTAGGGTGGGGTGGGGGGGAGAGCCTAGAGTTGGGGTGGCAGGGGATGCGGGTGGGGTGGGGGGGAGAGCCCAGAGTTGGGGCAGCATGGGGTGCGGGTGGGGTGGGGGGGAGAGCCCAGAGTTGGAGCAGCAGGGGGTGCGGGTGGGGTGGGGGGGAGAGCCCAGAGTTGGGGTGGCAGGGGGTGTGGGTGGGGGGGAGAGCTGAGGGCTGGGGTGGGGGGCAGCCAAAAATTTTTTTGCTTGGGGTGGCAAAAAACCCAGAGCCGGCCCTGTCCCCAGGGATCTCCCTTCCACCTCACACATGTACAGATGGACAACACACACACACACACAATTCCTCTAACTCACATTGTAATGCAAAACCTGAACTCTGACCTCAGAGACTGGATAGCTACAGACATATCCTACAGCCATATGTGCAGTTGTGAAGGGTATGATGTGTTGACATAGAGGGAAAGCATGATGTGAAAGTTATGGTGGGAGTGGGGTATGTGACACTATATTGAATATAGGGAAGTATTTGGAAGGTGCTTGTGGGAAGGTAGGAGAATGGCCAGGTGCATGTGGTGCTGGAGAGATGGGCTGGGGTGGTGGTGACGATACCCCTATTTCCCCACCAAACCAGCAGATGCAGTCTGATAAATCTGCTTTGGTTCATTAGACCAGAGGGGGGATCTGCCTAGGGTGGTCTGCTCCTCAGACAGCTCTAAGGACAAGCCCCTTTCCTCTCAGCATTTTGGGAGTGGTTCAGGGATAGGGGTGGATGTTCTCCCTGAAGATATCTCAAAAGTTCTTGTGCCAGCATTTCCTGTAGGTGAACCAGCTGTCAATCCTCAGCAGGGAATCCCTGGCTGCTGAACTAAGGATGGCTTGTTAGACAAGGTCTGCTGCTTTTTAAGAGAAACAGAGGCCTCTATCTCTCACCTTCTAAGTCCCCTAACTTGCTCTTCTTATATAATCCCTCAGTAATGACACCAAATCCCTCAGAGCATCAAATATTCCTTGCAAGCACATGTAGATGTTCTATTAACATTAACAGGAGCTCTATTTGTACATAAGAGGGGAACATTCCCATGTACATTTAAATAGAAAAAACAAGGAACTGCTCTACGGACCGAATCCTGCATGTAAGGTCACCTCCCATTTAGATAAATGGGAGCATACATCACTTAGAACCTTGCAGGATCAAACCCTATTTGCACATAGCACATCCTATAATGATGGCAATATCTGTGGGTGGTAGCAATGTATGTGTTTCATGCCTTTATGATGAGCTTTTTTCATTTACTCATGATTTTGTTTTTGCTCTTTAATTGTCTATTTCCCTCTCTTTTTTAACTCAGTATAGCTAGAGAGGGAATTGACCTATGTGAAATTATCTAAGTGGACCAGCTCAGAAATGATGAAAACGTCTGAAGTGGAGTTGTTTCTGCCCAGGATCAAGCTGGAAGAGAGCTATAACATCAAATCCATTTGGAGCAGTATGGGGATGTGAGATGTCTTCAGTCAGAACCAAGCTGAGTTCACAGTGATGTCTGAGAATAAGTCCTTTGTTGAGGTCAATGAAGAGGGCACAGAGGCTACAGCTACCAGTGCAGTCATGTAGTAGTGAGAGCATCTGTACATTCTGTAAGATTTAAGGCAGATCACTCTTTTCTCTTCTTCATCAGGCACAACAAAACCAACAGCATCCTCTTCTTAGGCAGATTCTGCTCCCCCTAGAATATATTACTCTCTGCTACCAAATAACATCATTTGTTCACCATGCAACTGGGAAATACAAATTGAAGCCTGAAATTCAAAGCTTAGGTCTAGTTCTTGCTTTTAGTTAGAGCCCTGAGCATAAGCTGCCTCTGTCAGGAGTCGCCTCAGAAGTTATTGTGCCTCAGAGACACACACTGAGGCACAATTTCTCCTGTGCTCCTCTGTTGCACTGAGGGACAGTAATCTACTGCAGCCCCTTACAGAGTGCAGCATACTACCCACTGCACTGAGCCTGCTCTCCTGGCTAGTGTTATGGGGGCCAGAGTCATGGCTCTGTAGCCTCTGTCCCTCCCCACCTATTTCTTCATAGGACAGGAGAATGCACCTCAGCGTTCAGGCCATGACCTTATCCCCGTGCCTGCAGACAAGATGTGGGCAGGTCTAAATCAGTCATGCAGAATGATTTGGGGGAGCAGGGCTCTTAATCTCTCCTACTGTTGTCTATGGCCACCTTAGACCCAGTCATAGAATCATAGGACTGGAAGGGATGTCAAGAGGTCATCTAGTCCAGTCCCCTGCACTCATGGCAAGACTAAGTATTATGTAGACCATTCCTGAAGTCACAGTAAAGTGCTTAATAATTAGCTCTCTTATTCACAGGTGTTGCAGATCTGTATACAAAGGGTAATTGAAAACACAGTAAGTCCTGTTTGCAAATCCCAGGCACAACAAGGCCAGTTAATGATAGAGTCAGTATTAGCTCTGAATTTCATATTTGCCTTGAGATGTATTTTTATAAAGTTTTTCCCACCCAAAATATATATTTTCTTTTGTTCTTTCAGTGTTAAAATACAAATTTAACCTCATCACATACTGTCCACAGCATTCCATTTGGAACCATGACATTCTGTCTAAATGACAGATGCTGGACCATTTAGCAGTCAGTCTGCTGGACCTACATTGTACATTCATAAGCACTAAAAGAGTTAATAAATCAATAATAACTGCTCATAGAAGCAGAGGAAAATTGACATTTGGCCAAATCCTTCTCCCACTGACTTCACTGTGAGTGTGATCCAGCTGACTGAAATGTTATCACATAGACTGTAACGAGTTTGTTAGAGATCTTACTGTCTGATATGTAATAAACTTGGAAGTGTACAAAAACAATAACTATCTTTCATAAAATCAAAGGCAAAAGCATGTGAAATTCAATCCTCACCAGAAGCTCTCTAAAGTAAACATTTATATTTACTCTACCTCCCTAAGAGCCCATTTCAGTTTTTACTGATGTCAGAGGAAGGACTCTGGATGAGGCATTAAACATTCTGACAATGTTGGCATAGAGTCAGTGAACTGGCCTAGCCTCCCCAGCCAGTGAACTTGTCATCTCAGATAATGTTTCCACCCCTCAGCTCCTGTGCCTGATCGTTTGTAAATTAGATTGTCTAACAGGTCTGATGAGCACAACTGATATGAAAACTTTCACCAGCATGCCTCCTGTCTGACTATAATGCTTATGGACATATGATGAAACCTGCAGCATTCAAACAACAGTAATGTGTTGTTAATGTAATTACTAGCTGTAATTTGAACCATTCCTAGATACCTGTATCACCAATAAAGTAGAAAAATAGGCTTTCATTTCAAGCATGCATTTCAGCAACGATATTCCTGTTATTTATCCAAATCCCAATGTGCTTTTAGCTGATATTTTACTCCATAACTCTAGTGTATGACTTGCACTTAAAGCAATAAAAAAAAACATGCTGAGATTATGTTTCTACTATCGAAATGGGTGATTTAGCTGATTATAGGGGGTTTTTTTTGAGGGGGGGGGGTTGTCACTTGTGTTCTGATATGATATTCCAAGCACTTTTAATAGTTTCCTTGTTACCATTCCAAAATGATAGTCACTTAACTAGGGTTGATTATGTCCAGTACTTAATTTGTAATGAAAGAGGTGCCAGGGAGAAGCAATTTTTTTACATACATAACGGATGCAGCAAGCCCAGAGGTGCCTGAGCTGTGAACTGCCAAGCCTAGAGGTGCCGGGACTGGCACAAATTAAGCACAGGTTATACCCATCTGAGACTTTTAAAAAGACCGTTGTTTTGTCTGCATCAGGTTGCACAGGGGTGTTTAAAATCATGCTATTTGAAATATTCGCTAACACACTTGGCAAACACATCTCCTTTCCTAGTCTAGACAGGGCCTTAGCGACTTGCTTCTATGAACTGCCGGGAGCAGCATGTATGAAATGTAACCCTAACAGGGCGACTCAAACCCGCTGGTGCAGGAAATTAGGGACGGGCGGAGGCTGAGGGATGAAACGCCCCGTGGTGGCTCCCGGCGCTTCCGGGCTCTAGGAGGGCGGGATCCCGGGGCTCAGCGGCGCTAACACAAGCCCGAGGCCGCCTCCCCTTTGCCCAGCACCACCGGAGCCGCTTCAGCGACCTGCGCACCCGGCTCCCCGCAGCAGCCGCCGCCCGATTCCGCACCGGTCCCGCAGCACCGCCCCTGGGTCAGTCCCGGCCTGGCGCCCTCTGTCCGGGGCCGCCTGCGTGTGGGGCGGGTCCTGCCGCGCTCGCTGCCTCGGGCGCGGTAGAAACCCCGAGCCGGGGGCGGGGAGCGGGGAGCGGGGCTGCGACTTGGTTTAGTTTCCAGCCTGGGGCTCAGGGCCGCTCGGTTCTGGCGGGCGGGAGGAGACGCTGGGAGCCGGAATCCGCCCCGGGCATCGGCCCCACGGTTGGTTCAAGCAGCCGAGGGCGGGGGGGTCTCGCTGGTGTCCGGTGAGTTTGTGTCTCTTGCAGTGACGCTGCTCCGGGCGCTGAGAGCCAGGAACCGAACTGTAAACCCGGTGTGTGATGGAAACACCGCAAGCCCGGGGGTGCGGCACCCTATGCTCCTGCTGGGATGGGCGGGAGTGGGGGGCAGGTCTGCCTGGGGGGGACAGGGGAGGAGTCAGGCTCCTAAGAGACCAGACACCTGAATCTTGAATCCACAACTCACAATAGGTGTCTCAGGTCCTTTCCCTGCCTTGAGAAGGTGGCACAGCCTGTGGTTTCCTCCTCCCAGTAAGACCAGGTGGAGGAGGAACCCTGTGATGCTGTGCACCTTGCCCTGGGTTTTGCAGTGTCAGCCAAGGACCCTCCCCTGGTTCCCTTGCCGGTGGGGTAGGACAGAGCTGGTGGGTGTGGTACACGCAGCACAGGATGCTGGTACTTGGGATTTATTAAATCCGTTGCATATACAGGGGCCCCGCCTTGGCTGCTGACTCTTGTGGGAGAGGCTCCGGCGATGGGAGGTGCCTGGCACTGCCATTTACTGAGCCACTAAAACAGCGCACTTGTCTCTAAATGAATCCCTGCAGCCATGGAGTGAAGGAGACAATAACGCTTGCAGTGTACATACCACTGTTATGTTAATAAACTCTGTATAGTAGCATAAACTATGCTATTCTAGACTGAGCCTAAGGCAATGTCTTGGTCCAATAAAAGCTATTACCTCCCCCATCTTGTGTCACTAATAAGTCTATAAAACAGACAGTACAAACTCATTGGAAGATTAGACCATGGGCATGAATTACATTTTAATTGAAATGTTGGGATTAGTTTTTTCTGACTCATTGCTTGTTTTATGCACATTCTGGGCCCCTCACTCCCCCCCCCTTTTTACAAATAGAGCTAACTGTATATCTAAAGATATGTGACATTGTGATCACCAGATAGTCTTATGTATTATTTCAATGTAAAACAAGCTTTTTTATTTTTGAGGTGTCTGTATGTGGGGGGGAGGGAGCCACTTATGGATATATACACTTTAGGCCCTAATCCTGCAACAAGCCCGGCATAAAGCCCCACGAACTGCCTTATGGAGCTCTATGAGACTACAGAGGTCCACACATGCAGACTTATTGCAGGATTGGGGTCTTAGTTTTTAAGATAACAATATACCAGCAGTCCTCGACTTTACAACGTTCGAGTTACGACGAACAGCACCTATGACACTTCTACATTGACACCCCGATTCGACTTACGATTATAGGTTTTGAGTTTACGCTGCTCAGTCCCGCAATGGAGTAGATTGCAGTTACGAGTTACGATGTTAAGACATATGATGCAATTGTAAGGAACCAATTGTGTCATAGGTCCGAGGATTGCCTGTATCTACAAAAACATTACAGCTTGTTAAATACTGCTTTTGCCTTTGCTCCCATTATGCTCCCACACAAGGGGAGATAGATATGCATACACAATTCTTTAAACTTGAGAGATGAATTTTAAAAACTCAAACTATTCACAGTATTCAGAGAGTGCAGAATCGTTTTTCGACATTCATTCAAAAAAAAAGATTTAAAGTGTTTATTATTTGTTTCCAGCAACATTGTAATATCCTCGGCAATTTCCGGTCATTAAAAAGGGGTGATCTCTACTCTGTGAAGGTTATAACAAAATAAAAAAGTTGCAATTGTTTGTGTCTTGTTAACAAAAGGTTTTAATAACACAATGTCATTTTGTTCCCTTGCTCTTTTTTGTGTGAGAAATAGATGATTTCCAGCTATCCTTAACCCTTACATAGTGAAGTTATGGGTCCTGTGCCAAACCTTAAAACAAATAAGTAATCAATTAGCTGGCTTGTAGGTGTCACATATGAAGTAGGCCCTCAGGAAAGATTTAAATATGGGGACTGAAGTTGCTTTGCAGACTAGTTCAAGAAGGGTGTTTCATGCATGTGAGAAGTGCCAACATGGAGAGAAGATATTTGGTAGAAGTGGTTCTTTAATCTAGCAGACAGAAACATGACGAGATCCTATAGCTGGAAGTTGAAGCTTGACAAAATCAAATGGAAAGTAAAGTTTTGAACAGGCAGGATAATTAATCATTGGAATAATCTACCAAAAGACTTGATGGCTTCTCAATCACTTCACACTTTTAAATTAAGATTGGCTGTATTTCCAAAAGATATGCTGTAGTTCCCCCACAAGTTAGGGGGTTGATGTTCCCTTAATGAGCATGTGTGAAGTATCTTCACATACTCATAAGGAGAGTGAAGCTCTTAGGGTTATGCAGATGGTCATGAGAGACCACTGTGATTCTTAAAATCTGAGTCCTATACCAACTTGATGTTTGCTAGCATTGGTAGAGTGGAGGGAACGGGGTGGTTTGAACATGGGGTGCTGTTGGAATGCAAAATGAGGCATGGACAGCCAAAGAAGGTAGACCAGTTATGCAGGACCTTGAAGTCAAGAACAAGAAGCTTGAACGTAATGCAGTTTGGAAGGGGAGCAAGCCCTTTGATACACAAATCCCTCACATCTCCTAGTTTCCCATTCCTACTCCATAACTTTTTGCTTGATTCAACTGGATTTCTTGACTAGGTATACGTTAAATACAGTATTTAAACAGAGATGGACAACATGATACACACCGCTACCTGACACTTGTGTATCATGTTGTCCATCTCTGTTTAAATACTGTATTTAACAGTTGAATCAAGCAAAGTTATGGAGTATGAATGAACAATATGAAATGAAGTGCTCTTTTAGCATTATAGCCTCTTAATATCTCTGTGATAGTTTTTAAATGTAATATCAATTCTAGAAAAGGTAGCTCTTATTCTCATGTATAGATTAGCAGTTATCAAATTGATTTCCCCCCCCTAATTTTGACACTCTTCCCTATTTTGGCTTTAGTAACTAGAGGAAAAATACACTGCAGATTTGTAAGACTATAAAGCTTGTGGCAGCTGTCAGGATTGCAGGATTGTTTCTTACTTGGACTGTGTTGACCATAGATCTAGAAATTTTTCTAAATTCCAAAAGAATTGTCTGTTTTGGCATGGAAACTCACATTGTAATGCAGGGAGTTATCCTACACAACACAGAGCAAAGGGGAAATACAAGCAATGCTGTTTTAGGAGATCCCAGAAGTTTATTCCCTCTGACATGTAGCAGTTTGTACCAGCACACATACAGATTCCACTGTGTTAGGGAAACTAAAAAAGCAGCTCCAGTATCATGGTCATGAAAGGAATCTGGTTGGCTAGGCCTAATAGTATGGACTGTGGTATACCTAGACCTGTATACCACAGAGAGATGCATTCCTCTAAGGGAGATGGGGAAGAGTGTTCTTTTCCTAATAGGATTATTGTAAAATGGAAAAGGGCAGATGATTCATTTACTTGGTAACATTGCCCTCAAACTGCGTTAAAGAGCTTTATTCCAGATGGTCAATTAATATTCTGTCAAACAGAGTCAAAATGTATTCCTGCTATTTCCAAGGTAGTAGCACTATTTTGGAACCAGAGTGAGTGCATCCGAAGAAGTGGGTATTCACCCACGAAAGCTCATGCTCCTATACGTCTGTTAGTCTATAAGGTGCCACAGGACTCCTTGCTGCTTTTACAGATCCAGACTAACACGACTACCCCTTTGATCCTTGGTACATCGATTATCTGTTTTAGGGTTTTGATAAACTTCTGTCTTCGATAATAAGACCGCATGATCAAGACATATCAGTCTTGCAGAAGTATTTAGAAGCTAGCAGATTTATATTTTGCTGTCCTGTGTCTCCTAGATTTGGGGTCAAGGAGGACAAAGAACAAGTGACAGTACTGAGTCTGTGCTTTTTTCTGTAATATAATACATTTAATTTAAATCAGCTTGCAATTTAATTTCAAGGTGTTTTAATAGTGCCAAAAAAGTACATAATGCAAAAAACAAACAAAAAATTCTGCAGGAATTAAAACTCTAAAACATGTATGACATCTGCACAAGAGAAGTGCAAGTGTTTACCTGTGTGTGTGGTGTAAAATTCTCTGTGGATTCTTTTTTAAATTCAGTCTAAGCTTTACAGTGCACAAGTCTCTCATGTTCCAGTGGTACTTAGGGTAACCAAACATGGACTGAATCAGACTTTGATCTGATTTGAGTTTCTGGTAACACTGCAACAGGAACCAATTTGTAATCTCTGGATGTCATGATGACCAACAGTAATTCCTCTCCCCTCTTTTTTTTTTTTAGATTCAATGGCACAATGGGATGGAGTCTGGGCACTGTGACCTTCCCCTCTCACGGGGTCTCAGTGCCTCGGCTCTAACTTGAGCCTGAATTTTACACTGCAGTTTTATAGCCCTGCAGCCCGAGTCAGCTGACCCAAACTAGCCATATCTGTGCCTCAGGTCTTTCACTGCAGTGTAGACATAGCCTATGTGTCTTGCCCAAGGCCAAACAGGAAGTCTGTAGTAGAGCAGGGAGTTGATACTGGGTGTCCCGCATTCCAAAACAGCTCTGTAATCAACAGTCCATCCTTCTACAATAATGATTTCTTTGCTACTGCGCTGAAATTGTGCACTTGCGAAATACTCTAAATAGCTGAATATTCTTTTAGAATACTGTTATTAGAAAGTTGCCTTGACAGTTTTGTAGAGACTCTGCAGTTTGTTCTAGCTTTTTATTGCCATATCAATAATCAAATCAATCCCCCACACTATTAATTTCAATTAGTATTGCCTGCTGGTCATAGGTTCTGAAAATACAAAAGATATCAGTCAGCTCTAATTGGGAGCTTTCCAGTAATTTCTTTATGCACAAGTGTATTTACAATGAGCAACTACCGGGCGGCAGCATAAAATTAAAGTCATTTTGTTACGGAGATTAATAAAGAGACTGCAATGCGGACTCTTTTTCATGGGGTATTGGACGAAGACAACCAAATTTGCTTCATATAAGCTACAGAACAGTCATTAGGTGGCAACGCTGATTCGTTTTATTATTAATGTGTTCTTGGATGGGCACATATGTCTACTATTCATCTTCATTAGACTTTCTTTAATCCCAAAGGTTCTGTCATACTACAATGTGAATTAAGGATAATACTCTCTTGTCATGATTGCAGTCAGTCTCCCAATTGGTTGAATGAGAAATGCTGGAAGCAGAATCTCCTGTTGGTCACTGGCAGACAGGAATAGATGGGCTGAGAGTATAAAACAAAAACAGTGCTGAACAATTGCCCTCTAATTGAGGTGTCAGGAAGGGAAGAGCAAAGGAAGTTTAAAAATACTGAAACAAAAGAAAGGGATGAAACATTAAAGAGTGAAGACTGCAATAAAGAGCTCTCGTCTTACCTGTTTTGCTCACCCTCTCTTTATATTTTCCTATATCTCTTCCCATTTTGCTTCAATCTCCCTATCTCTGCAGAAGTGGCACTCCACCCCTCTATAACATATAGTCACAGGATCCGCTCTCCATAACTCTTCTTTGAAATAGAAGACAAGCACTATCCTAGAAAGCAGCAGGAAGTAATATGTGGATTTACTGCAAATGAGTGAATAAGGCAGGTGTTTATAGAACTTTACACCCAAAATCAGTTTTTAGTTGACTAAGAAAGTTAACAACCCAGGTCATAAAGTACATGCAGTGACTATTTTACACCAGAGAATCTAATATTAATTCAAATACAGTAATTATGTACTACAGGTTGGATTAAAGTAAATTTGAGGCATTAAGTATTGCACAGCTGTGACTTAAACAACATGCCTCCAATAATGACCATTAAATATAAAACATATTATATGAAATATAATATTATATAAAATATATTAAATGTTAAAATAAAATATGAAATATAAAACATATATGACATATAAATTGTATTCATGTGACTAGACTGTCTAGTCACATGAATACAATTTATATTTGTTGGTAGATAGGTACTGAATTTCTGAAAAACAGTGTAATGCTATTGAAACTCAACACGAATCTTAAGGAATTGGAAAACTTTGCAATTTGTGTGAGTTTGTCCCACTTGTTATCTGAAGGCTCTTATATAAACTCGGATTTTGAGAGAGAGAGAGAGAGAGAACACATGATCCTTAAACTTATTTGATGCTTTGCTATATCCTGAGGTGGTGTAAAACCAGTAGTTCCACTGACTTCAGTGGAGTTATGGTGCTTTATACCAGCTGAGAATCTGGCACATTAAATACTCATTACATTTTAAATCTGTATCTTATGTGATCTTTCCTTTGTGTTTTGTCTTATAGGTTCTGAACCATGGATAATCTCAGTAAAGCAAACACCACCTTTGCACTCAACCTATTCAAAAAGCTGAGTGAAAATGCCAATACACAGAACTTATTCTTTTCTCCTTTGAGTATCTCCTCTGCTTTGTCCATGGTTTTTTTGGGTGCAAAAGGTAACACTGCAGCCCAGATGGCAAAGGTATGTCTGGATAAACTTGAACCACTTAAGACAATCTTGGTCTAGAAGCTGAACCACAGGTCTCTATTGTATGTTTTGTACCTATGGAAAACTCCCATTATCATCTTTGTGTGCCTGAGAGTAGAATTTTGGTGGCACCATACAGCTGAGGTGCCTTGAAAAAGAGAGAGCTGTCTAGCCGCCTCAAGAGTTAGAAAAGAACTTCTTCAATTACATTCACTGGGATTAATATCAGATTATACTAATCACCTAAATATGTCTTAAAAACAGCCAGGAGCATTTTCTTAAAATCAGGCCCCCTTTAAGGTGTCAAGTTGGGCAACCAAAAAAATCACTAGTCGCTTTTGAAAATGTAGGCCTAGTTCATTAAACTCTTAATGCCAACTCCTGTTCCAGTGAGCACTCAGAACTTCTAGAGAGAAAGAGGGCCTAGGGAAGAAGAGTTGGGTGCCAAGTATGGAGCCCTGAAGTCCCACTGAAAGGTCAAGCAAAGTCCTAAGAGGAGACCCAGGAGACAGAGTCACAAATGTGAAGGGAGAACAAGATTTAGAAAAGGAGAGTGATCAATAGTGGCAAAATTGGCAGGAGTCAGGGAAGATGAGGATGGAGTTGAGGCCCTGAGATCTCTCTGCAAAGAAGGACTTCTGTGTTGCAGTTACATACCCGTTTAGGTTCTCTTAGCTTGTGGGTTTTTAGTGTAGTCTGCTTGGTTTCCTGGGGTGAGAATTACAAATTTCAAAACTAGATTTATAGCTGTCCACTAGAGCCTTGTACAATATTTGGCTTAGGGGAGGAGAAGAGTTGTCTAAACTTGCAGCTTCAACAGTAAAATAGGGTGGAGTTGAAACCGATTCCTTATAATCTGTAAGAACTTTTAGAATTGGGATGTATATGTCTTTTGTTTATAATGATTAACTACCATACTAGCAGACGTTGCTAAAAATTACATATACTGGTGGGTGCGAACATTCTCTTGTTGTGTGTCAGTAAAATCTCTTGCTCAAAATATCAACCAGTACAACAGCTCTGCAATTGTTATGGAATTCATACCATGGCATTTTTTTTAGCAGTTATTACTCTTCAGCAAATCCAACATTTGGGAGGTTGATTTTTTTTTTAAATACTATCTTAATCAGTGTGTCACCTGAACTCAAACTGAGGATGAAGTTTAAGCTTTAGTACTAGTTATGTTTAAATAAACATTGAGACAAATTCTGCTGTTACATTGGTATAAAACTGGAGTAACTATTAGACTTCAATGAAATTGTGTCAGATTTACATCTATGTAAATGAAAGCAGAATATGGCCTGATCTTGATTTTAAAACCATTGACCTACGAGACCTGATCTCAGTGAATTTAGCCCGGAGACTTACCATGGATGTCCCACAGAGTTATCCCAGACTGCATTTGGTTGAATTGGGCCTATTATGTCCTATGGGGATACTTCCTTCGATGAGCTTCCCATCTCCCCTGTTGGTTTGGGAAGCCTCTGAGGTCTTAGGCTATTTTGTTGATTTGGACATTTGCCTGCCCACATGCAGTAAAGCACTGTAGAGCTAAAGTTTTCCCTTATAAAGGGCTTTTCAGGGTGTCTTACTTCACTACAGTGTTTCATACTAGAAGAGCCATTTTTGATCTCTATTAAATAAATCTTGCTCATTAAAGCAATGACTAATGTACTGGAGCACTAGGTCATTCCATAACATTTCTTCATTTCACTAACATTTAAGCTGAAATAAGAACCAGATGTGTTCTTGAATGTACTCCCAAAAGAACCTTCTAGTACAATAGAATGCTAACTATTGTACTATCAGGTGCTTCATTTTAGTAAAGTAGAAGAAGGAAAAGAATGGGTAATGGAACAAAGCAAACGTGAAATGATGCAACAAATAATTCATTATGGAAGGCAAAATGGAGGCCCTGTTAGAAAGGGACAAAGGCAGCAGCATCCTATGGGAGTGCTTGAATTGAAGGCATAGTTCCAAAACATTGCTGGAAGCTTTGGGGAAAGGACTGTTGAAAGGGATTCCATCAACTTAAATCATACCTTGTCTGAAATTTTTTTTAATCTCTGAGTGTTGCAAGTAACCGTTAAGATGAGGGAAAAATAAGGGACATTTCCCCCCAGTTTGTATACTTGTGCATTTGACAGCACTTTGTGTTTCACTCTTTGTTCCATAGAGACACTTTCCCTGTTTGTCAGGCTCTTCCGCACAATGAAACAAATTAAAAAAATGTAACTATAAAGCTACAAAAATCGATATTGGGGCTCTAGAGACGAGTCTGAGACCTGAAGCTACTTTACTCCATTTCAAAACATGAATTTAGATTTCAACTTGATGGTTTTTCTTTAACTCTCCAGAACTGTTCATTTTATGTGTCCTAAAGCTAGGACTGAGTGAGAGGTCTCTTCAAAACAGCTATGTTTATTTCCATGGTAAAATGTTTTTTCAGCAGTGTCTCTCTTCTAACATAATGAGCTCCAAATGTGTTGTGTAATGGGAAATCCTTTCCCTTTTAGGGCTGCCTTGAGTGTTCAGGCTGCAGCTTTCATCTCTAAGCTGCTGAAAGGCATTGTACTAACCTGTCCCAAAGCACATGTTTCAGCACATGTGGGTCATGCTGAGTGTATTCCTGTCTCTTTCTATAGGTGCTTTCTCTGGACGAAGCTGAAGAGATTCATAATGGATACCAGTCACTTATTTCTGAAATTAACAAACCAGGCACTAATTATGTGCTTAGGATTGCCAACCGGCTCTATGGGGAAAAGACGTTTAAATTTCTTGCAGTAAGTCAAACGTTCAGTTTGTTTTTGTGTTATAACACATTTGCTACGTTTCCACTTTTGAGTGCAAATCAAGGGATTGGCTTTAATCTACAGGCACTATGTAGTTCAGGACCTGACTAACCAAAGCAAGTCTCCTTGTAAAATCCAAACATTTGTGTGCTCAACTGATTGTTTGACAGTCGCTAGCTCTGAACTCTTGAGAACTGGAACGGAGTGCTGTCAATGGAAGGTCCAACAAACCCCAACTCTTCAGCATTCCATTAATCACTCAGGCATTCTTGGCCAGGAGCTAAGATTTTAAGAATTTCCTTCAAATGGTGGGCAGGGAGGAGAATAGGCATTATTGTGTGACTTTGGGGGGGGGGGGGTCTTCCCTCCCCTTAAATTGGACAATGCATTCAAAGGACACAGCAAGGGACACATAATTTTTTTTTTTAAATCAGACAGAAGAGCGATTAGAAATTCTCCAAAGACTTAGCTGAGAGTAACGGGTACTGGGGTATATATTTCCCTTTTAAAATGTATCCAAAAAGTGTACCCCTGATTTTAACCTTACTCTTTCAGACCCCCTTCTTTCATCTCAGAAAATTAAGAGGTAGCTGAAAGTCTCACTTGAGTTCTAGACTCAAAAAAACAAACTTACATTTTCAGTAAGGCAATCAACCTTACCCTCCCCAATCTACAGTTATTTTATTACTAAAAGGGATTGCCAGTATAAATTGGCTCAGATCCAGAGAGCCTCTTCTCAATTAAAGTTAAAACCACTCTGATTAAATATTTAAACTTGGCATCTTTGGCATTTAGTCCATAAAATAGAAGACTTCAAAATACAAATTGGAAAGAGAGAGAGCATGATTTTGACCTAACCACATAATTACTGACCTATTGACATTTGCACAGTAGACCTTTCATAAGGCTGAAGAGCAGGTTATTATGGTCCACACATACTATACAAAAAAGATATAGAAATAACCCCCCTGAGATTTCAGTTCTAAACTAGATCAGGTTTGGGTTACTCTGGGAGGGTTACAAAAAATGTTATCTAGAGACCAATTTACTTGTACTCTCAAACTGAAGCAAATTGATTGCATCACTCTCATCATGCAGTCTTGTTGTTGATCTGTCAGTAAGCTGGCTGCTCGGACTAAGAATGTAATAATAGAAAATAAAATGTTCAGTTTGAAAAGAAGTGACAACAAGTTGGTGTTAAGACTGACTCTTTCTGAAGGGATGGAGGAAGAAAAGGTAGATTCTATGTTTGAGTCTTCTACAACTGCACGCCAGAAAAATATATTGTTAAGACATCCTGCTTTGTTTGTCCTAGACATTTATAGACTCCTGCCAGAAATTCTATCATGCAGAGCTAAAACAACTTGACTTCTCTAGAGCTGCAGAAGATTCCAGAAAATACATAAATTCCTGGGTAGAAGAAAAAACTGAAGGTAAGTAGCTTGCAGAGTTCCACAGTGTCTCTCTAAACAGCTAAAGCCTGCTTAAAAAGCATATGGCCATAGGAGAGATACAATAAGAGAAGGAGAAGAAAAACCGAACTCAATCCTTCAGATTAAGATGTAGTTCTTGTATTGTGCAGATGTTAGAGGATACTGTAGTTCAGTGGTCCCCAACCTTTTCCGTGGGGCGGGCGCCGGATGACTAGCCGCCGAGGACCGTGGCCGCCAGACAAGCAGCTGCCGAAATGCCACCGAGAAGCGGCAACATCAAGAGGCGTTGCCGCCGAAATGCCGCCGTGAAGCAGCGTCATCAAGAAGCGTCGCTGCCGAAATGCCGCCGAAATTCGGTGGCAGCGCTTCTTGACGTTGCCGCTTCTCGGTGGCATTTCGGCGTCTGCTTGTCCGGCGGCCAGTAGGTGGGTGCACATGGATGCCTCTAACTTCTGCACAATACAAGAATTTTGGGCACCGCGTTGAGGACCCCTGCTGTAGTTAATAACACAACTAGGTAGATAGGTGTGTATCAGCTAAAAACTATGCTTCCTTTAATGTGTCCTAAAGGTAAAATCCAGAATCTGTTGGCTCAGGGTGTTGTTGATTCAATGACCAGACTAGTCTTGGTGAACGCCATCTACTTCAAAGGCAACTGGGCAACCCAATTCAATAAGGATTGCACTGTGGAAAGGCAATTTAAAATTAACAAGGTATGAAGTAGGAAAATGTCACTCATTTTTCACTACACTTTCACCCAAAGAAAACAAGAAATGCTTTTAATCAGGATTGCCCTAAGTACATTTTACCACAACCCTCTATTCTTTCCCATCCCATCCCCTCAACACAACCCCTTTGTTTAGTTTATTGTAAACATCTTTGAAACTACATTTTCAAATAAATGCATTAACGTGGCTGTATCCCTTGTTTCCTTCATTCTCTCTCTGTTTTCTGCTATACCTCTCTGTGTATCTTTTCAGCATTGGAGGACAGTAGCCTTGAACATAATTACAGAACTTACAATAGTCAGAATTTTAAAATGTAAGAGAAGAACGTGGATAAATGAGTGTCAGACAGTTTGGGATTCCATACATTGTTCAGTGTTTAGAGAACCTGTAAGTCATTTAACATCCCTGTCCTCGAATCTGTTGCTGTTTTGTGTGCACAACTACCACAGAATTATGGTTACTTACAGAAATTGGTCCCCTTTGCTTCAGTTTTTACCCAATGATAAAATTGGAACATGAAAAATGCTCAACTACTTCATGTTTTATAAGGTTTGATTTGTAAAATGTGTGGTGATTGCTAATTCTCCTCAAAGCAATGTAAATCAGGAGCAAATCTACTGCAGTCCGTGGAGCTAAAACAGCTATACTTAGACTGTAAGCTCTTCGGGACAGGGTCGGTCTTCTTGCTAGCACAGTGGGGTCTTGGTCCATGACTGGGACTCCAAGGGGTATGATAGTATAAAAAATAAGTGAAAAGAATTTGGCCCTTACTGTCTACAAGCAGAAGGGAACACGCATGTGTTCAGATGTTTTTACACATGGAACGCTTCTGTTTACAGCAAACTTTGATCAAAACAAGATCACTTTTGCTTTAAAATGGATTCCACCATTAAATTGATACACAAATTAGATCAGGTTTCTTTTTTTTAGCTACTCACATCACAGTGTGCAAATCTCCTCATCTTAAAGTGCATCTACTCTACCCCAAGGCATAATACAGTAATTCTCAATGTGGTGATAGGCCAGCCCTCCTTCTTGGGGAAGCTCATGCATCCTCTTGAGGCTGTCTCCACATACACCTCTACCCCGATATAACGTGACCCGATATAACATGAATTCGAATATAACGCGGTAAAGCAGCGCTCCAGCGGATCAAAGCAAGTTCGATATAATGCAGTTTCACCTATAACGCGATAAGATTTTTTGGCTCCCGAGGACAGCGTTATATCGGGGTAGAGGTGTAGCACAAACAGGGACTGGTGACATGACTCTGAAGAGCATACCAAGAAACTGAATGAAATGTGAGCCACATTGTATATTTACTCATACCTTCCTGGATGGTGAAAGTCATTCAGGAGTGCCTGAAAGTCCTACTATCTCTCGATGCCATCTTTTAGAGAGAGAATTTTATTGCCCAGCCCAACACATGCTATAGTCAGGCAGCACCCCAGAAGCCATGATTTGGACAAACTGGAGAAATGGTCTGAGGTAAATAAGGACAAATGCAAAGTACTCCACTTACAAAGGAACAATCAGTTGCACACACACTAAATGGAAAATGACTGCCTAGGAAGGAGTACTGCGGAAAGGGATCTGGGGATCATAGTGGACCACAAGCTAAATATGAGTCAACAGTGTAATGCTGTTGCAAAAAAAGCAAACATAGTTCTGGGATGTATTAGCAGGAGTGTTGTAAGCAAGACACGAGAAGTAATTCTTCCACTCTACTCTGCTCTGATTAGGCCTCAGCTGGAGTATTGTGTCCAGTTCTGAGCACCACATTTCAGGAAGGATGTGAACAATTTGTAGAGAGTTCAGTAAAGAGCAACAAAAAATGATTAAAGGTCTAGAAAACAGGATCTATGAGGGAAGATTGAAAAATTGGGTTTGTTTAGTCTGGAAAAGAGAAGACCGAGAGGGGACATGATAACAGTTTTCAAGTATGTAAAAGGTTGTTACAAGGAGGAGGGAGAAAAATTGTTTTTCTTAACCTCTGAGGATAGGACAAGAAGTAGTGGGCTTAAATTGCAGCAAGGGAGGTTTAGGTTGGACATTAGGAAAAACTTCCTAACTGTCAGGGTGGTTAAGCACTGGGATAAATTGCCTAGGGAGATTGTGGAATCTCCATCATTGGAGATTTTTAAGAGCAGGTTAGACAAACACCTGTCAGGAATGGTCTAGATAATTAGTCCTGCCACGAGTGCAGGGGACTAGACTAGATGACCTCTCGAGGTCCCTTCTAGGTTCTTTGATTCTATGATTGTTTGGAAAAAATCCAGATACTACCAAGATAAAAGACGGCCTTTTAAATTTACACTGTGAGAGAAATACATATCCCCAATACAGAGGAGGTATTTTTAAAACTGGTTTGTTTTAAGAAAACAGATAGGCATTAGAACCAATCGTATCGTATAAATTCTGTTAATTCAATGGGATTACACACATGCTTAAAACTAAACCCTTGAGTAAGTGTTTGCAGGATCAGGGCCTTAACCAGAAGATTAGTTTAAGAGGACTGTAAATTAATCCACCTGATTACTGAACGGTACAAATACCAACCCTTCCACTATCATTTACAAAAACTTATTCTAGTACCTATACGTTTTAGGAAAATAAACCAGTTTTCAAATACTTCCTATGTATTGTAGACATATATTCCTCCGATGCTGTAAATTTAAAGGGAAGTGTTTTAGCTTGGTAGCATGTTATTTTTTTTTTCCAAACAAACATGGACCAATGTTATTTTATTGCCAGATATTCTGAATTTACATCTTGAATTATCATGTTTCACTGTTAGTTAACATTAAAAATTACTCAGGTGGTGCTAATTCCAATACTGACATAGATAGTAAACATCAGCATGAGTCTATGAACCAAGTATACATTTCCACTCATAGAAACGAATATTGGTATTTAGGCACCCAAGCATTAAAAATTAATCCGATTTACATGAAAAGAAAATCAAAGCATATACGTATTTCTGCATTATGTGCAATTCTGCGCAATATTTAAAACAATGCTGTGTTAAATTCTGAGTGAAAAATTCTGCCAACTATAAAAAAGTACATTATATTAACGATAAGCATTTTAGAACTACATAGGCAGAAATAAACCCATGGAAATTTTATGCTTAAGTAAAGCAATAGGCCTGATTCTGTTCTTATTTACACAAGCTTTACACCAATGTAACTTAAATTGATTTCAACAGTTACTCTAGAATCAGGCCCATAATGTTGAAATTCCTCAATGTACTGTGAATTCTTTTTCTACTGCATAAAATATTTCAGCTAAACAGCATTTTGGGGGCACCTTTATATTCTGATTAGAAGCAAACACTGGCCCTGTGTCAAAATATTCAAATCTAGCAATGCATTAGCAAATCTGAGCCAAAACAGAGATGCTGATGCAGATGGAATAAAATCTGCTACCAGAGGACAACTGGTTGTTTGAAGTATTCCTCTTGTTTAGTCATATATTGATCTTTCCCAGCTTACAACATTTGGGAGGCAATGTGGTTCAATGGACAGAGGGCAGGCCAAAGAGTGAGAAAACCAGGATTCTACACATACAGGAAGTTGTTCAACTTTTCCTAGCATCCCAGTTTTCCCATTCCAGTTCTATGATTCTATGAGTGGAAACCACGGACTTTACTAATTACTGCTTGGGGGTCTAACCTCCTTCCTATTTGTGGATAATGTAATGAAAATGCAAGTGGATACACCCGCTTACCATCTGTATAGTGGACCTCCCCAAATCTGGTCTTCAGACTTTGATAGGTAATAGACAGTACAAGTAGTGTTGATGGATGACCTGCTCTTGTCCATGGATAAGAGACATACATTCACACTCTTGGATCTCTCTGAAGCATTTGATAGAATGCTATTGTCCTGCCTTAGACCTACTGGGGAGTTGGTGCTAATCTTTCATACCAGGCCATTCCCAGAAAGAGCCCTAACTTGTCAAGTTGCTTAGTTCTCCCTTTTCTTCTTCGAGGAGGGGAGGGGGAATCAGTACTATGCTGATTCCCCATTGAATACAGGGTCATATTAAGGTTTTGACCCTAATCTTCAAAGCTGTCTATGAAACTGGCCTGAGCTGCTTGAGGACTGTGTTTTCTTTATGACAGGGAATAAAGCTTTTAAAAGAATTCATTACGAACTACAGAACTGTCAGTCACAAAATCTCGAGTGGAAGATGGCAGATGACCCACAACTATGGAATTCACTTTATAAGACATAGGAATGATCACAAATCTCAGTGCTTCCAGAACAAACCGTAAAACTCACTCTTTTATCCCCAGCCTGCTTACGCTGACTAGTCATTGGTGAACTAAAGAACTGTCAGAAATGGAGTTCAGATAAGCATGCAGAAATCCAGATGCTAACTGAGCTTTTAGGCTCCTCTCTGATATCAACCGTGAACACTCCCAACAGCCTTTCCAGCATACTAATAGCCACTCTCTTTTTCTACTAATAGCCACTCTCTTTAAACTACTCACAGGATCACTGTTTGTTTTTGCTGCCTGCTCCTTTCCTAAGATCTGGCAAGATCCTTAAGAAAATCTGGCTTTGTGCCCCTGTCCACTCAACCCCTCGTTTTCTGTATTAACAGGCGATAGCAGCGGTGGCCATATTTGCCATGTAACATTCAGAGGTTTGAAATCTTCTGCCTACTAGTGTGAAACTATTTAGGCTCAGAGGTCCAGTGTTTTAACAATTGTGTTGATAGGAAGCTACACAGTAAGCAACTAAAATACCTGTAGTGTTTTCCTCAAAATAAATGTCAAGGGACTGGGCATTACAAATGGGAAAAGCCTGATAGAATTTTGGTTCATTCCCTGTCACCCCAAAGGGCAATGGTAGGACCCTTCCCTACAATATTTTCTAGTGCTCTGTCCAGCCTAATTTCAGATGTCCCATGTGATTTGAATCCCAGTTCTTCTAGTTTAGTACCAATATGCTGGCTCTGTAGTACTTGTTGACACTGATACTTTTTTTTTTTTTAAAGAATGAGAGCAAACCAGTGCAGATGATGTTCAAGGAAGCTAAATTTAACATGAGATACGTAGGAGAGTTTCAGACCAAAATCCTTGACCTCCCTTATGTTGATAAGGAGACTAGTATGATCATCCTGCTTCCTGATGAAATCCAAGATAATTCCACTGGCCTGGAGCAGGTAAGGCATTTGTACTGAATACAAAGCTCAAATCCTGCTAGAGAAGAGCATTTGACAAAATCTCATTTAAATCTGTGAATTCACGTCCCAATCTCCGAACTCATCAGTATTAGCACAGGGTGGGAGAGCTGCGGAGGCGTTACATCTGTCCCCCAAGAGATGGGAATACCATGTGTCACTGTCAAGTAAGCCCAGCTCTCTCTGATGTCCAGAGAAATGTTAAGTTCTGAAAAGAGAGACTTCGTGACCAGGCATTGGGATGAAGTCAGAATGTAGTGAGTGACAGATTGAAGGAGATCCTGGAGAGCTTCCACTGTCACAAAAATCAATTCCTGTTTGATGGATTTCTCCCGCCATATTCCTTTCTAACTGTTGTGGATTGGGCTCTCCCTCACTGTATCTGACCCTCTACCTAACATTTCTTCATATGGGAGTCCTCAAGTGCTCCTCCATTCAAGAGCTACTGATTTCCTTTCTGTGCTATATTTTTACTGGGCTGGCAAGGGACAGCGAAATAGTAATGCCTCTCCCACAGTAGCCACCTCTGCCAAGTACACGTCATTACTAGTGACAACATGCAATTGCATGAACTTGTTACCATGAAGGATGGTCTTGGGAGGGTACCTGCATATAGCACAGCGGAGCTCTGATCCTAACTGGGGGGCCTTTTGACTGTATTGAAAAAAGAATAAGAATGTTTCTGACTGTCATTTATTTTTGGCTTGTGACTACAGCAATAACATTCATTCCAGACCAGGAGAGGATGCTAATCTCTACTGTGTAAACACACACAGTGGGCATTGTTTCGTTAGTATAAATTCATGGCTTTTCTTATAATTTTGTGACCTTTTTTTCTTGTAGCTGGAAAGAGAACTTACCTATGAGAAACTTACAGAGTGGATAAATCCAGAAATGATGGGCTATACTGAAGTGGAGGTGTTTTTACCCAGATTTAAGTTGGAGCAAGTTTATGATCTGAAGCCTGTTCTGAAGAGCATGGGAATGGCTGATGCATTTGACAGCGACAAGGTGGATTTATCTGGAATGTCAGCCAGCAATGACCTAGTTCTGTCGGAGGTTGTTCACAAGTCCTTTGTGGAGGTAAACGAAGAAGGCACGGAGGCAGCAGCTGCTACTGCATTAGTGTTCCGTAAGCTTTGTGCACGGATTGTACCACGGTTCACTGTTGACCATCCTTTCCTCTTCTTTATCCGGCACAACAAAACTGGCAACATTCTGTTCTATGGCAGATTTTGTTCCCCCTAAAAAGAAAAAATGCAGCCATTAACACAGTAAAGTTATTTCCATTTTACTATCTTGGGATTTTTTTTGCACTCTACGCAACAAGCTTTGTACAGATGCTGTACATTACATGGTGCAACCCTAAACATCCTTCTCTCTTGTGCCTGAAACAGCTTTTTGTGGTCCTCTATTCAAATTTAAGCAACAGTTTTAAATAACAGGATCATTTAATATTTATTCCAAGTCGTAAGACTTCAAATGGCATTTTCCATAGTTCACTGTAAAGCACCCCTTGTATCCTGTATACCTTAATAAATGCAGGGTTCCTTAACTTGAGTCCATCTCTAGACATAACACCTTGCTTAATGCATCTCTCCATCTCTGTACATATTCCCCTAGAAATTTGGTTCTCATACTTGGGGTTGCTTAGCAGCAGGTAGTAAGATCTCGTGGGGAGAGGAAAACGAAAGAAGACTGACTTCTGACTGACCTCCAAATGCTTTTTGCAAATTTCCCTTCTCCCTGTCTCATTTTCCAGACTGGTTCATTCTGTGTCTAGCTGTGTCCCCATTTAAAAAAACAAACAAATAGCTCTTGGCAGCCATCTAACAGATTTTTATGAACGATGCTAACACAACTGTTATTCTTGGGGAATAATTGAGCAAGTACTTATTCAAGACAAGGAATGAAGTCAACTCCACTGAAGTCAGTGGTAAAACTTCTTATTGACTTCAGTGGGGTCAGAATTTCACTCTGCATATGTCTTATTAGTTAACCTGGGTTACACTAATATTTTTAATACTTTGAAATAGGACAGATATTTGCTTAGACTGATAATGCTAAACTGTCCAGCCATAGTGATCTTATCCAGTGATTTTGGTCTTGCTGTTTCTGCTCCTTGAACCAACAATAAAGGAACTGATGTGAAGTGCTGTGGGGTCAGGTTTTGTTTGGTTTTAATTGTGTAGTTCTTCAGCTGGAGTGAGATTGAAACAAACATTGTGTGAATTTTGCCATCAATAACTAGCAGGGACAGGCTCTGCCATTCTAAGACTGCACTAGCAGGGCTCCCACCTCCAATGAAGTCCAGTATTTATTGCCTCCTTTATAATACTTGGCTGCCAAGAACATATGTAAATAGAGGCAATAGGATGGTTCAATTGGAACATAGAATTTAGTGTTGTTCTGAGTGTTGCAGCTAACTCAGTTTTAGTCTCAAATTAGGTTTGCCAACAGCATCTCATAACCTGGCAGAGTGAAGTCTGAGTAGGTAAGGGCACAGCTGTCTCTTCTATGGATGGAATTAGTTTCAGTGAAAACCTCGTTGTTGAAAATAACCTTTCACTGTATTATAAATGGCAATAAGATACCAGTCCTGGATTGTATGCAAGGTTTTCATTCCCTCTGCCAACTACAAATCCTGACCCTTCACAATCGTTGCCCCTACAGGCACTGGAACAGAGTCCAGCATTATAGAAACACTGACTTGACTTTAAAGGTGGTGAAAAGGAACAGTCCCTGTGGGCAGAGCTAGAGCATTCTAAGCTGCCCTGGGAGCTGACAGTGGACATGCACCACAGCTTTTCCTTAACTCCGGAGAAATTGAGGAAAACCCTCCTACCAACTGAGCCAGTTCACTATTAAAATGTATTTCATTATGTGTATTTCAGTGGTGTCTAGAGCTCCAACCATTACTGGGGGCCTATTGTGTTTGTACAGGGAGACAAAATACTCAAGACAGAAAAGGAGTGGAAATAGGGAGTCAAGTGACTTTTCTGAAGTCACAGCCGGTCACTGGCACAGCTGGGAATACCACTCAGGTCTCTTGACTCCCAGGGCCCTGTATCCTAGATCCACGCTGCCTCATTGCCACCAATGATTTTGGCTCTGTGGTGGCATAAGCGAGAACACCACAACTGACTTTAGGTGAGTTGCTCATGCTTCAATCAGCAATGATTTTTGGCCTATAATTCTTTCACTTGGCAGGAAAGAAATGGGAGACTTTTTCAATTAGCTTCACTTACACAAGCTGCAGGCAATAGTACATTTTTTTAAAATTGTCATCCATTACTCAATGCAATAGAAATTCTGTGCATAAATGTAAGTTCAGCATTTAAGAAGTTGCTCTGTGTAACTAAGTTCAGCAGCAACAGCACTCTTTGTTTTACTTCCATAGTTTTAGGGTTTTAAAATCGTAGAGTCACATGCTTCAGTGTTAAGTTCTTAGGCAGTGAAAAGTGAAAATAAGAGCAAGGGCTGTTTACAATGGTGTCCTGACCAAATCCCAACTTAGGTTAAGGTATTCTGCAACCTAACAGCTCCCTACATTAACCCGTTCTTCAGTCTTTGGTGTAAACTAGTGCTCGTATGTAATACTGAAAATCTGTTCCAGCTCACAGGTGACTGCATTTCTGTGGTAGGTGAAGGGATGCCATAGACTTGCCAATTGTGCCTTCATTGTACCTTTAAGAAAACTAAATTCACCTCAGTCTTTGGAGCATTCTAGGTGTTCCCCATAGTAAGGGAAAGTTTAGGAAATACCGAGATAGTAGTCTTTTGTAAAAGACAAAACTAAGAAGTTTAAGGGAGACTACTGCCTCGCAATCACTTAATCCATCACTGACGTATACTCATCTCTGGGGTAGAATGCTGCAGCTATTAACAGGACAACATTCACCACACACAGCTTAAGACAGGAGCAAAAGAATAAGCTACATAACAGGCTCAATATTTACCAAATTCTGTGACACCTCTTGGATGAAAGGGAAAGCTGGCAGTGAGATTTCTTCTCCACCCCCAACAGAAAATCAATCTCATCTCATATAGCATAAAGTCTACAAAGGTGTTTAATTCAACAAATTTGTTGGAGGTCAGAATGTGAAACTATAGTGGTAGGTTACAAGTTTTTGGTAAATTGTTTCCAAGAATGTTACTCTGAAGCTTACATGGAGTTTTGGCATTTTTTAGACTTTTGTAAGAACGTTTCTCCATAGGGGCCAGGGACCTGTATATTGCAGAGTTTGGGCCTCTTGTGTGAATTTCCTCTCTCTATCTCTGATAAGTAAAGGAAATATTGTCCTCTTTAGATAATAGTATTTGGAGAGATTTATCCATCGTTTGTCTTTTAAATCAAAAACTACACTCTTAACATACACTACTGCACTGACACTACTGCAAGAGTTTATTTTGGACCATTAGTGAAGTATTTATAAGTGTGAGGTCTGCACTGACGGTTACTATTTATACTGTGACAACACTCAATGGTTCCAAGCAGAATTGGGGCCTTATTGGTAGGTACAAACTCATAGAAAGAAAGTCTCTGCCCTGAAGCGTTTACAGTCAAAACAAACAAGATCTATGCAGGAATGGGAAATGGGCTATGCTGTGCAAGCACAGTGATTGAATGGTAGGCACGCATCTTATTAATTCCATGGGGGCATTTTTTGTTTTTAATGTTAACTTTCATTATTTAGTCTTCCATATAGCCATAGTTAATCACTTAAAAAAAAAAAAAAAAAAAAAAAGCCTCCCCAGCTGGTGATTTAGTTACCTTTCTGAGGACAGCTGTCCTATACCCAACAAGTAAGCTGGGCTGATTCACTACTTGCCTTCTGCTTTCCTACTTTAGACTGACTAAAATATCACAACAGTCAATCAGAAGAACCCTTCAACAACTGTGCTGACTACACAGTCCCTGGAGCTCATCTTACCAGCTGGAAGAGAAGGGAAGACTTCCCATCTGGCTGTTCAGCAAACATGCAACTATTGTCTCCAATTATATTATTCTACCTACTTTAAAAATTGGAGGTTGTGATTGCAACAAACAGGGGAAGTGTGCTCTTGTCATCTTCATTTCAAAGATGGGATATTACCTAATAAATGGTCACCTGAACATCAGTGGTGTCTCCCCTGTAAGGCTAGACTCATGAAGCCTGGATAACATTTGTTGTTGCCTTAGCAGTGTATTTCCTTCACCTGATGATGTCACGGCCAGCAGTACCCAGTGTGATTCTGTGCACTCAGAGAGGCAAAGGCAGCACTGCGGCTGAAAAAAGGCAGGAAGCTCCAGGGGCCCAGTACTTTCTGCCTTTCAGTCATGTAGCCCCATGAACTCTTCCAATGTTGTAACTACCAGATAAACAAACTAAATTAACTTGAACAAAGTTTACTATAGCATAACTATGGACACGGGCTTACCACTGAGCAAAACAGAGAAAAATTAACAATAGCAGACTAAGTTACTGGACCCCGTATCACGTCATAGTAGAGAACAGCAACATAAAGAAAAGGCACTGGTTGAAAAGGTGTTTCTGGAGGAGCCTGCTCTCCCACCGGAGGCAGAAAAAATTGTCCACACCTTTGAAGCGTGGATAATACCAGCGGTCTAGATCTGTGCACCTTTTTCCAGCCTGCATACTGCTTCCTGCAGAGTTCATAAAATCTCACCAGCAAGGGCTCCTCTCTCTGCCTTTTCAGGGGAAAACAAAAGCTTGGCATATCAGGATAAGGGGCTGAGAGATCTTTTCTACAAATCTTGTCAGTCTCATTTATCTGAGGGAGGTAATAAACCTACGACTGATAGAAGCTGGGAGGGGAAGACAATTCTCCAAAATTGTTCTGTACACGCCACCCTGAAGCTCTGGTACTCACCACTGGCAAGAGACAAGATATTGGGCTCGATGGACCATTGGTTGGACCCAGCGTGGTTGTTCTTATGCACATTCCTCTCTTTTGAAACTCTTTTTGTGTAAATTGTCAAGTCCTTTCCTCTTGTGATGAAAGATTTTTGTAATTTGTTTTAAGGGGATATTTCAGCCCAGCCCAGCCCAGCCTGCACGCACGCTCCCCACACCAGGCCTGGCTAAACACGCAGGGTTGAGTCACCAGTTCATGTGTCTCTCCTACTGCCTGGAACCAGTGAATCCCCAGCCGGCTGCAGGGTAAGAAACAGCAGCGGTGAATTTGTCCCAGTCCAAGAGCAGGGGAGGGGGAGCCGTGCTACTTGCTCTTTAGCTCCGAGAAATGGGGCTAAGGGGACAACCGTGCATCATGTGCTGGGGACCGAGCAGGAGCCTGCAATCTGCCCCCCTCCAGCGTATTAGAAATGTGCAGCTTGGGCTGGTCCCGAGCGCCTCGGCCTGTTCTTCCTTCCCCCTCACTGCATGCCCAGAGGGGACCTGGAGGCAGCCCTGCAGGAGAGAAAAGCCCACAGTACCAGCTGAGCCTCTCCCACCCACTCCCAGGGAGATGAAGCTGCTTTGAAAGAGCCTGCCCATGGCAAGTTCTCCGCAGCCTTCCAGGGAAGGCCAGGGATGCAGTTTCTCCTCCTTCTCCTCCCTTTCTTATGATTTGCTTCCTCAACTTTCACTCACGGGCAGAAGCAAAACAGGTACAAGTCAGGTTTAAGTGAAGGAAGAGTGTCCACTCTTAAAGCGGCACCAGTTAAACATCACAACTTCTGTGTGTGGACAAGCTGCCAGAGACTGGAGGGGCAAAGGGCCTGTCTGTGCTGTAGCAAATACCTAATGGTGGGGCAGTGGCATGATGCATGAACATTTACTCCTGGGGGAATTGTGTGGGGGAAAATTAAAAATTCTGAGCTCAATATCTTAAAATTCTGCATATTTTATTTATGAAAATAACAAAATAATCATGGCAGTTTCAATTATTTTGGTAATTTATTTCAAAACACCTGTCAACAAGTATGTTTGTAACAACAAAAATGATTCAGGAAATTTTTTGACAAGTAGATTCCTTACTAGGCATATTAATACAGATCTTTGAGTAATGATTCATTTAAACTACAATACAGAAGTACACCTTACTCACAGAGTTGTGCTTACTTCATAAGGAATCCTGCTGAAGTGAGTAGGACTGCCATGGAGAAAAGCACTACTCACCATGATGTGGAGCAGAGGGAGATGGGAGAGTTGGAAAACAGAGTCTGACCTGTTCATACCTGAACATACAGTTAACACTGTACACTGATACAAACTCCTACAGAACGGGTGTGAGTTAGGGATGTATTAGCAAGAATATTGTAAGCAAGACGCAAGAAATAATTCTCCCTCTCTACTCAGACCTGATAAGGCCAGTTCTGGGTACCATACTTTGGGAAAGATGGAACAAATTGGAGAAAGTTCAGAGGAAAACAACAAAAATGTTTAAAGGTCCAGAACACATGACCTATGAGAAAAGATTGAAAAGGTTTGTTTAGTTTGGAAAAGAAAACATTGTGTGGGGACATGATCACAGTCTTAATGCACAGCCAAAATTGTTACAAAGAGAAGGGTGATAAATTGTTTTCCTTAACCACTGAGGACAGGACAAGAAGTAATGGCCTTAAATTATGAAAAGGGAGGTTCAGGTTGGACATTAGGAAAAACTTCCAAACCGTCAGGGTAGTTAAGCACTCGAACAAATTACTTAGGTGGTTTTGGAATCTCCATCATTGGAGGTTTTTAAGAACAGGTTAGACAAACACCGGTCATGGATGCTCTAGATAAAACTTAATCCTGCCTCAGTGCAGGGGACTGCACTAAACGACCTATCGAGGACCATTCCAGTCCTATATTTCTATGATCCTCTGTGGCTCCTTACTCTATTGAATATGTGAACGCTCCCCTAACTTGGAGCTAAGTTCTCTCCTCTGCTAATGTGCTCCAGCCAGAGAAAGCAGGGCTCTTGTTTGGAGTGAGGAGTGAGCCAAAGGTTCACAGGTGAACTCCATTTCTACACCACTGGTGGTACTGAGGGAGATGAGTAGGACTCAAGTGGGGGAGAAAAAAACAACAACCTACATCTCCCACTGCAGTGCTATGCAAATCTTCAAATCTCCTTCAGCTTGAACTTGACATTTCCTGTATTTATCATTAGAGTCAGAGAAAACTACTGTGATTCTATTAACATTGCTGTGGGGGGAGGGGGGGGGAATGGGGGGAGGACTCATCAGAGTAAGAGAGACCTACCTCAGATGTTGGTATATTTGTTTAATTGAGAAATTATGTCATCTTTTAAATTATTCAGCTGTAAAAGTTGCTTATTTGTTGGTTACTGACAACAGAAAGGGAATCCCTGCCCAAAAAAGCGTATGATCTGTGTCCTGCCTGTTCCTAGCTCTGCATGGGCTAAGTTTTGTGTCCATGTGGTGCTCATGGCAGGATCAAGGCCTAGGGGACAGAAAAAGGCAGGATGTACTGAGTAATCTAGGGGAACCAGATTTGTAACCTACCGTTTTTGAGTGACTATGTAAATTGTAAGTATGGTGAATTATTCATATGGGATGGTGATAATTTCTGGGATAACAGAGGTGTCAGCTAATACTTAGAACTCCTTATCTGTTTTACTGGACACATTATAATCTGAGATTCATAGATTATAAAGCCAAGAGGATTATGAAGACCACTATGATCATCCGGTCTGACCCCCTGTATAACATGGACCATAGGACTTCCCTGAATTAATCATTATATTCCTCATCTTATTTCAGAAATACCATGCCAGGTGTACAGATTTAATAGGTTTGTATTAAATAACCCATCAGGCTCCAGCAATCTGATTAGAATTCTCACTACCATCCTTTATAAAGATGGAAACAGAGCCAAAACAGCAAGAGACAGGCCACGCGCTGAGATGAATAGCAATAGACATGTCAAACTCAGCTGCAAAAAACCCACAAAAAACTAACAAGAACATAAGAACATAAGAAAGGCCGTACCAAGTCAGACCAAAGGTCCATCTAGCCCAGTATCCTGTCTACCGACAGTGGCCAATGCCAGGTGCCCCAGAGGGAATGGACCTAACAGGCAATGATCAAGTGATCTCTCTCCTGCCATCCATCTCCATCCTCTGACAGACAGAGGCTAGGGACACCATTCCTTACCCATCCTGGCTAATAGCCATTAATGGACTTAACCACCATGAATTTATCCAGTTCTCTTTTAAACGCTGTTATAGTCCTAGCCTTCACAACCTCCTCAGGTAAGGAGTTCCACAAGTTGACTATGCGCTGCGTGAAGAAGAACTTCCTTGTATTTGTTTTAAACCTGCTGCCTATTAATTTCATTTGGTGACCCCTAGTTCTTGTATTATGGGAATAAGTAAATAACTTTTCCTTATCCACTTTCTCCACATCACTCATGATTTTATATACCTCTATCGTATCCCCCCTTAGTCTCCTCTTTTCCAAGCTGAAGAGTCCTAGCCTCTTTAATCTCTCCTCATATGGGACCCGTTCCAAACCCCTAATCATTTTAGTTGCCCTTTTCTGAACCTTTTCTAGTGCCAGTATATCTTTTTTTAGATGAGGAGACCACATCTCGAGTATTCGAGATGTGGGCGTAGTATTCGATTTATATAAGGGCAATAATATATTCTCAGTCTTATTCTCTATCCCCTTTTTAATGATCCCTAACATCCCGTTTGCTTTTTTGACCGCCTCTGCACACTGCGCGGACATCTTCAGAGAACTATCCACGATGACTCCAAGATCCTTTTCCTGACTTGTTGTAGCTAAATTAGCCCCCATCATATTGTATGTATAGTTGGGGTTATTTTTTCCAATGTGCATTACTTTACATTTATCCACATTAAATTTCATTTGCCATTTTGTTGCCCAATCACTTAGTTTTGTGAGATCTTTTTGAAGTTCATCACAGTCTGCTTTGGTCTTAACTATCTTGAGCAGTTTAGTATCATCTGCAAACTTTGCCACCTCACTGTTTACCCCTTTCTCCAGATCATTTATAAATAAGTTGAATAGGATTGGTCTGAGGACTGACCCTTGGGGAACACCACTAGTTACCCCTCTCCATTCTGAGAATTTACCATTAATTCCTACCCTTTGTTCCCGGTCTTTTAACCAGTTCTCAATCCATGAAAGGACCTTCCCTTTTATCCCATGACAACTTACTTTACTTAAGAGCCTTTGGTGAGGGACCTTGTCAAAGGCTTTCTGGAAATCCAGTGGACAAAGTACACTATGTCCACTGGATCCCCCTTGTCCACATGTTTGTTGACCCCTTCAAAGAACTCTAATAGATTAGTAAGACACGATTTCCCTTTACAGAAACCATGTTGACTATTGCTCAACAGTTTATGTTTTTCTATGTGTCTGACAATTTTATTCTTAACTATTGTTTCGACTAATTTGCCCGGTACCGACGTTAGACTTACCGGTCTGTAATTGTCAGGATCACCTCTAGAGCCCTTTTTAAATATTGGCGTTACATTAGCTAACTTCCAGTCATTGGGTACAGAAGCCGATTTAAAGGACAGGTTACAAACCTTAGTTAATAGTTCCGCAACTTCACATTTGAGTTCTTTCAGAACTCTTGGGTGAATGCCATCTGGTCCCAGTGACTTGTTAATGTTAAGTTTATCAATTAATTCCAAAACCTCCTCTAGTGACACTTCAATCTGTGACAGTTCCTCAGATTTGTCACCTACAAAAGCCGGCTCAGGTTTGGGAATCTCCCTAACATCCTCAGCCGTGAAGACTGAAGCAAAGAATCCATTTAGTTTCTCCGCAATGACTTTATCGACTTTAAGCGCTCCTTTTGTATCTCGATCATCAAGGGGCCCCACTGGTTGTTTAGCAGGCTTCCTGCTTCTGATATACTTAAAAAACATTTTGTTATTACCTTTGGAGTTTTTGGCTAGCCGTTCTTCAAACTCCTCTTTGGCTTTTCTTATTACATCCTTGCACTTAATTTGGCAGCGTTTATGCTCCTTTCTATTTGCCTCACTAGGATTTGACTTCCACTTTTTAAAGGAAGTCTTTTTATCTCTCACTGCTTCTTTTACATGGTTGTTAAGCCACGGTGGCTCTTTTTTAGTTCTTTTACTGTGTTTCTTAATTTGGGGTATACATTGAAGTTGGGCCTCTATTATGGTGTCTTTAAAAAGCACCCATGCAGCTTGCAGGGATTTCACTTTAGTCACTGTACTTTTTAAACTTCTGTTTAACTAACCCCCTCATTTTTGCATAGTTCCCCCTTTTGAAATTAAATGCCACAGTGTTGGGCTGTTGAGATGTTCTTCCCACCACAGGGATGTTGAATGCTATTGTATTATGGTCACTATTTCCAAGCGGTCCTGTTATTGTTACCTCTTGGACCAGCTCCTGCGCTCCACTCAGGACTAAATCTAAAGTTGCCTCTCCCCTTGTGGGTTCCCGTACCAGCTGCTCCAAGAAGCAGTCATTTAAAGTATCGAGAAATTTTATCTCTGCATTTCGTCCTGAAGTGAAATGTTCCCAGTCAATATGGGGATAATTGAAATCCCCCACTATTATTGGGTTCTTAATTTTGATAGCCTCTCTAATTTCCCTTAGCATTTCATCATCACTATCACTGTCCTGGTCAGGTGGTCTATAATAGAGCCGTAATGTTATATTCTTATTAGAGCATGAAATTTCTATCCATAGAGATTCTATGGAACATGTGGATTCACTTAAGATTTTTACTTCATTTGATTCTACATTTTCTTTCACATATAGTGCCACTCCCCGCCCCTGCACGACCTGTTCTGTCCTTCCGATATATTTTGTACCCCAGAATGATTGTGTCTGTGATGCCTATTATATCAATATCCTCCTTTATCACGAGGCACTCTAGTTCACCCATCTTATTATTTAGACTTCTAGCATTTGTGTACAAGCACTTTAAAAACTTGTCACTGTTTATTTGTCTGCCCTTTTCTGATGTGATAGATTCTTTTTTATGTGGCTGTTTATCATCTGATCTGGCCCCTACTTTATCCTCTTCCATCCTCTGCTCCTGACTATAACCTGGAGATTCTCTATCATTAGACTCTCCCCTAAGAGAAGTCTCTGTCTGATCCACATGCTCCTCTGCAGCAGTCGGCTTTCCCCCATCTCCTAGTTTAAAAACTGCTCTGCAACCTTTTTAATGTTAAGTACCAGCAGTCTGGTTCCACTTTGGTTTAGGTGGAGCCCATCTCTCCTGTATAGGCTCCCCCCATCCCAAAAGTTTCCCCAGTTCCTAATGAATGTAAACCCCTCCTCTCTACACCATCATCTCATCCACACATTGAGACTCTGAAGTTCTGCCTGCCTACCTGGCCCTGAGCGTGGAACTGGGAGCATTTCTGAGAATGCCACCATAGAGGTCCTGGATTTCAGTCTCTTCCCTAGCAGCCTAAATTTGGCCTCCAGGACATCTCTCCTACCCTTCCCTATGTCATTGGTACGTACATGTACCACGACCACCGGCTCCTCCCCAGCACTACACATAAGTCTGTCTAGATGCCTCAAGAGATCCGCAACCTTCGCACCAGGCAGGCAAGTCACCATGCGGTTCTCCCGGTCATCACAAACCCAGCTATCTACGTTTCTAATGATCGAATCTCCCATTACTAACACCTGCCTTTTCCTAGCAACTGGAGTTCCCTCCCCCGGAGAGGCAACCTCAGTGTGAGAGGTAACCCCAGCACCATCTGGAAGGAGGGTCCCAACTATGGGAAGGTTTCCCTCTGCTCCCGTTGACTGCTTTGCTTCCCTGGGCCTTTCATCCTCCTCAACAGCACAGGGGCTGTCTGACCGAAGGTGGGACAGTTCTACAATGTCCCGGAAAGCCTCATCAACATACCTCTCTGCCTCCCTTAGCTCCTCCAGTTCCGCTACCCTGGCCTCCAAAGTCCGTACGTGGTCTCTGAGGGCCAGGAGCTCCTTGTACCGAATGCACACATACGCCACCCGCCCACCGGGCAGGTAATCATACATGCTGCTTTCAGCGCAATAAACTGGATAGCCCCCACTCTGCAGCTGGACTTCTGCCTGCATTGTCCCCTAGTTACTGAAAGGGTTGTTTAAGCAAAAGGTTTTGAATGTAGTTTGGTTTATAGGGCTTAAGGGGAATAAAGGGACCCCCGCTCCCTTCCCACTCCCCTTCCAAACTCCCTTGCGAAACTCCCTGTTAGCAGCCCCTGGTCGCAAAAGCTCCCTGGTCGCGTGTGCGCTGCTTTATAAAGCCCTGGCCTATGTGAATGCCCCGCCCACTGATTAAGTCTCAGCCACTTACCAGAGGCTTCTAGCTTTCAGACCTTCCTTTGAAGCTCACAGCTTCTAACTGCCAGCCACAGCACACCAACCCCAAACCCCACACTTAATTTAGTGACTTATCAAAATAACGCATACTATGGTATTCTCTTCCCTGATTCTCTGAACTCACCCACAAAGGTGTTGGGGACCCTGAGAATTCACCTACTATGTCCCCTCCACCACCCCAGCCCTATCCTCCTTCTTTTACTCCTTTTGATGCTGTGGTTCCAGAGAGCCCTGATCTCCCGGGAACCACAGGAGTGAAAGGATCAGAATATGAGGCCACCGGGCGGCCCTATGCTGACCGCTCCTCCAGCGCAGCTGTACTGCCCACAGCACAGCTCCCAGTTCTTCCAGGCAGCTGCGTCTCCTGAGTCCTCCTGCCTGGGGTCTGTACAGCAGAAGTCTCCGGTGCAGCGGGAGGAGGACAGAGCATCCCCCCCCCATTGTAATGTGGGATGGATGTGGATCATGGGGAGGGGATGGGAAGTGTGGGGGCCCTGGGCTGGGTGGGGAGGAGTCCCGTGGGGGGTCACGTGGGGAGGTCATGTGCCCCCCCCTTTGCATGCCTCCCATGAGTGCAGCATACTGGCAAGAAATGATTTCTACTTGTACCACTGGATACAATCCAGACCAATATGTAGCTGTGTCACCCCCGCCCTGTCACCTGGGGTGCCCTTTAAAATGCCCTGCTGCTGTAGCCTCCAACCTGGACAGCTCACAAGCAGCCTCCAGCATGTAAGTCACTCCCAGCTATGTCTGTGTGTGCTGCAGCCAGCCAGCAACAAATTGACTCTTACCAGCCTTAAGGATTACCCCAGGGTGACCCCAACACTCTCCCAGTCCCAGATTTCTCCCCAGAAACGTATGCCCTGTACTGCCCAGCCTGCTCCTGGACAGTAAAAATATATTGAGTCCATTATTCCTTTAAAAAAACAACATGCACACAACTTGTTACCCCAAATGGAGTTACCCAGACTCTTCAACTTGAACACACTGGATTAGATAAAACAATAAAACAAGTTTTCTTAAGCACAAAGTGAGAGATTTGAAGTGTGTACACGTAATGAGGCATCAAAGTCAGAAATGGTCACAAGAAAAATAAAGGCAAAATGCTTCCTGGTGCCTAACTTAACAAACTCTATTAGATTCAAAGCAAAGTTTTCTCACCACATGCTTCCAGTAGTCTTTGTCTCTTAGGAACTGGTCTGACCACTCTCCAGACTTGTCTGGAAAACCTACTTTTAGTCATGATCTCAGCTTACGTTCAAAACTTTACATATAATGTTGCTCTGTACATTTTGCCATGATATTATTGATCAGCAAGTTTTGAGTTTTAGATGATACCTAAAAGGCGTACCTTGTACAAAGATTATTACAATAGTCTGTAGGGTGTGAACATAGGGATATATTTTGTCACACATGCTCAGGGCTTTTAGTTAAAAAAAGAGAAGATAGATCAACTTATTGATTTTGCACTGCCATGTAGAGAGTTGAGTTCTAGTACCAACAGATAATGGAACTCAAAGGACCAAATCTATTAGGGTAATAGAGATAAAATGATGTAACTGAGGGAAAAGTTTAGTTCTTTAGATCCTATTGCATCTCTTACATAGAGGACAAAAAAGCATCCAATAAAAATATTTTGACATGCATGAGTCAGAAATACTTGTGTGTGGTTACTAAGGAGCAGATTTGGACACATGGCAGATCACGATTACTAAGTTTAGTAATTTATGTCCAGACTAATGAAAGACAGCTTTCAACAAGATGCTTCTTTAGCTGTGTTTCCTCAGTTGGTTCAGTATTTTGCAGCTTTTGATCCATATTTGCATAATTCTGATTTCCCTGTTTTTGTCTTGATAGCTTGAAAGTAGAATCACCTTCGAGAACTAACTGCCTGGACCAGCTCTGCTAACATGAAAAATAGAAAAGTGAAAGTAGACCTCCCCCAGATGAAGTTGGAGGAGCAATATACAGTAACTCCTCACTTAAAGTCATCCCGGTTAATGTTGTTAGGTTGCTGATCAATTGGAGAATATTCTCGTTTAAAGTTGCGCAATGCTCCCTTATAAAGTTGTTTAGCAGCCGCCTGCTTTGTCCACTGCTTGCAGGAAGAGCAGCCCGTTGCAGCTAGCTGGTGGGGGCTTGGAACCAGGGTGGGCCGGCAGCCCCCCGATCAGCTCCCCTAAGTTCCCTGTGCGGCAGCCGCCCAGCAGACTATCAATTGCCGGGCAGTTCAACTGTCCCTCCCCCCACTGCCATGTGCTGCTCCTGCCCTCTGCCTTGGAGCTGCTCTCGGGAGCCTCCTGCTAGCTGTGCAGGGGAGGAGGAGAAGAGGGGCTAATGTCAGGGTGTCCCCCTCCCCCCTGCTCCTGCCCCCCGCTTACCCCATCTCCATAGATGGAGGGAGCTTGCTAGCTGCTGTCTCAACTTGCTAGCTGCTGCTGTCTCAACTTGCTGATCTACTTAAAAAGGCAATGTACCTAGAGTGGGGTCAGCATACTTAAAGGGGCAATGCACATCTCGCTCTCACACACAGGGTGTATGTGTCTGTTTCTGTCTGCCATGCTGTCTCCCCTCCCTCCATTTGTGCTGCCTTGTAGAGTGTGAGGGTACATTAACAACGTGTTAACCCTTGAGGCCTCAGCCGAGTGCTAGTTCATCATTCAGCATTAAGGCATTCCCTGGGAAATATCCCACCCTTTGACTTCACCACCTCAACCAAGCTTCACAATCATCATCACTGTGTACAGTATTAAATGTTTTTTTAAAACTTATACTCTGTGCGTATATATATTGTGATACAGGAGGACCAGGGAGCAGTGTTAGAGGGGAAATATATAAGCCCAAGGCTAATTAAGGCGTGGTTCCCTGTAGACTAGGGAGGATGGCTACAGGTTAATTGCAGCACCTGCAGTCAATTAAGGCCCTGTCAGGAACCTAATAACACCCCCACGCCCCCCCCCCCTCTTCAGGCAGACAGGGGGAAGGAGAGAGAGGACTGGAGCTTGGAGGTGTGCTGTGAGACTTGAAAGATCAAAGAACTGGAGTAAGGGAGACCCTACCCCAGCAGGGGAGGGAGACTCCCTCCCCCAGTGTCTAAGGACTGAAGGTACCCCATCCAAGGGGGAAGAGGGTAAGAACCTGCAGGGGTTGAGAGGGGCTGGGGCTCAGAGTGAGGAGCAAACCCAGACCCCTCCCTGCTTCCCTCCTTTACCACCTTCTTGGGCCACTAGCAGGGGCCCTTGGTGCCCCAAGAGTAGGGGCAAGGGGTGGCATCTTAGCCCCCTGCTAAGAAAAGCACAGGACCCACCATACTAACATTGGCCATCTTGTCACTATATATATATATATATAGTCTTTTGTCTGCTGAAAATTTTTTCCCTGGAATCTAACCCCCTCTATTTACATTAAATCTTATGGGGAAATTGGATTTGCTTAACATGGTTTTGCTTAAAGTTGCATTTTTCAGGAACATAACTACAATGTTAAGCAAGGAGTTACTGTAGTCTCAAATCAATTTAACAGCTTTGGCTATGACTGATCTCTTTACACATGCAGCTGATCTCTGGTATATCTACAGAAGGGGGCCTGACAGTGTCAAAGGTCACTCATAAGTCCTACATGGATGTTAATGAAGAGGGCACAGAGGCAGCAGGTGCCAGTGGAGTGGTTATTGTTAACAACTTCTTACATACCTCCTGTAGTGCTTCAGGCTGATCATCCTTTCTTCTTTATCCACCACAAAAAACCCAACATGATTCTTTTCTTTGGAAGACTCTCCTTCCTTTAATAAAGCAACAATTAATTAACACTAAGGGCATCAACAAATTGGTAGTTTCATTATGAACAGCAACTGGATATATAGTACAGTATTTTCTTTCTGTTTCTTTTCTTAGCACATTAATTGTATTTTGTCAGTAACTAGGAACAACGACAGGAACTGACTGCACCAGATCTGGATATACAGCAGTTCTGATCTCATCTACAAATCATAGCAGTCATCTCGATTTTCTTTGGAAACTTTCTGGTCTGTCTATTTTACATCTGCTCTCCACGCATCATTAGTTGAACTACAAAATCTGTAAAACAAAGAAACCTTGGTATTACTTACGGTATTTGTGCTGCAGTCATTATTACAAGATGTAAGCTCTTTTTGCCTGGGGCTGTCTGTTCCTAGATGTATGAATGAAATTTTTTGCCCTAATCTTGACCAGGGCCTCAGGGTGTTAGCACAACAGTAAAAGTTCTGGCAAACACTGTTTAAAGAGGTTTGAATGGGAACACTTTGCACTGCTAGTGGCTGTGTCTATTTCAACTGAGGTTGTTGGACTCTCTTAGCAATTTATTAAACAGAAAGCTGCTTTCCTTGGCACAGGGAGCAGACTAACAGACAGCATCTCCACTTGTACTCTAGACACGTCTGTTCCAAGTTTGGGAATCTTTTGGTGCTCGTTTTAGGAAGCAAATGCAGACTACCTTAAATGATAGTCATTTTAAAGAGTCCCGCATTGCAGTGATGCTCTGTTCTGCTGGGAGGTGTTAAGCATTCAGCCGGGGAATACTATATTCTGTACAAAGTGACACTTTTTGAACCAACACATTTTCATTGTATCCTGCCACAACAACAATCACAGTGAGCGATTAGCACTCCTATAGGGCTGCACACTGTACAGGGTTAACTAATTCTCACAGCGAGCCTGTGAAGTAGATTAGCAGATGAGGAGAGAGGTTACCTGAGATTTGTTTTAGGTCACCCAGCGAAGAAGTGGGAGGAACTCCCAATCCATCTTAATCCACTGTTCCATGCAGCCTCTTATGAAAGAGCTCATAGAAGAGTCTTTAACACTAAATAGGTGAGTGCTGTGCATGACTGTGTGAGTCATTATACTCTCTAAGGGAAAAAGTAAACCCACTGAGAAAGTGGTGTATTTCCTGAATGAATTAACCTAAATTAAATTATTTTTCTAGGGTTCTCGCTGTCTCTCTCCCCCTCTCTACCGTGCAACCAACAACAGACACACACGAGCTGACAAATCAAACATCACACACAGCATAAGATAACAAGCCTGATCAAATACACTATGTCACCGACACAAGTCCTGAGAAGTGGCAGAATATCTAGCAACGAAAGAGACGTATTCCTTTATTTGATGAATCAAAGAGTTTGCAGGCAGAATTAGCTCAGATCTTGCCCAAATCTCCAGGGTATTTGCATATAAGATTCAATTCAAGCCCATATCTTAAAAAAAAATTCCAGTGCAACAAGCCCAGAAGAATAGATGTACTGTTCATGTATTTCTTTGCCTCAATAAGTCCAAGTTATTCCAGCTCTATATCTGATAGTCACAGCAGGACTGCCCAGAGGGGGGGGGGGCAAGTGGGGCAATTTGCCCCGGGCCCCACAGGGGCCCTGTGAGCCCTGGCCCGGTGGCGGTCCGGGTCTTTGGCATTTTTCGGTGGCGGGTCCTTCAGTGCTGCCAAGTACGTGGAGCGACTGAAGGGCCCCCTGCTGCCGAAATGCTGCCAAAGACCCGGACCACCGCCGGGTGAGTACAAGCGCCGCAGCTCCCCCGCTTTGCCCCAGACCCTCTGAATCCTCTGGGTGGCCCTGAGTCACAGTGAGGTGTCAGTAATCTTTTAGTCTAAATCTCTTGGAGTAAGGGCACATAACTGAGCCTGGATGAGTGAAAGACACATTACTGTTTCCAAGAATTACTATTAAGGGAATAATTGATGGGCCATCTCAGCCTCAGGCAGATGTTTACCCCATCAAAAATTTTGGCAAGGAAATCTAAACTGAAAAGCAGGCTGCCCATACAATAACAGTTTGTGTTTGAAAGGAATTTGTGCCCCCAATTCTGGGACTACCAGGGAAACAACAATAACAACAACAAAAATGAAGAAGTCAAGAATCAACATTTTGCCAGGCCAAAAAGAACTTGGACCTCAATATTTTCCATTCTAACTTTAAAATATACAATTTTGGAGTTGAGAGTCTAACAAACTCTCATCACCCTAAATTAAGGAGACTAATGTTGAGACATTTGATATCTCATAAGAATTCTAGGAAATAACTTGTGCAATACTTTGAATAACTAGTTCTGCTAATTAAATAAAAAATGTACTGACTTAACCTCATAAACATTTTTAATGGGATTAAAAGAACTGTGTTTGATAGAACCTGCGCCAGTCAGGATGTGTTGTCTGGGCACTACTGCAATGCAAATAAACAGCAAACGCTCCTGGTTTCTTAACTAGCTGTTACCCGTACATTTGAAAGCTCCCTTAACCTTTTAGCACTCAGACTCAGCCAAAAGTATCTGGAAAGGTCATATCTGTGATAAACCAAGTCAGCCACTGGAGGTCAGTCTCTGAACAGGTGCTAAAAATTAACCAAAACTATTCCTTTCTAAATCCCTGTTCTCTAGCCCAGTGGTTCCCAAAGCCAGTCCACCGCTTGTTCAGGGTAAGCCCTGTAGCAGGCCGGGCCAGTTTGTTTACCTGCTGCGTCCGCAGGTTTGGCCGATCGCAGCTCCCACTGGCCGTGATTTGCCGCTCCAGGGCAATAGGGGCTGCGGGAAGTGGAGGCCAGCACATCCCTCGGCCCGCGCCGCTTCCCGCAACCCCCATTGGCCTGGAGTGGTGAACCGTGGCTAGTGGGAGCTGCGATCGGCTGAACCTGCGGACACGGCAGGTAAACAAACCGGCCTGGCCCGCCAGGGGCTTTCCCTGAACAAGCTGCAGACCGGCTTTGAGAACCACTGATCTAAATCATTGATGAAGATATTGAACAGAACTGGACCGAAAACTGATCCCTGAGGGACCCCACTCGATATGCCATTCCATGCCAACCACTGATAACTACTTTCTGGGAACGGTTTTCCAATCAGTTATGTACCCACCTCATAGTAGCTCCATCTAGGTTGTATTTCCCTAGTTTGCTTATGAGACGATCATGTGAGACATTATCAAAAGCCTTAATAAAGTCAAGATATACCACGTCTACCACTTCCCCCCCCCATCCACTAGGCTTGTTACCCTGTGAAAGAAAGCTATTAGGTTGGTTTGAAATGATTTGTTCTTGACATATCCATGCAGACTGTTACTTATCTTATTATCTTCTAGGTGTTTGCAAATTGATTGCTTTATTATTTGCTCCATTTTCTTTCTGGTTACTGAAGTTAAGCTGACTGGTCTTATGTGGCCTCACAGTCTGACATAATTAAAACTAACAAGCTAACACTAACCCTCTGTTTTCCTACAAACACCTTTCTGAAGCATTCAGATATTGGGCTGAAGTTTTCCATGCTTAGTCTCTGTCAAAACGTGATGTTTATTGTCATTTTTCTAAAGATTAAGTAGATTTTTGGTTGTTTTCAATCTGAGGGTTTCTACTTTCAGATTTCTGTGTGAGGGTAACTCAAAATTCAGGGCCAGTTCTTTCCTGCTCTTAAAAATAATGTTATTCACATGAATATAGTTACTCAAATGCACAAGTATTTGAAAAATTGAGCCCTCCGGGCCAGATTCTGGCACCCTAACTCGTTCCTCCTAAATAGTCCAAAATGGAAGTAAAGCTCCTTAAAATAATTGGCAGATGTAGAAAAGGGAAAATAAGTGTGGGTCTCAACAATAGGAGATAGAACCTGAAAATAATTAACATACAGAGGTAAGTGTTGTTGAATTTGGAAGAGCTTGCAGTGCCCATTCTGCTGAACCAAAAGAAAATGAGCCACCCAGAGCTCCAATCACTAGATTCCTAGTGTCACAGGGCATCTGGTCTCTAAATAGATGGAGCCCAGCACCCCTTGACTGGAGCAGGTGAGCCCAATCCAGCTAATTAAAGAGGGCTGGGCTACCTGGTCTATAAAGGACTTCTAGTAAGCAGTTGAGGGGGAAGTACTGAGACAAGTTGAGCCCTGGACAACAAAGACTACACTGGAGTGGAGCTAACCCCTGTGTTGAGTCCCTGAAGCAAAGGGAGGCTCAGGGTAGCAATCCTGCTGCTCCTGCTCTAAGGGGAGAGGAACAGAGCTGGCTGAGGCTAAGAAGCTACCAGGAGCTGGAGTGTCAGAGACCCCTGGGAGGGGTGGCCCTGAAGCCCACGGGCCAGGTATTGACTTAAGACTGTGTTCAGAATGTTGGTTTAACCTTTGTCATAAAAGAATAAACCTCTTTTACTGGGAGTGGGCGTGGCAGCACATTTGGAGCTGGGCAGTGACACCTGGTATGTCAGAGAAAATAGCTTGGCCAGCAAGGTGCTGGAAAAATAAAGATAATGGAGTGAACACCAAGACACCTTTTTAACAAAGAATGGCCTTGAACCTGCTGTGTGGTACCTTGAACATTCACATTTCTATGGGAGGAAGAGGGAAGCCATTTTAATATGTCACAAGAACTGATAAGCTTTCTGACTCTGCAGAATCAGAGTGCTCCTCCTAAATAGTCCAAAAAGACATAAAGCTCCTTTGGCTGTTTGTCAGATGTAGAAAAGGGGAAATAAATTAGTGTGTTTCATTGTTGTATGTTTCTATGAAGATATGTACAGAAGTATAAACAGATGTGGGTGATTTTTAACTAAGAATGCAGGGAGGTGGAGGGAAAGAGGAGAGAAAAAGGGGAGTAAGTTCTATATTTGAAGGCTATACATGAAGAATACCCAGCCCCCGCTGGAGCAGCTGTACTGAACACAACATTGTCAGTGTGGCACAGGGCAAGAAGCCACCTCTCAAGAAGGCCTGCACCTGCCCTGTACTCTGCTGCTATATCAGCCTCTAAGCTATTCATTTATTTCTCCTCATATAAAACAGCAGTGCTTTCTAATAACCATAAACAGAGAAGGAGGCCATTTAGTAAGAACACATTAAATAATGTGTGCTGGAATTGTTTACACTCTGTCCTAGAAAGATATAGTGAAACTATAGCACAGTGAAGGAGGGGGCCCAATTTGAAGGAGCAGGGCGGGGGGGTAAAGACAATGTAGGGAAGCCAGAGGTGGGAGGTATTCTTTCTCTCTGAAATTTGGAAAATACCAGCTGTTTGATGCAATTTGGTTCATTCAAAAAGGCAAAATCATTTGGTTTTCAGAAATATTAAAAATAAATGTTTTAACAAGAATCCCCCTAGAGAGCCCTTTTCTTGCCCATCAGTGCATTGATACCAAGCTACATTGTTGTAACTGGCTTCTGTCTGATGCTCCCCTCCAGAAAAAAGTTCTTGGAGCCAGTTACAATAATGTTACATGAAGCAGAGAATTTTCTGATTCAGCAGCAAGGCAGCTGGCATAAAGTCACACCCTGTGACATCAAAAGAATCTCAGTGAAGTTTCTGTTCATGAATATTACCTGTAAACCTATCATTAACCACAGTGTGTTTCAGTGTTACTATGCTGTGTTACAGGGAAACTCAGGCTCCCCATCATACTTTTAACCTTATAAGTCAACAGGAAAATTTCAAGACTGCTTGCTGATGTCTGCATCATTGCTGGGACTGCATTTTGGTGAACAGAAGATCTAAAGGTGTGTATAGCTAGAAAGTAGGACAGTTTATATATGAATTGCACCCTCCCGAAAAGTGTTTATAAGTAAATTTAGATTGTGCTTTTGAGTGAGCAGAAAAACCGAACAGAAGAGTCCCCTGCATATAAATGTTGCCAGTTTTGAAGACTTTGACTGAGCAAAGAAACCCCACAAAAATCATACTTCACCGGTGTGCCGCATGGCCAGCAAGGGTTAAGCGTCCTGCAAAATAAATGACTCAAATTCAACCCTTAAAGATACGTAGGGAGATAACATTTGTGTTTTTGTGTCTTTACATATATAGAGTAGTGGTTAACAGTGTAAACAAGTATCAGGGGGTAGCCGTGTTAGTCTGTATCTACAAATACAACAAGGAGTCTGGTGGCACCTTAAAGACTAACAGATTTATTTGGGCATAAGCTTTCGTGGGTAAAAACCTCACTTCTTCAGATGCATAGAGTGAAAGTTACAGATGCAGGCATTATATACTGACACATGGAGAGAAAAAGATACTAACACCAGAGTTCCGGACTTACCGGTTAACCGGACACCCTGTGGAACCGGGAGTAATTAATCAGGCAGGGGAGACCAAAAAAAACCCCTCTGCCTCTGGGCTTTAGCCCTGGAGATCAGGGCTTCAGCCACAGGGTGGGAGGAGTCAGGGCTCCAGGAGGAGGGAGACTCGGGACCTCAGGAGCCTGGACCCCTGACACCCCTCTCCCCTGCAGCTGCAGCCCCAACCCGCCAGTGGCTGAAGTCTGTAACTTATTGTTCAGAGTTACAGAACATTTCAGAGTTATGAACAACCTCCATTCCCAACGTGTCCATAACTCTGAGGTTCTATGGTAGTTTGTATTCACATTGCGTAACTGAGCAAAATTTGGCTCAATGTCTTTACTGAAGAATGAACAGTTTCCAGACAAAAAATTGCTGTACTGCTACTAGGGTTTCCTCTGTCTCCAGTTGGGTTTAGAGAAGGCTGGAATTGGTTGTTACAGGACTACTTTGTGTTACTATACCTCCTTCCAAGGATTTCAAAGTGCTTTACAAATAACTAAACCAAATTTGTAATACCTCTGTGATATAAGGATTATTTACCAATAGGTGAACAGGGGTGGAGTGCGGTTAAGTAATTTGATCAAGGTCTTTATGTCTCAGATCTGGCTCCTAGCCCCATATTTTTACCTGAACAGCTTTAAATAATTCGCCCATGTGGAGTTTGGCAACACCTTTAGATGTGAAACAATGATAATAGAATGAGGACAGACTGAAATATCCCCTTAAAACAAATTACAAAATCTTTCAACACAAGAGGGAAGGACTTTAACAATTACACAAAAAGAGTATCAAAAGAGAGGAATATGCATAAGAACAACCATGCTGGGTCCAACCAATGGTCCATCGAGCCCAATATCTTGTCTCTTGCCAGTGGTGAGTACCGGAGCTTCAGGGGGGCATGTACAGAACAGGGCAATTTTGGAGAATTGTCTTCCCCTCCCAGCTTCTATCAGTCGGAGGTTTATTACCTCCCTCAGATGAATGAGACTGACAAGATTTGCAGAAAAGATCTCTCAGCCCCTTATCCTGATATGCAACTGTCAGGGCACAGGCTGTCTCCCACAGAAATAGCTTTTCAACCAGTGCCTTTTCTTTATGTTGCTGTTCTCTACTATGACATGATACGGGGTCCAGTCTACTATTGTTAATTTTTCTCTTTTTTGCTCAATGGTAAGCCCGTGTGTACATAGTTATGCTATAGAAAACTTTGTTCAAGTTAATATAGTTTGTTTATCTGGTAGTTACAACTTTGGAAGAGTTCATGGGGCTACATGACTGAAAGGCAGAAAGTACTGGGCCCCTGGAGCTACCTGCCTTTTTTCAGCCGCAGTGCTGCCTTTGCCTCTCTGAGTGCGCAGAATCACACTGGGTACTGCTGGCCATGACATCATCAGGTGAAGGAAATACACTGCTAAGGCAACAACAAATGTTATCCAGGCTTCATGAGTCTAGCCTTACAGGGGAGGCACCACTGATGTTCAGGTGACCATTTATTAGGTAATATCCCATCTTTGAAATGAAGATGACAAGAGCACACTTCCCCTCTCTGTTGCAATAACAACCTCCAATTTTTAAAGTAGGTAGACTAATATAATTGGAGACAACAGTTGCGTGTTTGCTTAACAGCCAGATGGTGAGATGAGCTCCAGGGACTGTGTAGTCAGCACAGTTGTTGAAGGGTTCTTCTGATTGGCTGCAGTGATATTTTAGTCAGTCCAAATTAGTAAAGCAGAAGGCAAGTAGTGAAGCAGCCCAGCTTACTTGTTGGGTATAGGACAGCTGTCCTCAGAAAGGTAACTAAACCACCAGCTGAGGAGGCTTTTTTTTTTTTTAAGTGCTTAACTATGGTTATATGGAAGACTAACCGGCGACAGTTTACATTAAAAACAAAAATGCCTCCATGGAATTAATAAGAAGCGTGCTTACCAGCCGATCACTGTGCTTGCACAGCATAGCCCATTTCCCATTCCTGCGTAGATCTTGTTTGTTTTGACTGTAAACTCTTCAGGGCAGAGGCTTGCTTGCTTGCTTGCTTTCTTGAGGTTGTACAGTGCCTACCAATGGGGCTCCAGTTCTCCTTGGAACCACTGAGTGTTGTCACAGTATGAATAGTAACCATCAGTGCAGACCTCACTCTTATAAATACTTAACTAAGGGTCCAAAATAAACTCTACAGCTTGCAGTATTGTCAGTGCAGAACAGTGTGTTAATAGTGTAGTTTTTGATTTAAGACCCAAATGATGGATAAATCCAAATATTATTACCTAAAGAGGAAAATATTTCCTTTACTTACCAGAGATAGAGAGAGGAAATTCATGCAAGAGTCCCAAACTCTGCACTATACAGCTTCTTGGCCCTATGGAGAAACCCTCTTACAAAAGTCTAAAAAATGCCAAAACTCCATGTATGCTTCAGACCAACCTATTGGCAACAATATACCAAATACCTGTAACCTACAACTATAGTTTCACATTCTGACCTCAAACAAATTTGTTGAACTAAACACATTTGTAGACTTATGCTATATGAGATTGATTTTCTGTTGGGGGAGGGGGAGAAATCTCACTGCCAGCTTTTCCTTTCATTCAAGAGGTGTCCTAGAATTTCGTAAATATTGAGCCTGTTATGTAGCTTATTCTTTTGCTCCTGTCTTTAAATGTGTGTGGTGAATGATGTGCTGTTAATAGCTGCAGCATTCTACCTTGGTATTTCCTAAACTTTCCCTTACTATGGGGAAAACCTAGAAAGACTGAGGTGAAGTTAGTTATCTTAAAGGTACAACAATGGAGGCACAATTCGCAAGTCTATGGCATCACTTCACCTACCACAGAAATGCAGTCACCTGTGAGCTGGAACAGATTTTCAGTATTGCATACGAGCACTAGTTTACACCACAGACTGAAGAACGGGTTAATGTATGGGTCTGTTAGGTTGCAGAATGCCTTAACCTAAGTTGGGATTTGGTCAGGACACCATTGTAAACAGCCCTTGCTCTTATTTTCACTTTTCACTGCCTAAGAACTTAACACTGAAGCAGGTGACTCTAGGATTTTAAAATCTTAAAACTATGGAAGTAAAACAAAGAGTGCTATTGCTGCTGAAGTTAGTTACACAGAGCAACTTCTTAAACGCTTCTTAAATGTGAAAGAATTATAGGCCAAAAATCATTGCTGATGGAAGCGCGAGCAACTCATCTGAAGTCAGTTGCAGTGTTCCTGCCACCAATGATTTTTGGCTCCGTGATGACGATGAGGCAGCGTGGATCTAAGATACAGGGCACTGGACTGGAAGTTAGGAAATGTGGGTGCTACTCCCAGCTGTGCCAATGACCCGCTGTGACTTTGGACCAGTCACTTTACTTCCCCCTTCCACAATTTTTCGGTCTTGAGTATGTGGAAGCAGAGAAAGAACTGACAGGAAGGGGATGCAATGCATGACAGTTCGTTAGCAAGAGTTAGGCTAACTGTAACCCTAATAACGCGAGATTTGTAGAAGCGAGGAATGTGTGAGGCGAGTGGGAAAGAACTGTGTGAGAAGTTGTTGCGACCTTGTGTAGATAATATGGAATGTAGACTAAGAGTCTACATTAGTGAGCAAAACAAGATATCAGAATGACCTATGTATAAACAAAATGCAGCTGTTGCTCATTATTGTCTGTAACAAAAGGTATAAATGCTTGCTGTAATTGTTTACCTGTTGAGAGACCTGCTTAGCTCTCTCCCTCTATGCAATTGATAGAGAGAGAGAAAATAAAGTATCTGATTTGCTGTACCCAAACAAAAAGTGAGAACTCTGTTATTCTCCGACAATTTGGGGGCTCGTCCGGGATGGCAACGCCCGCAGAGGCACCGGCAGCTGCTACGGATCATTCCCCTTTGAACCCCATGGCGCCACAATAGAGGTAGGAGACCTTTTGAAATCTCTATTGGGGTGTCGGAGGAGGACTGTCCGTGGGGCCGTCTGTCCCTGTTGGGCTCACGCCATCCGAACTTATTGACTGTGCAGCAAGGTCAGATGCTGAGCGGCTTAGGGGAATTGTTGCCGCCCCTAAGACTTCCAGTCTAGTTCAAAATTAAATAGAAGGGTTAAATCAAAAAGCAGATACTTGTTTTATTCAACTTGGAATACAAAGTGTTTGGATAAATCAGGAAAATGTGATATACTAAAGTCTAATACAGTTGCTTAAGTAAGAAAAAGAAACTTCATTGGCCAGATTTTTTTTAATTGAAAAAAAATTTTGTTAAAATTTGCATACCAACAGTCTTTGGAAGCAAGGACATGGAAGGTTAACCCACACCCCATATTGCCCATGGGATCCTTCTGGCTACCTCAGATTTCTAGCCAGGGGGCTGGGGAGGGAGGAAAGCTATTGGACACCAGAGGTTGTACCGAGTGGACTCCTCAAAAGTGGGTGTGCTTGTCCTGGTTTGTTGCTCCAAAGCTCTGTAATAAAGTTATTTTACTGGAAGGGTGTACATGGCATACATTGAATAATAAGACTAATGTACTGTATAATGGCAATGTGTATGAGTGAAGAGTGGAAGTTTCCTTTGTAGGTTAAAAGAAGCCAAGAAGGGGAGAAGGAAAAAGAATAGAATGAGTTAACTGAGGAAAAAATAGCTAGCAAGCTCAGTCCAAAGATAAGACGCTGGCCCCATCCAAGGATACTACCCACAGCTAAGACTTGGCTGACAGCCAAGAAAAGGGGGGCCTGAATGTGCCCAAGCAACTATGAGATCTGCAAAACACTGCCAGGCATTAATGAAATGTTTTAGGTTTCTTTTCTCACAGATAAAAGAAGTGCTACCCAAAGACCCTAGCAGCCCTGCCATTCATTGAAACAAGGAGACTGAGTCTACGTAAAGTCCATCAACGAAAGACTGCTTTGGCTCCATGCTGGAAAGGCCCTTTCCAAGTCCTGTTAACCACCAACACCGCTGTGAAGTGCCAAGGACTACCTGCCTGGACCCATGCTTCTCACTGTAAAAAGACCCCTCCACCTCGGGAGGACTCTCCGACTGATGATAAGCCTATTTCTCCTTCTAGCTCTGCTGTGTCTTCTGGACAGCAGGAAAAAGAAAAAGGAAAAAAAAGACAAGGTGAAGTGCTAGTAACCTCTCCCTTGTCCACTGACAGACCTACTGTGCCTTTGGATTTTCCTAGAAGAAGCAAAACCATTACAGGGTGATGTGCTAGTAACCTCTCCCCTGTATGATGCTAAACCACGCTGTTTCAGGAAAAGAGAAGAAGGAACACTTGCTTCATTGAAACCACAAAGTCCAGGGATTCCTGACTACAAGAGACATTAAGAACTGACCCTGGTGAAGAAACAAAGAATTATACACTGGCAGGAAGAAACTTGTGGGACCCATGCTTGGGAACGTGGTTTTGATTGGATGTTGGGGTTTATTCTACAGGCTGCGCCCTGTGTTTTGGATAAGTCCTTCAGCATGTATTGCTCTCCCTAATTGGATTTTAAATGATAAGTACCAAAGGCACCTTGTTGCCATTGCCCCTGCCATCTCCTCCATTACACTATTACCCCTGTAACACATCCAAATACAGACAATGCCATATATTTGATAAAACCAATGACTAAGGCCTTCACACTTTAGTGATTTATTTAAATATTGTTTGAAAAAATATATTTTTAAGGTTCAGGATATCCCATATAAGCGAACAATTGAATGGATCAGTGGAGATAAAAGTATATGATATCACTACCAGTGAACCCCAAGAACCTGTAATTACAATTAATGGGTTCTATAGCGAATGTTCCTGGAATTTGCACTGCGTTAAATGAGAGAGGCCCTTATTGTTATTTGGTCACCCAATTAGTGAACAATTAAACGAATACCCAGAGTTTGTTTTGCCACTGGAAATTTTACCTGCATAGAAATTATTCCAGTGACTAATAATGTGACCTGTACCTTATTGCAATTAATATCAATGCCTCCCGGAAGTACATAAAGGTGTTCAACCAACAGATGTGGTATAGTACTACACCAAAGAGAGATGTATTAGGATATCAATGGACTGTGATTAACACTACACTAGGGACTGTTAAATTTTCATTGCCCTTATCCAGTTTCCAGATTACCTCTACATACCCAAATTGCTCACAGGGGGCTGCCATTAGATTAGCACAACAGAGGGCTTGGGTTATTTCTTCTAGAAAGAAGAGAGACTTGACCGGATCCCTTTGGGATGGGGCCAATAGTGCAGCAGCAGTTTGGAATATTTTTAAGAACCAAGAACATGATGAGAAATTGGGGCAACTAGAGAAGGCCATTGGCCGTGTTTCTGGAGTACAACTAACCCAGGTACAGGCTGGAGTTGGTGAGTTACATGTTATTTCCGCCCTTAGTTCAATGACCCAGAAGTTGCTGACAGAGGTGGTATTGAATATCACTGAGGCTGGGAAGGCATTGCAGTGGGATCTAGCATGTTCAGAAATTCAGGATTTCCTGAATGACCAGCTAATGGCCATTCGGAATGATCTAGAGCATCAAGCTTGGCCCACTGCCCTTACAGACACATCAGGAGTACCATCTGATCTGTGGCCATGGAGACATACTTGGAGACTTTCTGGGTGGAAGTGCAGATATTCTCAGTGCTCCTTCCAAGCATATGGACCGGTTGGGGGGGGTGTGGTCTCCCACATACTGAATCCTGCTGGGTCCATGGGGAGGATGCATGTGGGATTGGGTAATTCACCGAGACATCTGGGAAATTAGACCTCCTGGTATGCCCAATCGATTTTTAGTCAGTGCTCCTGGGATTACATCTGACATTTGGATGGGGTTAGGGAGTCAATGGACATTTTGGCCGTTACAACCCCCACAGCTTCAGTGTATCCGTAAACTGAAGCCAGGAGAAGTTGTTACTCTTGATGACTACATTTGCTGGGAGGGTAGGGGACAAGGAACTACCCTGACAGGACACTTATTTTTTTCAAGCTAATGATAGCTGTGTGTATGTTAAAGCCACCACATTGCAAGACATACATTTTAATCTCATTACCACTGCAGGCAATCATATTATTTACTGGCCTGCAGATAGAATTTTGCAAGTAGTCCTTAGGTTCCAGATACCCTTTAATTGGACTAGTTTAGTACCTGGTCGATTTCAAAATTTGCTTTCACTGTTACCAGAGGTTCAGAAAATCTCTGAAGTGAAGGGCAAATTCACATGCTTCAAAATATATATCAAGTTGAAAAAGTATGCCTTTCAGACAGCTTATAGAGTATCCACCTTATGTACTAAGTATGATGTATTGTGTTATATGACTGAGATTGTACAACAACCCCATCATATTATCGCTATGGGAATGTTATTGCTTGTGTTGTGCAGGAGTATGTTGTTGTAAAGGACGTAATAATAGTAATACCTTTCATGTCCATGCTCATCATGCATTGTCATTACATCCAATCAAAACCCCTAAGGTTGAAGCATCTGATGTAGAATCTGAATTCCGAGATTTAATGCAAATAGAGATTTGAAAATGTTTGTTGTACTAGTAGTACAAAAGGGGGGGGTTGTGGAAGCAGAGAAAGAACTGACAGGAAGTGGATGCAATGCATGACAGTTCGTTAGCAAGAGTTAGGCTAACTGTAACCCTAATAACGCGAGATTTGTAGAAGCGAGGAATGTGTGAGGCGAGTGGGAAAGAACTGTGTGAGAAGTTGTTGCGACTTTGTGTAGATAATATGGAATGTAGACTAAGAGTCTACATTAGTGAGCAAAACAAGATATCAGAATGACCTATGTATAAACAAAATGCAGCTGTTGCTCATTATTGTCTGTAACAAAAGGTATAAATGCTTGCTGTAATTGTTTACCTGTTGAGAGACCTGCTTAGCTCTCTCCCTCTATGCAATTGATAGAGAGAGAGAGAAAATAATTGATAGAGAGAGAGAGAAAATAAAGTATCTGATTTGCTGTACCCAAACAAAAAGTGAGAACTCTGTTATTCTCCGACAAGTATTTTGTCTCGCTGTACTAGACATTGTACAAACACAATGGGCCCCCAGTAATGGTTGGAACTCTAGGCACTACTGAAATACATATAATTAAATACATTTTAATAGTGAACTGGCTCAGCTGGTAGGAGGGTTTCCCTCAATTTCTCCAGAGTTAAGGAACTGCTGTGGTGCATGTCCACTGTCAGCTCCCAGGGCAGCTTAGAATGCCCTAGCTCTGCCCACAGGGACTGTTCCTTTTCACTTCCTTCAAAGTCAGGTCAGTGTTTCTACTTCCTTACAGTTTTGTGGATAATGCTGGACTCTGTTCCAGTGCCTGTAGGGGCAACGATTGTGAAGGGTCAGGATTTGTAGTTGGCAGAGGGAATGAAAACCTTGCATACAATCCAGGACTGGTATCTTATTGCAATTTATAATACAGTGAAAAGTTATTTTTAACAACGAGGTTTTCACTGAAACTAATTCCATCTACAGAAGAGAAAGCTATGCCCTTACCTACTCAGACTTCACTCTGCCAGGTTATGAGATGCTGTTAGCAAACCTAATTCGAGATTGAAACTGAGTTAGCTGCAACACTCAGAACAACACTAAATTCTATGTTCCAAGTTAACCACCCTATTGCCTCCATTTACGTATGTTCTTGGCAGCCAAGTATTATAAAGGAGGCAATAAATACTGGACTTCATTGGAGGTGGGAGCCCTGCTAGTGCAGTCTTAGAATGGCAGAGCCTGTCCCTGCTAGTTATTGATGGGAAATTAGCACAATGTTTGTTTCAATCACACTCCAGCTGAAGAACTACACAATTAAAACCAAACAAAACCTGACCCCACAGCACTTCACATCAGTTCCTTTATTGTTGGTTCAAGGAGCAGAAACAGCAAGACCAAAATCACTGGATAAGGCCACTATGGCTGGACAGTTTAGCATTATCAGTCTAAGCAAAAAAGATATACAAACTGCTGTGTTACATATTGCCTTCATGCTTTGTTACATTATATACAAATATGAGAGCTCTTGTGTCCTGAAAGGCCTTTATTATAACCTTTGCTAGAGATAGAAAGGTCTGTCCTATTTCACAATTGTTAAAAATATTAGTGTAACCCAGGTTAACTAATAAGACATATGCAGAGTGAAATTCTGACCCCACTGAAGTCAATAAGAAGTTTTACCATTGACTTCAGTGGAGTTGACTTCATTCCTTGTCTTGAATAAGTACTTGCTCAGTTTTTCCCCAAGAGTAACAGTTGTATTAACATCGTTCATAAAAATCTGTTAGATGGCTGCCAACAGCGGTTTGTTGGTTTGTTTGTTTAAAATGGGGACACAGCTAGACACGGAATGAACCAGTCTGGAAAATGAGACCGGGAGAAGGGAAATTTGCAAAAAGCATTTGGAGGTCAGTCAGAAGTCAGTCTTCTTTTGTTTTCCTCTCCCCACGAGATCTTACCACTTGCTGCCAAGCAACCCCAAGTATGAGAACCAAATTTCTAGGGGAATATGTACAGAGATGAAGGGATGCATTAAGCAAGGTGTTATGGCTAAAGATGAGCAAGGACTCAAGCTAAAGAAATCTATTTATTTAGGTATTCAGAATACAAGGGGTGTTTTCCAGTGAACTATGGAAAATGCCATTTGAAGTCTGACCACTTGGAACAGACATTCTTAAATGATCCTATTTAAAACTGTTGCTTAAATTTGAATAGAGGACTATAAAAAGCTGTTTCAGGCACAAGAGAGAACAGTGTTTATGGTTGCACCATGTAATGTACAGAATCTGTACAAGTTTGTTGCGTAGAGTGCAAAAAAAATCCCAAGATAGTAAAATGGAAATAACTTTACTGTGTTAATGGCTGCAATTTTTCTTTTTAGGGGGAACAAAATCTGCCATAGAACAGAATGTTGCCGGTTTTGTTGTGCCGGATAAAGAAGAGGAAAGGATGGTCAGCAGTGAACCGTGGTAGAATCCGTAAACAACACCCACGGAGCATTACTCCAGTAGCAGCTGCTGCCTCCGTGCCTTCTTCGTTTACCTCCACAAAGGACTTGTGAACAACCTCCGACAGAACTAGGTCATTGCCGGCTGACATTCCAGATAAATCCACCTTGTCGCTGTTAAATGCATCAGCCATTCCCATGCTCTTCAGAACAGGCTTCAGATCATAAGCTTGCTCCAACTTAAATCTGGGTAAAAACACCTCCACTTCAGTATAGCCCATCATTTCTGGATTTATCCACTCTGTAAGTTTCTCATAGGTAAGTTCTCTTTCCAGCTACAAGAAGAAAAGGTCACAAAATTAAAGTGGAAGAAAAGCCATGAATTTATAATAACGAAACAATGACCACTGTGTGTGTTTACACAGAGATTAGCATCCTCTCCTGGTCTAGAGTGAATGTTATTGCTGTAGTCACAAGCCAAAAAGAAATGGCAGTCAGAAACATTCTTATTCTTTTTTCAATACAGACAAAAGGTCCCCCAATTAGGATCAGAGCCCCACTGTGCTATAGGCAAGTACCGGCACAAGGCCATCTTTCATGGTGACAAGTTCATGCAATTGCATGTTGTCACTAGTAATGACATGTCCTTTGCAGAGGTGGCTACTGTGGGAAAGGCATTACTAATTCGCTGTCCCTTGTCAGCCCAGTAACAATATAGCACAGAAAGGAAATCAGTAGCTCTTGAATGGAGGAGCACTTGAGGACTCCCATATGAAGAAACTGTTAGGTAGAGGGTCGGGTACAGTGAGGGAGAGCCCAACCCACAACAGTTAGAAAGGAATATGGGGGGGAAATCCATCAAACAGCAACGGATTTTTGTGAGAATGGAAGCTCTCCAGGATCTCCTTCAATCTGTCACTCATTACATTCTGGCTTCATCCCAATCCCCGGTGGCCCCTCCTCTGGTCAAGAAGTCTCTCCTTTCACAACTTAACATTTCTCTGGATATCAGAGAGAGCTGGGCTTACTTGACAGTGAAACATGATATTCCTATCTCTTGGGGGACAGATGCAACACCTCCGCAGATCTCCCACCCTGTGCTAATATTGGTGAGTTTGGAGCTTGGGACTTGAATTCACAGATCTAGATGAGACTTAGTCAAATGCTCTTCTCTAGCAGGATTTGAGCTTTGTATTCAGTACAAATGCCTTACCTGTTCCAGGCCAGTGGAATTATCTTGGATTTCATCAGGAAGCAGGATAATCATACTAGTCTCCTTATCAACATAAGGGAGGTCAAGGATTTTGGTCTGAAACTCTCCTACGTATCTCATGTTAAATTTAGCTTTCTTGAACATCATCTGCACTGGTTTGCTCTCATTCTTTAAAAAAAAATAAAGTATCAATGTCAACAAGTACTACAGACCCAGCATGTTGGTACTAAACTAGAAGAACTGGGATTCAAATCACATGGGACATCTGAAACTAGGCTGGACAGAGCACTAGAAAATATTGTAGGGAAGGGTCCTACCATTGCCCTTTGGGTAGCAGGGAATGAACCAGAATTCCATCAGGCTTTTCCCCATTTGTAATGCCCAGTCCCTTGAGATTTATTCAGAGGGAAATACCACATGTATTTTAGTTGCTTAGTGTGCAGTGTGAGAGAATAAAGGAAACAAGAAATACATCTACGTTAATGTATTTAATTGAAAATGTAGTTTCAAAGTTGTTTACAATAAAAATAACCAAAGGGGTTGTGTTGAGGGGATGGGATGGGATAGAATAGAGGGTTGTGGTAAAGTGTACTTACGGCAATCCTGATTAAAAGCATTTATTGTTTTCTCTGGGTGAAGTGTAGTGCAAAATTAGTGACATTTCCCTTCTTCATACCTTGTTAATTTTAAATTGCTTTTCCACTGTGCAATTCTTGTTGAATTGGGTTGCCCAGTTGCCTTTGAAGTAGATGGCGTTCACCAAGACTAGTCTGGTCATTGAATCAACAACACCCTGAGCCAACAGATTCTGGATTTTACCTTTAGGACACATTAAAGGAAGAATAGCTTTTAGCTAATACATATCTATCTACCTAGTTGTGTTATTAACTACAGTATCCTCTACCAGCTGCACAATACAAGAACTACAACTTAATCTGAAGGATTCAGTTCTGTTTTTCCTCTTATTGTATCGCTCCTATGACCATATGCTTTTTAAGCAGGTTTTGGCTGTTTAGAAAGACACTGTGGAACTCTGCAAGCTACTCACCTTCAGTTTTTTCTTCTACCCAGGCATTTATATGTTTTCTGGAATCTTCTGCAGCTTTAGAGAAGTCAAGTTGTTCCAGCTCTGCATGGTAGAATTTCTGGCAGGAGTCTATAAATGTCTAGGACAAACAAAGCAGGATGTCTTAACAATATATTTTTCTGACGTGCAGTTGTAGAAGACTCAATCATAGAATCTACCTCTTCTTCCTCCACCCCTTCAGAAAGTGTCAGTCTTAACACTAACTTGTCGTCACTTCTTTTCAAGCTGAGCATTTTATTTTCTATTATTACGTTCTTAGTTTGAGCAGCCTTCTTACTGACAGATCAACAACAAGACTGCATGATGAGAGTGATGCAATCAATTTGCTTCAGTTTGAGAGTACAAGTAAATCGGTCTCTAGATAACGTTTCTTGTAACCCTCCCAGAGTAACTCAAACCTGATCTAGTTCAGAAGTGAAACCTCAGGGGGGTTATTTCTATATCTTTTTTGTATAGTATGTGTGGACCATAATAACCTGCTCTTCAGCCTTATGAAACGTCTACTGTGCAAATGTCAGTAGGTCAGTAATTACGTGGTTAGGTCAAAATCCTGCTCCCTCTCTCCAATTTGTATTTTGGAGTCTTCTATTTTATGGACCAAATGCCAAAGATGCAAAGTTTAACTATTTAATCACATTGGTTTTAACTTTAATTGAGAGGAGCTCTTGATCTGAGCCAATTTATACTTGCAATCCCGTTTAGTAATAAGATTACTGTAGATTGGGGAGGGTAAGGTTGATTGCCATACTGAAAATGTAAATTTGTTTTTTAGAATCTAAAACTCAAGAGATTTTCAGTTACCTCTTAATTTTCTGAGATGAAGGAAGGGTATCAGAAAGAGTAAGGTTAAAATCAGGGGTACTCTTTTTGGATACATTTTAAAAGGGAAATGTATGCCCCAGTAGCTGTTACTCTCAGCTAAGTCTTTGGAGAATTTCTAATCACTCTTCTGTCTGATTTTGAAAAATTATTATGTGTCCATTCCTGTGTCCTTTGAATGCATTGTCCAATTTAAGGGGAAGGAAGACACCCTAAAAAGTCACACAATAATGCCTATTCCCTTCCCTGCCCACCATTTGAAGGAAATTCTTAAAATCTTAGCTCCTGGCCAGAAATGCCTGAGTGATTAATGGAATGCTGAAGAGTTGGGGTTTGATGGGCCTTCCATTGACAGCACTCTGCTCCAGTTCTCTAGAGTTCAGAGCTAGGGACTGTCAAAAGTCAGCTGAACACACAAATGGATATTATAAGGAGACTTGCTTTCGTTAGTCAGATCCTGAACTACATAGTGCCTGTAGATTAAAGCCAACACCTTTATTTGCACTCAGAAATGGAAACGTAGCAAATGTGTTATAACACAAAAACAAATAATGTTTGACTTACTGCAAGAAATTTAAACGTCTTTTCCCCATAGAGCCGGTTGGCAATCCTAAGCACATAATTAGTGCCTGGTTTGTTAATCTCAGAAATAAGTGACTGGTAACCATCATGAATCTCCTCTGCTTTGTCCAAAGAAAGCACCTATAGAGACAGGAATACACTCAGCATGACCCACATGTGCTGAAACATGTGCTTTGGGACAGGTTAGTACAATGCCTTTCAGCAGCTTAGAGATGAAAGCTGTAGCCTGAACACCCAAGCCAGCCTTAAAAGGGAAAGGATTTCCCATTACACAACACATTTGGAGCTCGTGCTGGTTAGAAGAGGGAAACTTCATGATAAAATATTTTACTGTGGAAATATACATAACTGTTTTGAAGAGACCCCTCACTCCGTTCTAGCTTTAGGGCACATAAAATGAACAGTTCAGAAGAGTTTAAAGGAAAACCATCAATTTTAAATCTACTCCATTTCAAAACATGAATTTAAAGTAGCTTCAGGACTCAGACTTGTCTCTAGAGCCCCATGTCGATATTTGTAGCTTTATCGTTACTTTTTTTTAATTTGTTTCATTGTGCGAAAGAGCCTGACAAACAGGGAAATGTCTCTATGGAAGAAAGAGCGAAACACAAAGTGCTGTCAAATGCAGAAGTATACAAACTGGGGGGAAATGTCCCTTATTATTCCCTAATCTTAACTGTTACTTGCAACACTAGGAGGTTAAAAAAAGAATTCAGACAAGGTATGATTTAAGTTGATGGTATCCCTTTCAACTGTCCTTTTCCCAGGGCTTCCAGCAATGGTTTGGAACTATGCCTTCAATTCAACCACTACTATAGGATGCTGCTGTCTTTGCAACAGGGTCTCCATTTTGCCTTCCATAATGGATTTTTGTTGCATCATTTTATGTTTGCATTGTTCCATTACCCATTTTTTCCCTTCTTCTTCTCTAAGATGAAACACCTGATAGTACAATGGTTAGTATAGGTTCTTTTGGGAATACATTCAAGAACAGATCTAGCTCTTATTTGAGCTTAAACGTTAGTGGAATGAAGAAATGTTATGGCATGACCTAGTACATTAGTCCTTTGCTTTAATACGAGCAAACTTTAATTAATAGAGATCAAGAATGGCTCCTCTAGTATGAAACACTGTAGTGAAGTAAGACACCCTGAAAAGCCCTTTCTAAGGGAAAACTTTAGCTCTACAGTGCTTCATTGCGTCTGGGCAGGCAAATGCCCAGAGTAACAAAAATAACCTCAGAGGCTTCCCAAAGCGCCAAACAACCAACAGGGGAGATGGGCAGCTCACCAAAGGAACACCATAGGACACAATAGGCCCAATTCAACCAAATGCAGTCTGGGATAACTCTGTGGGACACCCCTGGTAAGTCTCCGGGCTAAATTCACTGATATCAGGTCTCGTAGGTCAACGGTATTAAAATCAAGATAAGGCCATATTCTGCTTTCATTTACATAGATGTAAATCTGGCACAATTTCATTGAAGTCTAATAGTTACTCCAGTTTTACACCAATGTAACAGCAGAATTTGTCTCAATGTTTATTTAAACATAATTAGTACTAAAGCTTAAAATTCATCCTCGGTTTGAGTTTGTGACACACTGAATAAGATGACTTTTTAAAAAAAAAATACTGCCTCCCAAATGTTGGATTTGCTTAAAAGTAATAACTGCTAAAGAAATGCCATGATATGATTTCCATAACAATTGCAGAGCTGTTGTACTGGTTGATATTTTGAGCAAGAGATTTTACTGACACAGAACAAGAGAATGTTCGCACCCACTAGTATATGTAATTTTTAGCAACATATGCTAGTATGGTAGTTAATCATTCTAAACAAAAGACATATACATCCCAATTCTAAAAGTCCTTACAGATTATAAGGATTCGGTTTCAACTCCACCCTATTTTACTGTTGAAGCTGCAAGTTTAGACAACTCTTCTCCTCCCCTAAGCCAAATATTGTACAAGGCTCTAGTGGACAGCTATAAATCTAGTTTTGAAATTTGTAATTCTCACCCCAGGAAACCAAGCAGACTACACTAAAAACCCACAAGCTAAGAGAACCTAAACGGGTATGTAACTGCAAAACAGAAGTCCTTCTTTGCAGACAGATCTCAGGGCCTCAACTCCATCCTCATCTTCCCTGACTCCTGCCAATTTTGCCACTATTGATCACTCTCCTTTTCTAAATCTTGTTCTCCCTTCGCATTTGTGACTCTGTCTCCTGGGTCTCCTCTTAGGTCTTTGCATGACCTTTCAGTGGGACCTCAGGGCTCCATACTTGGCACCCAACTCTTCTTCCCTATGCCCTCTTTCTCTCTAGAGGTTCTGAGTGCTCATTGGAACAGGATTTGGTATTAAGAGTTTAATGAACTAGGCCGACATTTTCAAAAGCGACTAGTGATTTTTTTTGGTTGCCCAACTTGACATCTAAAAGGGGGCATAATTTTAAGAAAATTCCCCTGGCTATGTTTTTTTAAGACATATTTAGGTGATTAGTATAATCTGATATTAATCCCAGAGAATGTAATTGAAGAAGTTCTTTTCTAACCCTTGAGGCAGCTAGACAGCTCTCTTTTTCAAGGCACCTCAGCTGTATGGTGCCACCAAAATTCTACTCTCAGGCACACAAGGATGATAATGGGAGTTTTCCATAGGTACAAAACATACAATAGAGACCTGTGGTTCAGCTTCTAGACCAAAGTTGTCTTAAGTGGTTCAAATTTATCCAGACATACCTTTGCCATCTGGGCTGCAGTGTTACCTTTTGCACCCAAAAAAACCATGGACAAAGCAGAGGAGATACTCAAAGGAGAAAAGAATAAGTTCTGTGTATTGGCATTTTCACTCAGCTTTTTGAATAGGTTGAGTGCAAAGGTGGTGTTTGCTTTACTGAGATTATCCATGGTTCAGAACCTATAAGACAAAACACAAAGGAAAGATCACATAAGATACAGATTTAAAATGTAATGAGTATTTAATGTGCCAGATTCTCAGCTGGTATAAAGCACCATAACTCCACTGAAGTCAGTGGAACTACACTGGTTTTACACCACCTCAGGGTATAGCAAAGCATCAAATAAGTTTAAGGATCATGTGTTCTGTCTCTCTCTCAAAATCCGAGTTTATATAAGAGCCTTCAGATAACAAGTGGGACAAACTCACACAAATTGCAAAGTTTTCCAATTCTTTAAGATTCGTGTTGAGTTTCAATAGAATTATACACTGTTTTTCAGGAATTCAGTACCTAGCTGGCAGACTGTCTAGTCACATGAATACAATTTATATTTCATATTTATATGGGTGATCCAAATTTATCAACAGATGTTGAATTTGTTTTATAGTTAATGGTCATTATTGGAGGCACATTGTTTAAGTCACAGCTGTGCAATACTTAATACCTCAAATTTATTTTAATCCAACCTGTAGTACATAATTACTGTATTTGAATTTATATTAGATTCTATGGTGTAAAATATTCACTGCATGTACTTTATGATCTGGGTTGGTAACTTTCTTAGTCAACCAAACTGATTTTGGGTGTAAAGTTCTATAAACACCTGCCTTATTCACTCATTAGTAGTAAATCCACATATTACTTCCCGCTGCTTTCTAGCCCACTAGGATAGTGTTTGTCTTCTATTTCACAGCAGAGTTATGGAAAGTGGATCCTGTGACTATATGCTCTAGAGGGGTGGAGTGCCAGATTGAGGCAAAATGTGAAGAGAAATAGGAAAATACAATGGGAAGTAGGAGAGAGAGGTTGTGATGGTGAGGGAAACAGGGAAACACAGGTAAGATGAGAGCTTTTTATTGCAGTCTTCTCTCTTTAATGTTTCATCCCTTTCTTTTGTTTCAGTCATTTTTAGCTTCCTTTCCTCTTCCGTTCGTGACACCTCAATTAGAGGGCAATTGTCCAGCACTGGTTTTGTTTTATACTCTCAGCCCATCTATTCCTGTCTGCCAGTGACCAACAGGAGATTCTGCTTCCAGCATTTCTCACTCAACCAGTTGGGAGACTGACAGCAATCATGACAAGACAGTATTATCCTTAATTCACATTGTAGTATGACAGAATCTTCGGGATTAAAGAAAGTCTAATGAAGATGAATAGTAGACATATGTGCCCATCCAAGAACACATATTAATAATAAAACGAACCAGCGTTGCCATCCGATGACTGGTCTGTAGCTTATATGAAGTGAATTTGGTTGTCTTTGTCAAATAGCCCATGAAAGGAGTCCGCATTGCAGTCTCTTTGGCCTGGTCTACACTACACCTTTAATTCGGATTTAGTGGCTTTAATTCGAATTAACTCTGGAACCGTCCACACAACGAAGCCATTTAATTCGAATTAAAGGGCCCTTTAATTCGATTTCTGTACTCCACCCCGACGAGCGGAGTAGCGCCAAAATCGAATTTGTCAATTCGAATTAGCGTTAGTGTGGCCGCAATTCGATGTTATTGGCCTCCAGGAGCTATCCCACAGTGCACCATTGTGACCGCTCTGGCCAGCAATCTGAACTCGCATGCACTGGCCAGGTGGACAGGAAAAGCCCCGGGAACATTTGAATTTCATTTCCTGTTTGCACAGCGTGGAGAGCACAGGTGACCACAGAGAGCTCATCAGCACAGGTAACCATGCAGGCTGATAATCGAAAAAGAGCACCAGCATGGACCGTACAGGAGGTACTGGATTTGATCTCTATATGGGGAGAGGATTCAGTGCTAGCTGAACTGCGTTCGAAAAGACGAAATGCCAAAACTTATGAAAAAATTTCCAAGGGCATGATGGAGAGAGGCCACAATAGGGACACAGATCAGTGCCGCGTGAAAGTCAAGGAGCTCAGACAAGCCTATCAAAAAGCAAAGGAGGCAAACGGTCGCTCCGGGTCAGAGCCGCGGACATGCCGCTTCTACGCTGAGCTAAATGCATTTCTAGGGGGGGCCGCCACCACTACCCCACCTCTGACTGTGGATTCCGAGCTGGGGATAATCTCATCAGGGACACCTGATGATTCCGCGGAAGGGGAAGAGGAGGAGGAGGAGGACGAGCTGGCAGAGAGCACCCAGCTCTCCGTTCTCCCCAACAGCCAGGAACTGTTTCTCACCCTGACTGAAGTACCCTCCCAAGCCTCCCAAGCCAGCACCCAAGACCATGACCCCATGGAAGGGACCTCAGGTGAGTTTACCTTTTAAAATATAAAACATGGTTTAAAAGCAAGCATTTTTAATGATTAATTTGCCCTGAGCACTTGGGATGCATTCGCAGCCAGTACAGCTACTGGAAAAGTCTAACATGTCTGGGGATGGAGCGGAAATCCTCCAGGGACATCTCCATGAAGCTCTCCTGGAGGTACTCCAAAAGCCTTGCCACAAGGTTTCTGGGCAGTGCAGCCTTATTCCGTCCTCCATGGTAGGACACTTGACCACGCCATGCTAGTAGCAAGTAATCTGGTATCATTGCCTGACAGAGCCTGGCAGCGTATGGTCCCGGTGTTTGCTGGCATTCAAGCAACATCCGTTCTTTATCTTGCTGTGTAATCCTCAGGAGAGTGATATCGCTTAGGGTAACCTGGTTGAAATAAGGGAATTTAATTAAGGGGACTGAGGTGGCCGTTCCTACTGGGCTGTTTGCCTGTGGCTGAAAAGAAATCCTTCCCTGCATTTAGCCAAGTGCAAGGGGGGGGGGGAGGATTGGCCCAGAGCTTTTCGCGTTTTGCTAGCAGGGATCTTCCCTGATACCAGCCAGGCGGTGGGGGGAGGGATAAAGCACTCATCCCAGAGAATTCATGGCGGGTGGGGGGGGGTGTGTTAGTTTGGTTCCTGCAGGGATCTTCCCTGATACCAGCCACGCGGTGGGGGGAGGGAGAAAGCACTCATCCCAGAGAATTCATGGCGGGTGGGGGGGGGTGTGTTAGTTTGGTTCCTGCAGGGATGTTCCCTGATACCAGCCACGCGGTGGGGGGAGGGATAAAGCACTCATCCCAGAGAATTCATGGCGGGTGGGGTGGGGGTGTTAGTTTGGTTCCTGCAGGGATCTTCCCTGATACCAGCCACGCGGTGGGGGGAGGGAGAAAGCACTCATCCCAGAGAATTCATGGCGGGTGGGGGGGGGGGGGTTAGTTTGGTTCCTGCTGGGATCTTCCCTGATACCAGCCAGGCGGTGGGGGGAGGGATAAAGCACTCATCCCAGAGAATTGGATGGGGGGGGGGGTGTTAACCTTCAGCAGCAGAAAACAAGCTAACAGGAAAACTGCAGCACAACGGGCTTTGCTTGGTATGTGGGAAAGCAGGGCGCAGAAGCCTAAAGACAGTGGCTTACCATGGCAGCATGCAAGGTGAATTCTGTTGCCCCGACCTGCGTCTGTGATCTCTAGCAGCAAAGCCACAGGCACTCAATATTAAGAGGCAAAATGCGACCTTGCACAGAAATCACATGTGCTATGTAATGTGAATAGTATACACCGTGAAAGAGTATAAGCATTGTTCTGAAAAATGTATCTTTTAAAAAAATTCTCTCCTTTTTTCACTCCCTCCAGCAGGTGCAAATGTTTCAAGCCTCCCTCCTCCTTCCCGAAGGCTATCCCAGATAAGGCGTCGTAAAAAAAAAACGAGAGAAGAGATGTTTTCCGAAATCATGCAATCCACCAGGAATGAAAGAGCTCATCTGAATGAGTGGAAGGAGACGGTTTGCAAGTATAGGAAAGAAGCCAGTGACCGTGAGGACAGGAGGGACCAACGTGAGGACATGAGGGACCAACGTGAGGACATGAGGGACCAACGTGAGGACAGAAGGGACCAACGTGAGGAGAGGAGAGACGCTCGAGATGAGAGGTGGCGGCAGGAAGATCAGAGGAGTCGGGAAGCAACGCTGGGGCTGCTGCGTGAGCAAACAGACATGCTCCGGCGTCTGGTGGAGCTTCAGGAACGGCTGCTGGAGAACCGAGTGCCGCTACAGCCCCTGTATAACCCCCCTACCTCCTCACCATGTTCCATAGCCTCCACACCCAGACGTGTAAGAACACGGGGGGGGAGGCTCCATACACCCTCCCATTCCACCCCAGTGGACAGCCCAAGCAAAAGGCTGCCATTTTTTTAACCTTTTTTTACTGGGCTTTTCCTTCCCGCTGATCCTCCTCCCAAACCCCACTCAGGTTCTGTGCCGCTACAGCCCCTGTATAACCCCCCTACCTCCTCACCATTTTCCATAGCCTCCCCACCCAGATGTGTAAGAACACGGGGGGGGAGGCTCCGTACACCCTCCCATTCCACCCCAGTGGACAGCCCAAGCAAAAGGCTGCCATTTTCTTAACCTTTTTTTACTGGGCTTTTCCTTCCCGCTGATCCTCCTCCCAAACCCCACTCAGGTTCTCTCCCTCTTTTTATAATCAATTCATAAAGAATAAATGATTTTTAAACAATGGTGACTTTATTTCCTTTGAAAGCAAGCTGGGGGAAGGGGGAGGGTGGGTTCCTTACAGAGAATGAGTCAATAAAGGGGGCGGGTTTTCAGGAAGGATAAACAAACATAAATTTCACACTGTAGCCTGGCCAGTCATGAAACTGGTTTTCAAAGCTTCCCTAATGCGCAGCGCTTCATCGTGTGCTCTTCTAATCGCCCTGGTGTCTGGCTGCGAGTAATCAGCAGCCAGGCGATTTGCCTCAGCCTCCCACCCTGCCATAAAGGTCTCCCCCTTGCTCTCACAGAGATTGTGAAGCACACAGCAAGCAGTAATAACAATGGGGATATTGGTTTGGCTGAGGTCTGAGCGAGTCAATAAGGATCGCCAGCGACCTTTTAAACGGCCAAATGCACATTCTACCACCATTCTGCACTTGCTCAGCCTGTAGTTGAACAACTCCTGACTCCTGTCCAGGCTGCCTGTGTATGGCTTCATGAGCCATGGCATTAAGGGGTAGGCTGGGTCCCCAAGAATAACAATTGGCATTTCAACATCCCCCACGGTTATTTTCTGGTCCGGAAAGTAAGTCCCTTGCTGCAGCCGTTTAAACAGATTGGTGTTCCTGAAGACGCGAGCGTCATGAACCCTTCCCGGCCAGCCCACATGGATGTTGGTGAAACGTCCCTTGTGATCCACAAGTGCTTGCAGCACCATTGAGAAGTACCCCTTGCGGTTTATGTACTGGGTACCCTGGTGCTCCGGTGCCAAGATAGGAATATGGGTTCCATCTATTGCCCCACCACAGTTAGGGAATCCCATTGCAGCAAAGCCATCCACTATGACCTGCACATTTCCCAGAGTCACTACCTTTCGTAGCAGCACCTCCGTGATTGCTTTGGCTACTTGCATCACAGCAGCCCCCACAGTAGATTTGCCCACTCCAAATTGATTCCCGACTGACCGGTAGCTGTCTGGCGTTGCAAGCTTCCACAGGGCTATCGCCACTCGCTTCTCAACTGTGAGGGCTGCTCTCATCTTGGTATTCTGGCGCTTCAGGGCAGGGGAAAGCAAGTCACAAAGTTCCATGAAAGTGCCCTTACGCATGCGAAAGTTTCTCAGCCACTGGGAATCGTCCCACACCTGCAACACTATGCGGTCCCACCAGTCTGTGCTTGTTTCCCGGGCCCAGAATCGGCGTTCAAAGCCTATAACCTGGCCCATTAACATCATAATCTCCAAAGCACCGGGGCCCGCGGTCTCAGAGAATTCTGTGTCCGTGTCCATGTCCTCATCACGCTGGTCGCTGCGCTGCAATCGCCGCCTCCTCCTCCTCCTCGCCTCTTTTTTCTGGTCCTGTGTAAGCATAAACTCCACGAGAAAGCGCGAGGTGTTTATAATGTTCAAGACTGCGTTCTGGAGCACAACGGGATCCATGCTTGATGCAGAATGGAGTCTGCAGAGTTCACTCAGGAAAAAAGGCGCGAAATGGTTGTCTGCCGTTGCTTTCAGGGAGGGAGGGGGAGGCTGTACCCAGAACTACCTGCGACAATGTTTTTTGCCCCATCATGCACTGGGGTCTCAACCCAGAATTCCAAGGGGGGTGGAGACTGCGGGAACTATGGGATAGCTATGTAAAAGCTACCCACAATGCAACGCTCTGGAAATCGATGCTACTATGGTAGCTTGGACGCACACCACCGAATTAATGGTGCCTAGTGTGGCCGAATACATTCGAATTTATAAAATCGGTTTCCTAAATTCGAATTATATAAATTCGAATTAATCCTGTAGTGTAGACATACCCTTTATTAGTCTCCGTAACATAATGGCTTTATTTTGATGCTGCTGCCCAGTAGTTGCTCATTGTAAATACACTTGTGCATAAAGAAATTACTGGAAAGCTCCCAATTAGAGCTGACTGATATCTTTTGTATTTTCAGAACCTATGACCAGCCGGTAATACTAACTGAAATTAATTGTGTGGGGGATTTATTTGGTTATTGATGTTAGGATATAGATATTCAGGCCTGTCTGCAAAGGCCTATACTTTAAGAATTTAGGTGTATTCTTATCACTTAGCTAGTTATAGAGGTATAAAAGAAAGAATCAAAATCACTGTCCATCTGTGTAAGGGCCTTCTTTTACTGTGACAGTCTGAGCCCTGTTCTTAGGCTAACCAGAGGTCGGCAACCTTTCAGAAGTGATGTGCCGAGTCTTCATTTATTCACTTCGATTTAAGGTTTTGCGTGCCAGTAATACATTTTAACGTTTTTAGAACGTCTCTTTCTATACGTCTATAATATATAACTAAACTATTGTTGTATGTAAAGTAAATAAGGTTTTTAAAATGTTTAAGACGCTTCATTTAAAATTAAATTAAAATGCAGAGCCCCCCGGACTGGTGGCCAGGACCCGGGCAGTGTGAGTGCCACTGAGAATCAGCTCGCGTGCCGCCTTCGGCACACTTGCCATAGGTTGCCTGCCTTTGGCTAAGCAGCAGAGGCGAGCCATAAGCTGGGAAGCGTATGGTCACATCCTCACATTCCAAACTAGTCACATTGAAATAAGGTGCTATTGGGCTGTTAGGCATACAATCCTGTCCTGATAATGCCTATCACCACCAGATAAAGGGAAGAGCCTAGAAAATGTAAAAGGAAACTTAGTTTGATAGCATCCTGTCTGGCAAGAACTCACTTATCAATAGCTGGGATGTGAAATCCTCATTTCTGTATTCTATCACTGTAGTCTCCACTTCCCAATTGTTTCTCTGTATAATCTCTGTCCGGTTTAGGGTGACCAGATGTCCTGATTTTATTGGGACAGTCACAATTTTTGGGTCTTTTTCTTAGATAGGTTCCTATTACCCCCCACCCCCTATCCCGATTTTTCACATTTGCTGTCTGGTCACCCTAGTCCGGTTCTGTGATTGTTTCTGTCTGCTGTATAATTAATTTTGTTGGGTGTAAACCAATTAAGGTGGTGGGATATAATTGGTTAAATAATCATGTTACAATATGTTAGGGTTGGTTAGTTAAATTTCAGTAAAATGATTGGTTACGGTATAGCTAAGCAGAACGCAAGTTTTACTATATAGTCTGCAGTCAATCAGGAAGTAAGGGGGTGGGGGAATTGGAATCGTGTTTCACTAAGGGAGGGGGGGGAATGGGAACAGGGACACAGGCAAGGCTCTGTGGCATCAGAGCTGGGAAGGGGGACACTAAGGAAGGAAACTGGAATCATGCTTGCTGGAAGTTCACCCCAATAAACATCAAATTGTTTGCACCTTCAGACTTTGGGTATTGTTGCTCTCTGTTCATGCGAGAAGGACCAGGGAAGTGAGAGAGTGAAAGAAAAAGCCCCCTAACAATTGATATGGCAATAAAGAGCTAGAACAAACTGCAGAGTCTCTACAAAACTGTCAAGGCAACTTTCTAATAACAATATTCTAAAAGAATATTCAGCTATTTAGGGGATTTCTCACGTGCACACTTACAGCGCAGTAGCAAAGAAATCATTATTGTAGAAGGATGGACTGTTGATTATAATGCTCTTTTGGGACACAGGCGACCCAGTATCAACTCCCAGCTCTACAACAGACTTCCTGTGGGGCCTTGGCAAGACACTCAGGCTATGTCTACACTGCAATGAAAGACCTGAGGCACAGATGTGGCTAGTCTGGGTCAGCTGACTTGGGCTGCAGGGCTATAAAACTGCAGTGTAAAATTCAGGCTCAAGCTGGAGCCGAGACACTGAGACCCTGTGCGGGGGGAGAGTCCCAGAGCCCAGACTCCATCCTATTGTCCCACTGAATCTAAAAAAAAAAAAAAAGAGGGGAGAGGAATTACTGTTGGTCATCATGACATCCAGAGATTACAAATTGGTTCCTGTTGCAGTGTTACCAGAAATTCAAAGTCTGATTCAGTCCATGTTTGGTTACCCTAAGTACCACTGGAACATGAGAGACTTGTGCACAGTAAAGCTTAGACTGAATTTAAAAAAGAATCCACAGAGAATTTTACACCACACACACAGGTAAACACTTGCACTTCTCTTGTGTAGATGGGATACATATTTTATAGTTTTAATTCCTGCAATGTTTGTTGCTTGCTTGTTTGTTGCATCATGTACCTTTTGGGCACTATTAAAAGCACCTTGAACTTAAATTGCAAGTTGATTTAAATTAAATTTATTATGTTACAGGAAAAAAAAAAAACAGACTCAGTACTGGCACTTGTTCTTTGTCCTTCTTGACCCCAAAACCAGGCGACACAAGACAGCAAATCATAAATCTGCTAGTTCCTTAATACGTCTGACCAAATATTGCAAGACCGATCTGTCCTGATCACGCTGTCTTATTACCGAAGACAGAAGTTTATCAAAACCCTAAAACAAATAATCAGCGTACCAAGAGACATTCACTCTGGTTCCAAAATAGTGCTATTAACTTGGAAATAGCAGGAATACACTGACTCTCTTTGATTTAAGATATTAATTGATCATCTGGATTAAAGTTCTTTAAAACAGTTTGTGGGCAATGATACCAAGTAAATGAATTATCTGCCCCTTTCCATTTTACAATAATCCTATTAGGAAAAGAACACTCTTCCCCATCTCCCTTAGAGGAATGCATCTCTCTGTGGTATACAGGTCTACGTATGCCACAGTCCATACTATTAGGCCTAGCCAATCAGATTCCTTTCATGACCATGATGATGGAGCTGCTTTTTTAGTTTCCCAAACAGAGCTGCCAGACCTCAATATTCTGCCAATGACACCGAGCAGAAATTTGAGTCCCCCAAATGACCTGATCTTGACTGGCAATCAAGAAAAGTTCATGTGTCTAATTGGGAGTGGTGAGCATTATATGTATAGTGTGTGCATTCTGTTTTGGTGATTGTTAATAAATAGTGGTTAAGTAGGATATTATCGTGCAAGGCTCTTTCACTGGAAAAAGACCCTGTAAACCGGCAAAAGATTAAGCCCTGAGTCCACAGGGAATGGGTGTTTGCTCTGAGTCCAGAGGAGTAGAGCCCAGAGCCTACGGAGGGGTAAAGTTAGAGTGCCTAAATTAAGAGGGATATGCCTGAGCCCTAGGAACAGGGTAAGGGTGGGTGCCCTAGAGTGTAAGGTAACGCCTTGAGCCCTAGGAACCTTGTAGAGGTAGAAGCCTTGAGCGCTAGGAACTAGGTAGAGGTAGGTGCACTAGAGTGTGCAAGTAACAGAGAATTTTGTGCATGGAACAGTTTGAGTTTTAAAACTCAATCTCATAATTTTAAAAAAATTGTGTATGCATATTTATCTCCTCTTGTGGGGGAGCATAATGGGAGCAAAGGCAAAAGCAGTATTTAACAAGTTGTAATGTTTTTGTAGATATATTGTTATCTTAAGAACTAAGGCCCCGATCCTGCAATAAGTCTGCATGTGTGGACCTCTGCAGCCTCACAGAGCTCCATAAGGCAGTTAGTGGGGCTTTATGCAGGGCTTGTTGCAGGATTGGGGCCTAAAGTGTGTATATCCATAAGTGGCTCCCCACCCCCACCTCAAAATGAAAAGGCTTGTTTTACATTGAAATAATACATAAGACTATCTGGTGATCACAATATCCCATATCTTTTGATATACAGTTAGCTCTATTTGTAAAAAGAGAAAAAAAAGTGAGTGACCCTGAATGTGCCTAATACAAGCAATGAGTCAGAAAAAATTAATCCCAACTTTAGCCAGATGCGGCCCCCATTTGCTCTTTCGAATGCAGTCTGAATAGCTTCCTTTTATGCAGTTACAAAACCACAAGCAGCAGCAGAAAGTCCCTGCTGAAGTTAGATGCTGGCTTAAAGCTACAGTGCTCTATATTAACAAAAAGTTTGTCTCTCACCAACAGAAGTTGGTCTAATAAAAGCTATTACCTCACCCACCTCATCTCTCTTATATCATGGGACTAATAGGGCTACATTATATACTTATTGAAATACCAGCCAAAACATGCGGGCCTTGCAGCGGTTTGTAAAATCTTCAGGCTCAGCTCGGTCATGGGTAGTGCGGATTTATGCCACTATAAAGAGCTTATGAAAATAATCGTGGTATGTTCATTGCAAGCTTTATTGCCTTCTTCAATCCAGCGCTCTAGGGCAGTCATTTAGAGACAAGTGCGCTGTTTTAGTGGCTCAGTAAATGGCAGTGCCAGGCACCTCCCATCGCCGGAGCCTCTCCCACAAGAATCAGCAGCCAAGGCCGGACCCCTGTATGTGCAACGGATTTAATAAATCCCAAGTACCAGCATCCTGTGCTGCGTGTACCACACCCACCAGCTCTGTCCTACCCCACCGGCAAGGGAACCAGGGGAGGGTCCTTGGCAGACACTGCAAAACCCAGGGCAAGGTGCACAGAATCACAGGGTTCCTCCTCCACCTGGTCTTACTGGGAGGAGGAAACCACAGGCTGAGCCACCTTCTCAAGGCAGGGAAAGGACCTGAGACACCTATTGTGAGTTGTGGATTCAAGGTTCAGGTGTCTGGTCTCTTAGGAGCCTGACTCCTCCCCTGTCCCCCCCAGGCAGACCTGCCCCCCACTCCCGCCCATCCCAGCAGGAGCACAGGGTGCCGCACCCCCGGGCTTGCGGTGTTTCCATCACACACCGGGTTTACAGTTCGGTTCCTGGCTCTCAGCCCCCCACTGCACAAACTGTCCCAGCGCCCGGAGCAGCGTCACTGCAAGAGACACAAACTCACCGGACACCAGCGAGACCCCCCCGCCCTCGGCTGCTTGAACCAACCGTGGGGCCGATGCCCGGGGCGGACTCCGGCTCCCAGCGTCTCCTCCCGCCCGCCAGAACCGAGCGGCCCTGAGCCCCAGGCTGGAAACTAAACCAAGTCGCAGCCCCGCTCCCCGCTCCCCGCCCCCGGCTCGGGGTTTCTACCGCGCCCGAGGCAGCGAGCGCGGCAGGACCCGCCCCACACGCAGGCGGCCCCGGACAGAGGGCGCCAGGCCGGGACTGACCCAGGGGCGGTGCTGCGGGACCGGTGCGGAATCGGGCGGCGGCTGCTGCGGGGAGCCGGGCGCGCAGGTCGCTGAAGTGGCTCCGGTGGCGCTGGGCAAAGGGGAGGCGGCCTCGGGCTTGTGTTAGCGCCGCTGAGCCCCGGGATCCCGCCCTCCTAGAGCCCGGAAGCGCCGGGAGCCACCACGGGGCGTTTCATCCCTCAGCCTCTGCCCGTCCCTAATTTCCTGCACCAGCGGGTTTGAGTTGCCCTGTTAGGGTTACATTTCATACATGCTGCTCCCGGCAGTTCATAGAAGCAAGTCGCTAAGGCCCTGTCTAGACTAGGAAAGGAGATGTGTTTGCCAAGTGTGTTAGCGAATATTTCAAATAGCATGATTTTAAACACCCCTGTGCAACCTGATGCAGACAAGCATAAGCATCATAGTCAGATGGATGTGTTGCCGGCACAGAGGCACAGGAACAAACATTAGTATGAGCAACATGACACACCTGCGTAGCCCTCTAGAAACATCAGCAGGTCATGAAATGGACAAAGATGACAAGTTCACTGGCTGGGGAGGCTAGGCCAGTTCACTGACTCTGTGCCAACATTGCCAGAGAGCATTGGCAGAATGTTTAGTGCCTCATCCAGGCCCTGTTGTGGAAAATTTGCTAGGCCTAAACTTTAGTTGGCTCAGTTAGGCCTGTACTTTGGCTCGAGCCTGGACATTAGTCAAGTTACCTGGAAGAAGGGGGTTTCTGGAGAAAAGGGGATGTTGGAAGGCAGGGTGAAAGAAAGTTACAAATGCAGAACTATCTATAATCACAAGGCTTGTGATTCATAACTGCCCACTGGTAGTTTTAGGGGAAGCTTGTAACCGCAAAAGGCAAACTGAGAATAACAGGAAAGCTTGCTATGCTGAATTCCCCTTTATGGAAAATGTATGCCAGGGGTCGGCAATCTCTGGCACGCGGCTCGCCAGGGTAAGCACCCTGGTGGGCAGGGCCAATTTATTTACCTGCAGACGTGGCAGGTTCGGCCGATCGCGGCCCCCACTGGGGGTGGCCGTCCCAGGCCAATAGGGGTGGCGGGAAGCGGCGCAGGCAAGGGATGTGCTGGCCGCGGCTTCCCGCCGCCTCTATTGGCCTGGGACAGCGAACCGCGACCAATGGGGGCCGCGATCGGCCAAACCTGCCGCATCAGCAGGTAAATAAATTGGCCCTGCCCGCCAGGGTGCTTACCCTGGTGAGCCGCGTGCCAGAGGTTGCTGACCCCTGATGTATTCCAAATATGGCAATAATGTTGATAAGAAAGTATGTATTACTAATTGTGGTTTTTTGCTATATAAGCTACTCAAAATCTGTATTCGGGGGGACTGCCAGTTCGCTGGTCCCCCCCTCCCCCCCGTGCATGCTCGAAAATAAAGAGGCCTCAGGCGATTCTGATCCAAACACAACAGCCCTTAGGGAGGTAGGATGGTCTCACTAAATGTAAATGTTTAGTTTAGAGAGCTTCTGGTGAAGATTGAATTTCACATGTTTTTACCTTGGATTTTATGAAATTACAATAATTTCCAAAATGTTAATTCTCAAAGTGAAAATTTAGACTAAAGATAGTTAATGTTTTTATACACTTCCAAGTTTATTACATGTCAGACAAGATCTCTAACAAACTCGTTACAGTCTATGTGATAACACTTCAGTCAGCCAGATCACACTTACAGTGAAGTCAGTGGGAGAAGGAATTGTCGATTTTCCTCTGCTTCTATGAGCAGTGTTATTACTGATTTAACAACTCTTTTAGTGCTTGTGAATGTACAATGTTTGTCCAGCAGACTGACTCCTAAATGGTCCAGCATCTGTCATTTAGACAGAATGTCATGGTTCCAAATAGAATGCTGTGGACAGTAACAGGGAACTTGGAAATGGCAGAGATGCTTAATGACTTCTTTGTTTCGGTGTTCACCGAGAAGTCTGAAGGAATGCCTAACATAGTGAATGCTAATGGGAAGGGGGTAGGTTTAGCAGATAAAATAAAAAAAGAACAAGTTAAAAATCACTTAGAAAAGTTAGATGCCTGCAAGTCACCAGGGCCTGATGAAATGCATCCTAGAATACTCAAGAAGCTAATAGAGGAGGTATCTGAGCCTCTAGCTATTATCTTTGGAAAATCATGGGAGACGGGAGAGATTCCAGAAGACTGGAAAAGTGCAAATATAGTGCCCATCTATAAAAAGGGAAATAAAAACAACCCAGGAAACTACAGACCACTTAGTTTAACTTCTGTGCCAGGGAAGATAATGGAGCAAGTAATTAAGGAAATCATCTGCAAACACTTGGAAGGTGGTAAGGTGATAGGGAACAGCCAGCATGGATTTGTAAAGAACAAATCATGTCAAACCAATCTGATAGCTTTCTTCGATAGGATAACGAGTCTTGTGGATAAGGGAGAAGCTGTGGATGTGGTATACCTAGACTTTAGTAAGGCATTTGATACGGTCTCGCATGATATTCTTATCGACAAACTAGGCAAATACAATTTAGATGGGGCTACTATAAGGTGGGTGCATAACTGCTGGATAACCGTACTCAGAGAGTTGTTATTAATGGTTCCCAATCCTGCTGGAAAGGCATAACGAGTGGGGTTCCGCAGGGGTCTGTTTTGGGACCGGCTCTGTTCAATATCTTCATTAACGACTTAGATATTGGCATAGAAAGTACGCTTATTAAGTTTGCAGATGATACCAAACTGGGAGGGATTGCAACTGCTTTGGAGGACAGGGTCATAATTCAAAATGATCTGGACAAATTGGAGAAATGGTCTGAGTTAAACAGGATGAAGTTTAACAAAGACAAATGCAAAGTGCTCCACTTAGGAAGAAAAAATCAGTTTCACACATACAGAATGGGAAGAGACTGTCTAGGAAGGAGTACGGCAGAAAGGGATCTAGGGGTTATAGTGGACCACAAGCTAAATATGAGTCAACAGTGTGATGCTGTTGCAAAAAAAGCAAACATGATTCTGGGATGTATTAACAGGTGTGTTGTGAGCAAGACATGAGAAGTCATTCTTCCGCTCTACTCTGCTCTGGTTAGGCCTCAGCTGGAGTATTGTGTCCAGTTCTGGGCACCGCATTTCAAGAAAGATGTGGAGAAATTGGAAAGGGTCCAGAGAAGAGCAACAAGAATGATTAAAGGTCTTGAGAACATGACCTATGAAGGAAGGCTGAAAGAATTGGGTTTGTTTAGTTTGGAAAAGAGAAGACTGAGAGGGGACATGATAGCAGTTTTCAGGTATCTAAAAGGGTGTCATAAGGAGGAGGGAGAAAACTTGTTCACCTTAGCCTCTGAGGATAGAACAAGAAGCAATGGGCTTAAACTGCAGCAAGGGAGGTCTAGGTTGGACATTAGGAAAAAGTTCCTAACTGTCAGGGTGGTTAAACACTGGAATAAATTGCCTAGGGAGGTTGTGGAATCTCCATCTCTGGAGATATTTAAGAGTAGGTTAGATAAATGTCTATCAGGGATGGTCTAGACAGTATTTGGTCCTGCCATGCGGGCAGGGGACTGGTCTCGATGACCTCTCGAGGTCCCTTCCAGTCCTAGAATCTATGAATCTATGAATTATGTGATGAGGTTAAATTTCTATTTTAACACTCTGAAAGAACAAAAGAAAATATATTTTGGGTGGGGAAAACTTTATAAAAATACATTTCAAGGCAAATATGAAATTCAGAGCTAATACTGACTCTCTATCATTAACTGGCCTTGTTGTGCCTGGGATTTGCAAACAGGACTTACTGTGTTTTCAGTTACCCTTTGTATACAGATCTGCAACACCTGTGAGTAAGAGAGCTAATTATTTAAGCACTTGACTGTGGCTGGGTCTAATGTGGCCATGGACGACAGTAGCAGAGATTAAGAGCCCCCCTCTCTCCCAAATCATTCTGCATGACTGCTTTAGACCTGCCTCCATCTTGTTTGCAGCCATGGGGATGGGGTCATGGCCTGAACGCTGAGGTGTATTCTCCTGTCCCGTGAACAAATGGGTGGGGAGAGACAGCCAGGGCTGGCCTTGCCATGAGGCAAACTGAGGCAGCCGCCTCAGGTGCCAGACTGTGGGCGGCGCCACTAGGACCCAGAGTGTAGAAAATTGGGTCTGCTGCTGGTGCATATGTATTCTCTCTGCTCTAGATGCACAGAGATGGTGGAGTGCTGTGCTGGAGGAAGGAGGGCACAAGAGACATAACAGGCAGGCAGGAGAAAAGGTGAGAGGGAATAACAGAAAGCAGCAGGAACTGCAGGAAGAGAGAGGAGGAGGAGCCTCTTATGTGTCTCTAGCACCCCCAGGAGCCTGGACTGATTAACACCAGCTTCTCAGGGAGCTTCCTGTTTCCTGCTGCTTCCCTGAACCCACTTGAGGAGAACAGGCAATCAGCTGAAGTCGTAGGAGCCAGTTAGGCCCTTAAGATGCTGATATCTTCCCTCACTCCGGCCCTGCTACCAGCCTGCTTGTTTGTCCCCTTCAATTGAGTGTTGAGAGCCACTATAGCTGGCACAGAACAGCAGTAATGAGTGAAAGAAGAAAACGCCCCTCTGGGACAGCATTCAGAAAAAGAAAGAAAGCAAAGGAAGCAGGAAGGAGCTATCCTGAGATACATAGACACAAATGTTCATGGTGAGCTTTCCGGCCCCAGTGAGGATGTGAGTGGTGAGGAGATGCCTGATCTTCCAGTTAGTCAGAGTGCAGGTGACCTGGCAGCTACTGCGGCATCCATATCTCCATCTCAAATGGATGTAACCATGCACATTCCTGAAGAAAAGTGTAGATCAGAGAAGAGTGTGGTGGAGGCGCAAGAAACAGCTGCTGCTGAGTTTAATTCCTTAAGTCTAGATGATCCAGGACTGTGGACCCACTTGAGCAGTAGCCTGAAGGACTTCCTTGTACTGCATGGGCCACAGCATGCAGTGGAAAACTTCATGTTCCCCAAAGACAATGAAAATAGAAGTTTCCATCCAACACGTTACTGGCGTGAAATCCCCAATGGTGACAGAGTGGAGAGGCCATGGCTTATGTACTCAAAAACCCAGAATGCTGCATACTGTTTTTGTTGCAAACTCTTTCAGTCTAATGTTCCAGCCACATTGGGTTCTGCAGGAACAAAGGACTGGAAGAATCTGGCTAGAAATCTGGCATGCCATGAGAAGGCAATAAATCACCAGAGAGCATTCCATAGGTGGAAAGAGTTTGAGATGAGACAAAGGTTAAAGGTTGCATCAGAGTCTCTTTACTGGCAAAATGTTCTGAAAAGGCTCATTGCCATTGTGAGAATGCTTGCTACCCCAAACCTAGCACTGAGTGGCACTTCAGATCAGCTGTAGGTGCCAAACAATGGAAACTTCCTTAAAATTGTGGAGCTGATGGTTGAGTTTGATGCTGTACTCCAGGAGCATCTAAGAAGAGTCACCACCCAAGAAATGTACACACACCACTACCTTGGAAAAACAATTCAAAATGAGATCATACAGTTACTGGCAACAAAAGTCAAACAGAAGATTGTGGCACACCTGACAGCCATACGGAACAAATGACTTTAATGGTACGTTTTGTAACAACAACAGAACCTAGTGAAAATGTCCCTGAAATGGTGAGTGTCAGAGAGCATTTTCTAGAATTTATTAACATTGATGATACTACAGGAGCTGGTATGACAAATGTGCTTCTTAAAAAGCTGGAAGATACGGGAATTGCAATAGCTGACATAAGAGGTCAGGGCTACGATAATGGTGCCAACATGAGAGGAAAGAACAGAGGAGTAGAGACACAGATCCGAGAGTTAAACCCTCGAGCTTTTTTTATCCCATGCAGTTCTCATTCATTGAACTTGGTGGTCAGTGATGCAGCATCAGCTTCTAGTGAGGCTACTGAATTTTTTAATGTAATTCAAAGCATCTATGTATTTTTCTCTGCATCAACTCATCGATGGCAAATTTTGAAGCAACATCTGGGAACATCCTCTCTGACACTGAAACCACTGAGTGCCACACAATGGGAAAGTCGAGAGGAGGTGATAAAGCCTATCAAACACCAAATTGGGAAGATAGATGATGCCATAGTTGCCATTATGTAGGATAATGTTATGACAGGAACTATTCGTGGGAGAACAATGGCAGAGGGAAATGGAATCACCAGAAACATACATAACTTCAAATTTCTGTGTGGCTTAGTGTTGTGGCATGACATACTGTTTGAAATAAATGTTGTAAGCAAGAGACTCCAAGGTGTTGACCTTGATATATCTGGAGCAATGGAACAACTGGACAAAGCAAAGTTATACCTACACTCTTACCGGTCAGATGAGGGATTTCAAAATGTTCTGAAGGGTGCACAGAAGTCGGCAGAGGAACTTCACACTGAAGCTGTTTCCCCACCCATTCAAGAATACAAGAGTCACTGAAGAAGAAGACATTTTGATTACGAGGCATGGGATAATCCCATAAGAGACCCCAAACAACAATTCAAAGTTGAATTCTTTAACCAGGTGCTAGATTGTGCAATACAGTCAGTTGAAGAATATTTCATGGAGCTCAAGGAACACAGCAGTATATTTGGGATGTTGTATGATATTCCAGAACTCCTCACTATACCTGAAGAAGACCTACACCAGCAATACAGGGCACTAGAGACAGTGTTGACACATGATGACATGCGTGATATTGATATGAATGATTTAGGTGATGAACTGAAAGCCCTTTCAAGATACATTTCAGTAGGATCAACTCCAAAGGTTGTTCTGGAATATATGTGCACAAATAAGATAACCACCCTCTTTCCAAATGCTTTTGTTGCTCTGCACATACTTCTAACACTTCCTGTAACAGTTGCCAATGGAGAACGCAGCTTCTCCAAGCTGAAGTTAATAAAAACACATCTACGCTCCACAATGACACAGGAGAGGCTGGTCGGCCTTGCAACCATCTCAATAGAGCATGAGCTGGCCCAGACTGTGGACCTTCAGCAGGAAGCAGTTCAAATCTTTGCAACCAAGAAGGCACTTTGATTATTATTCAAACAGATAAAAATGCCAATGTTTACTATGCAGACAAGAAAAGTTACATTTGCTGTTCAGGCATTTGAAAGTTAAGTGTTACTTAAAATTTGTGAACAAGGCATTTTAAGTTGTTAGTTCTCCTTTAGTGGGGTAGGTAGCAGAGCAGTACCATGAGAGGAGTAGACCAGGAAGAAGGCAGAATTGAGATCTTTCAAAGTTTTGGTCCAAGTGAGGGGGTATGGGGGCGTCATTTGAGCTCCCCGCCTCAGGTGCCAAAATGTTGTGGGCCAGCCCTGGGGACAGAGGCTACAGAACCATGACTCTGGCCCCCATAACACTAGCCAGGAGAGCAGGCTCAGTGCAGTGGGTAGTATGCTGCACTCTGTAAGGGGCTGCAGTAGATTGCTGTCTCCTCAGTGCAGCAGAGGAGCACAGGAGAAAATGTGCCTCAGTGTGTGTCTCTGAGGCACAATAACTTCTGAGGCTACTCCTGACGGAGGCAGCTTATGCTCAGGGCTCTAACTAAAAGCAAGAACTAGACCTAAGCTTTGAATTTCAGGCTTCAATTTGTATTTCCCAGTTGCATGGTGAACAAATGATGTTATTTAGTAGCAGAGAGTAATACATTCTAGGGGGAGCAGAATCTGCCAAAGAAGAGGATGCTGTTGGTTTTGTTGTGCCTGATGAAGAAGAGGAAAGGGTGATCTGCCTTAAATCTTACAGAATTTACAGATCTTCTCACTACTACAACAACTGCACCGCCACCCTGCAGCCTCAGTGCCCTCTTCATTGACCTCAACAAAGGACTTGTGAAAAACTTGTGACAAAAAAAGATCATTAGTCTCAGACATCTCTGTCAAGTCAGCTTGGCTCTGACTGAAGGCATCTCACATCCCCATACTGCCCCAAGTGCACTGGAGGTTATAGCTCTCTTCCAGCTTGATCCTGGGCAGAAACAACTCCACTTCAGTCGTCTTCATCATTTCTGGGCTGGTCCATTTGATAATTTCTCATAGGTCAATTCCCTCTCTAGCTATACTGAGTTAAAAAAGAGAGGGAAATAGACAATTAAAGAGCAAAAACAAAATCATGAATAAATGAAAAAAGCTCATCCTAAAGGCACAAAACACATACATTGCTACCACCCTCGGCTATTGGCATCATTATAGGATGTGCTACATGCAAATAGGGTTTGATCCTGCAAGGTGCTAAATGATGTATGCTCACGTTTATCTAAATGGGAGGTGACCTTACATGCAGGATTGGGTCCATAGAGGAGTTCCCTGTTTTTTCTATTTAAACGTACATGGGAATGTTCCCCTCTTATTTACATATAGAGCTCCTGTTAATGTTAATAGAACATCTACATGTGCATGCAAGGAAGACTTGTCCCATCGCAACTATGTATGATTGGTGTGCACAGGGTCTTGCAGACAAGTAAGAGGATATGGTCCTTGCCCTGATGTGCTTGCAAATGGAGCATCTGATTTTTCATGTTGTTGAGATCTCTTGGTTCCCATTGAGTTGGGGGCACTCAGCACCTACTGTGAAGAGCTTAGTCCCTTGCAAGGTGGGTTAGTAATTACTTACTTCACTAGGTAAAGAGAGCACAGAAAACAGAGGGGGAGGGATAGCTCAGTGGTTTGAGCATTGGCCTGCTAAACCCAGGGTTGTGAGTTCAATTCTTGAGGGGGGCCACTTAGGGATCTGGGGCAAAATCAGTACTTGGTCCTGCTAGTGAAGCAGGCTGGACTCAATGACCTTTCAGGGTTCCTTCCAGCTCTGATAGATAGGGGGAAAGGGAGTACAGCTCTTGGAAGTGTATTAACTGCAATGCAAGGGGCCAGAAAGTCAGATTGTGGTCCACTTCGTGCTACCCAGACAAAAGAACTGGCTTCAACCACCAGTTTGGAATTCTTGTTTAACAGAATCACCACATAATGTATAGCAAGTTCTACACTTCCCACTCAAGAGTAATGCAGCTATTCCAACAGAATGCTGAAAATCCTGCATATTACAACAGAGAATTAGGTATTCCCTAAATATACGTATGACTTTATGGAATCCACAAGATGTGCACATATTGAAACCAATTATCTCCTTGCTTCTCATTCCTCACCCTACTCCCCCATGGTTTGTTACTCTCTCTCATTGCATCACATCTGAAACTAGGCTGTAAGCTCTTCTGCAACACAGACCTGGTCTATTCTGGAAAATTCCTTGCACTCTTTTGGGCTGCATCTAGATAATAATACATCATGCCAATGATACTCCTTAATGTTGTAACTTTCGTGATATCATTGTCAGTCCAGTAGATTTATCCTCAGTGTCATCTGGTAATAGGATGAGCATGCTGCGGTATTGACGTATGGAAGCTCAGCAATTTTGCCCTTCATTGTTTCCAAGTAGCATATTGGAAATGTATCTTTCACAAACATCATCTGCACCGGTTTAGTCTTGGTCTGTGAAATTATATATCTCCATAAAAAATAAATATCACTACTTCTTTCTTTGAAACGTACATGTCATCAGTAAATATGCATGACTTGCTTCAGATGAAATAAGAATATAAGTTTGAATACAGTTTTATGAACCAAAGTTGATTGCATGGTTTAACACAGCTCCTTTTCTGAGAAAATATTCATTGTCCTGTTGTTTGTCTCAAAGCATGGTTTTCTGTGACCTGGGTTGACCTTCCACTCTTCCCCAATACATGCACAATAACTCACAGAAGGTGGGACAGAGGAGCCACAAAATTCTGCAAGGATCACCTTAATGAGTTTCCTAACAATTGGTCATAAGAACATAAAAACAGCCATACCAAAGGTCTATCTAGCCCAGTATCCTGTCTTCCGCCAGTGGCCAATGCCAGGTGCCCCAGAGAAAATGAACAGAACAGGTAATCATCAAGTGAGCCATTCCCTGTTGTCCATTTCCAGGTCCTAGTAAACAGAGGCTAGGGACACCATCCCTGGCTAATAGCCATTGATGGACTTAACCTCCATAAATTTATCTAGTTCTTTTTTGAACCCTGTTATAGTCTTGGCCTTCACAACATCCTCTGGCAAAGAGTTCCACAGGTTGACTGTGCGTTGTGTGAAGAAATACTTCCTTTTGTTTGTTTTAAACTTGCTGCCTATTAATTTCATTTGGTGACCCCTAGTTCTTGTGTTATGAGGAGTAACACTTCCTTATTTACTTTCTCCACACCAGTCATGATTTTGTAGACCTCTATCATATCCCCCCGCTAAGCTGCTTCATCAGTTTAGAAGTCCATGCTACTTTAACTAACAATAAGATTGTGACATCCTTCCCTAAGATCATTACAGAGAAAGTGTGACTATGGCCTGGTCTACACTATGACTTTAATTCGGATTTAGCAGCGTTAAATCGAATTAACCCTGCACCCGTCCACACAACGGAGCCATTTATTTCGAAATAAAGGGCTCTTAAAATCGATTTCTGTACTCCACACCGACGAGCGGAGTAGCGCCAAAATCGATTTTGTCATTTCGAATTAGGGTTAGTGTGGCCGCAATTCGATGGTATTGGCCTCCGGGAGCTGTCCCAGAGTGCACCATTGTGACCGCTCTGGACAGCAATCTGAACTCGCATGCACTGGCCAGGTAGACAGGAAAAGCCCCAGGAAAATTTGAATTTCATTTCCTGTTTGCCCAGCGTGGAGAGCACAGGTGACCACATATAGCTCAGCTCATCAGCACAGGAAACCATGCAGGCTGATAATCGAAAAAGAGCACCAGTATGGACCGTACGGGAGGTACTGGATCTGATCGCTATATGGGGAGAGAATTCAGTGCTAGCAGAACTTCGTTCGAAAAGACGAAATGCCAAAACTTTTGAAAAAATCTCCAAGGGCATGATGGAGAGAGGCCACAATAGGGACTCAGATCAGTGCCGCGTGAAAGTCAAGGAGCTCAGACAAGCCTATCAAAAAACAAAGGAGGCAAACAGTCGCTCCGGGTCAGAGCTGCGGACATGCCGCTTCTACGCTGAGCTGCATGCAATTCTAGGGGGGGCCGCCACCACTACCCCACCTGTGACCGTGGATTCCGGGTCGGGGATAGTCTCATCAGCTACACCTGAGGATTCTGCGGATGGGGAAGAGGAGGAGGAGGAGGACGACGAGCTTGCAGAGAGCACCCAGCACTCCGTTCTCCCCAACAGCCAGGATCTTTTTCTCAGCCTGACTGAAGTACCCTCCCAACCCTCCCAAGCCAGTATCCAAGACCATGACCCCATGGAAGGGACCTCAGGTGAGTTTACCTTTTAAAATATAAAACTTGTTTTAAAAGCAAGCGTTTTTTAATGATTACTTTGCCCTGAGGACTTGGGATGCATTCGCGGCCAGTACAGCTACTGGAAAAGTCTGTTAACGTGTCTGGGGATGGAGCGGAAATCCTCCAGGGACATCTCCATGAAGCTCTCCTGGAGGTACTCCAAAAGCCTTGCCACAAGGTTTCTGGGCAGTGCAGCCTTATTCCGTCCTCCATGGTAGGACACTTGACCATGCCATGCTTGCAGCAAGTAATCTGGTATCATTGCCTGACAAAGCCTGGCAGCGTATGGTCCCGGTGTTTGCTGGCATTCAAGCAACATCCGTTCTTTATCTTGCTGTGTAATCCTCAGGAGAGTGATATCGCTCATGGTAACCTGGTTGAAATACGGGAACTTAATTAAGGGGACAGAGGTGGCCGTTCCTACTGGGCTGTTTGCCTGTGGCTGAAAAGAAATCCTTCCCTGCAGTTAGCCAAGCACAGGGGGGGGAATTGGCCCTGAGCTTTTCGCGTTTGGCTAGCAGGGATCTTCCCTGTTACCAGCCACGCGGTGGGGGGAGGGGTACATTGATCATCCCAGAGAATTCATGGCGGGAGGGGGGGCGGGGGGGTTAGTTTGGTTTCTGCAGGGATCTTCCCTGATACCTGCCACGCGGTGGGGAGAGGGATAAAGCGATCATCCCAGAGAATTGGATGGGGGGGGCGGTTAGTTTGTTTTCTGCTGCTGAAGGTTAACAGGAAAACCGCAGCAGTCAACAGGCTTTGCTTGGTATGTAGGAAAGGAGGGCGCAGAAGCCAAAAGACAATGGCTTACCATGGCTGCCTGCAAGCTGAATTCTGTTGCCCGGGCCTGCGTCTGTGATCTCTAACACCAAAGCCACAGGCACTCAATATTAAGATGGAAAATGCGACCTTGTACTGAAATCACATGTGCTATGTAATGTGAATAGTGTTTTTCACCATGAAAGAGTATAAGCATTGTTCTGTAAAATGTATCATTTTAAAAACTTCTCTCCTTTTTTTCAACCCTCCCTCCAGCAGCTGCAAATTTTTCAAGCCTCCCTCCTCCGTCCCGAAGGCTATCTCAGATAAGGCGGCGTAGAAAGAGGACGCGAGACGACATGTTCACGGAAATAATGGAATGCACCCGCAATGAAAGAGCTCATTTGAATGAGTGGAAGGACACTGTATCTAAATTTAGGAAAGTTGCCAGTGAACGTGAGGTCATGAGGGACGCTCGAGATGAGAGGTGGCAGGCTGCAACGCTGGAACTGCTGCGTGAGCAAACGGACATGCTCCGGCGTCTGGTGGAGCTTCAGGAACGGCAGCAGGATGACAGAGTGCCGCTGCAGCCGCTGTATAACCTCCCTCCCCACTCACCATGTTCCATATCCTCCTCACCCAGACGTGTAAGAACGCGGGGGGGGGAGGCTCCGTGCACCCTCCCACTCCACCCCAGTGGACAGCCCAACCAAAAGGCTGTCATTATATTGAATTTGTTCTGTGGCCTTTTACTTCCCTCCTATCCTCCTCCCAAACCTCACCCAGATTACCTTCTTGGTTCTCTCCCTATGTTTATAATCACTTAATAAAGAATACATGATTTTTAAACGATAGTGACTTTATTTCCTTTGAAAGAAAGCTGGGGGAACGGGGAGGGTGGGTTCCTTACAGAGAATGAATGAGTCAATAAAGGGGGCGGGTTTTCATGAAGGGAGAAACAAACAGAAATTTCACACTGTAGCCTGGCCAGTCATGAAACTGGTTTTCAAAGCTTCTCTGATGCACAGCGCTTCCTGGTGTGCTCTTCTAATCGCCCTGGTGTCTGGCTGCGCGTAATCAGCAGCCAGGCGATTTGCCTCAGCCTCCCACCCTGCCATAAAGGTCTCCCCCTTACTTTCACAGAGATTGTGGAGCACACAGCAAGCAGAAATAACAATGGGGAGATTTCTTTGGCTGAGGTCAGAGCGAGTCAGTAGCGATCGCCAGCGACCTTTTAAACGGCCAAATGCACATTCTACCACCATTCTGCACTTGCTCAGCCTGTAGTTAAACAGCTCCTGACTCCTGTCCAGGCTGCCTGTGTATGGCTTCATGAGCCATGGCATTAAGGGGTAGGCTGGGTCTCCAAGAATAACTATTGGCATTTCAACATCCCCAACGGTTATTTTCTGGTCCGGGAAGTAAGTCCCTTGCTGCAGCCCTTTAAACAGAGTAGTGTTCCTGAAGACGCGAGCATCATGAACCCTTCCCGGCCAGCCCGCGTTGATGTTGGTGAAACGTCCCTTGTGATCCACAAGTGCTTGCAGCACCATTGAAAAGTACCCCTTGCGGTTTATGTACTGGGTACCCTGGTGCTCCGGTGCCAAGATAGGGATGTGGGTTCCATCTATCGCCCCACCACAGTTAGGGAATCCCATTGCAGCAAAGCCATCCACTATGACCTGCACATCTCCCAGAGTCACTAGCTTTCGTAGCAGCACCTCAGTGATTGCTTTGGCTACTTGCATCACAGCAGCCCCCACAGTAGATTTGCCCACTCCAAATTGATTCCCGACTGACCGGTAGCTGTCTGGCGTTGCAAGCTTCCACAGGGCTATTGCCACTCGCTTCTCAACTGTGAGGGCTGCTCTCATCTTGGTATTCTGGCGCTTCAGGGCAGGGGAAAGCAAGTCACAAAGTTCCAAGAAAGTGCCCTTACGCATGCGAAAGTTTCGCAGCCACTGGGAATCGTCCCACACCTGCAACACTATGCGGTCCCACCAGTCTGTGCTTGTTTCCCAGGCCCAGAATCGGCATTCCACGGCTATAACCTGCCCCATTAACAGCATGATCTCCAAAGCACCGGGTCCCGCGGTTCGATAGAATTCCATGTCCATATCCTCATCACTCTCGTCGCCGCGCTGCCGTAGCCTGCTCCTCGCCGCCTGGTTTTCCAGGTTCTTGTTCAGCATAAACTGCACGATAAGGCGTGAGGTATTTACAATGTTCATGACTGCTGTCTTGAGCTGAGCGGGCTCCATGCTTGCCGTGGTATGGCGTCTGCACTGTTCACCCAGGAAAAAGGCGCGAAACAGTTGTCTGCTGTTGCTTCCTGGAGAGGGGGGAGGATATACCCAGAACCACCCGCGACAATGTTTTTGGCCCCATCAGGCATTGGGATCTCAACCCAGAATTCCAATGGGCAGAGGAGACTGCGGGAACTATGGGATAGCAATGGGATAGCTACCCACAGTGCAACGCTCCAGAAATCGACGCTAGCCCCGGTACATGGATGCACACCGCCGAATTAATGTGCTTAGTGTGGTTGCATACATTCGACTTTATACAATCTGTTTTACAAATTCGAATTATATAAATTCGGATTAATCCCGTAGTGTAGACATACCCTATGTTAAAGCAACAGCCACTCTTTGCCAATAGTTGTTGTTAGATACTATTCACCCACCTTTGGCTAACTTAAAATTCTGTAGGTGCAACAATATTCACTTACCTGGAACTGAATCAATGTAGGTAATTCTGTTGTGTTTAGGATTTCAAGCTTTGGTCTCCAGATTGTTTCTGTTTTGACTTCCACAGAATTAGCATAGCATAGGAGAGGGCTCTTAGCCTCAGGTGCTGCAGTACTGGTTGCACTTTGGAAAGTTATAATTATAACCTGTTTTGTTTGTCATTTAAGAGACTTAATTTGGTTTGAGTCATCTTGGTAAGCCTTCCCCATTCATTGGGTGAATGACAGATATACTGGGCCAGTTTCATCCCGTTTGTGTCTCTTCGTATGATCGGCCCTTGATGAGGCAGTCGTCCAAGTACGGGAAAAATATGATCCCTTGTTTGTGTAGGTGGGCCACGACCACTGCAAGAGTTTTGGAAAACACTCTTGGTGCTGTGGAGAGACTGAATGGTAGCACTCTGTATTGGAAGTGGTCGTGCCCCACTGTGAATCATAGAAATCGTCTGTGTGCTGGATGTATTGAGATATGGAAGTATGCGTCTTGTAGGTCGAGGGCTTAGAACCAGTCCCCTTGTTCCAGCACAGGTATTATTGTGCCCAATGTGACCATCCTGAATTTTTGGGAGCATACGAATTTGTTGAGTCTTCGCAGGTCTAGTATGGGTCACCATCCTCCACTTTTCTTCTGGGTCAGGAAATAGTGCGAGTAAAACCTCTTCCCTCTGTGTTTTGTGGGAACTGGTTCTACTGCACCTAACTGTAGGAGGTGAGTTACCTCTGTTCGTAGTAGGTGCTTGTGAGAGGGGTCTCTCAAGAGGGACTGGGAAGGGGAAAGGGTAGGAAGCATGAAATAAAGGGAATGGAGTAGCCCAACTGTTCTATTTCCAGGACACAGCAGTCCTGTGTGATCTGTTGCCAAGCATGGTGGAAGCATTGGAGGCGATGGCAGAAATGGACAGGTAGGCGCTGGTGTTAAGGAGTGGTCGCTCAGACCCTCAACCAAGCCTTCAAAATTGCAGCTTGTTTCTCGATGGTTGGGATGTGGCTTGTTCCGGTTGGTTTTGTCTGTGTCTAGTAGGTCTGCTTTGGTTTCTCCCAGTCTCGAACGCCCTAGACTATGGGCGGTTGTATTGTTGCAAGCGAAGCCTCTGGTAGGGCTGGTACCACTTTCTCTTGGAAGGGGCCGTGTATATTCCCAGTGTGCACAGAGTGGCCCTGGAATCTTTTTGTGAAGGACTTCATTGGTTTTTTGCCGAGAAGAGTTTTTCTTTATCAAAGGGTAGATCCTCCACCTTGATCTGCAGCTTTTTAGGGATGCCAGATGATGAAAGCCATGAAGCCCTACGCATCACCACTGTAGTGGCCGTGGTGCGGGCCGTCGTGTCAGCCATATCCAGGGACACTTGTAGTGCTGTCCTGGATACTAGTTGTCCCTCTACAAGGACTGATTTAAAATCTCCTCTTCTATCCTCAGGAATGTCAGTGGTAAATTCAAATAGTTTGTTATAGTTATCAAAGTCATAACTAGCAAGAAGAGCAGTGTAATTGGCGATTCTAAATTGCAAAGTGGATGATGTGTAGACCTTGCGATCCAGGAGATCCAGTTGTTTGAGGTCTTTTTCCTGTGGTTTGGTCCGGTGTTGGGGTTGTTTTGCCCTGTGGTTCGCTGCTTCAACCATGAGGGAATTATGTTGTGGGTGAGAGAATAAGAAGTCCATGCCCTTAACTGGGACATAATATTTATGGTCCACTCTCTTACAGGTTGGTGGGGCAGTGGCTGGTGTCTGCCATATAATGTCGGCGGGTTCCAGTATGGCGTCGTTTATAGGGAGTGCAATCTTTGATGCTGCCGATGGTTGGAGGATTTTCAGGAGTTTGTGTTGGGTCTCCTGCACTTCCTCTAAAGGAATGTCTTGGCTGATTGCCACCCTTTTGAAGAGCTCCTGAAATTGCTTGAAGTTGTCTGCCATTGTTGGTGGGGGTGGCATGACAGCTTCATCTGAAGATGAAGAGGAGTTCTGTTCTGGTGACTCTGTCTCGGGTGCAGGCTCCTCCTCTACTTCCTCATGTGTATGCTCTGTAGCTCTAAATGTAGATGGGATTGGGGATCCTGGTGGAGCATGAATCTGTGCTCTGGGTGGTGAGGTGTGGGAGTAGTGGGCATTGTTGGCCACCCATGGGTCCCAAGGTGACCACTGCATAGGGTATGGCATGTGAGGTCCCATCCATGGGAGGGCGAACCACGGGAATTGGGGTTGCTCCTTGTGAGCCATAGCCCTGTGTGTTGGTTTTTGTGGCGGTGGAGGAGAATCAGGTGGTGAAAAGACTGCATCCTCTTGATTATCGTCGTCACTGTCCGTGAACACTGACCGGTCCATAGGAAAGATTGGCTAGGTTAAAATTGAGCCCTCGGTACCAAGTAGAGGTGATTCTGGCACCGGGGCAATAGAGATGTCTTAGTGTGTCAGAAATTGATGCTGTGCCAAGGGGTGCAGCACCTAGGATTTGTGGTTAGGCGCTGTTGGCTTGGACGTCTTGTATTTAGCCTTGGCGGGTGCCGGCGGGCCCATCGTGGTGCCGTCAGCCAGTGCCGGGTGGTGTATCGGTGCCGGTGGTGTCGTTGGTGCCGACGTCCTTGTCGGTGCTGGGGTTGGATGCACAGAGGGCGCCGACTCCGGCCCGGGTTGTCGGTGCCTTTGGTGCAGAGGGGGAGACCTGTCCATTTTGGGGTCTCGGCTCCTATTTTTCTGCACAGTGTGCCCGGTGCCCGAGGTGCGGGGGGAGTTGTGGGTGCTGACTCTTGCAGCTGTTGGCACCGCTGGCAACAACCTCGCCGGGGACTGTTATTTTTATTCCATTCCCTGTGTGGGGAAGTCGAGGCTTTCTTCCTCTTCTCGTGAGAGGGTGGAGCTGTGCCCTTGGTCGGTTCCAACCTGGGACCAGCCCCTAAGCGAGGGTTATGTTATGCCCGTCTCCGATCCTGGTTGGAGAGATTTCTCCATGAGGATCATTTTTAAATGCAGGTCCCGGGCGCGGTGAGCCCCTGCTTTCAAATTGTTGCAATGGACGCACTTTGCTGGGACGTGCGTCTCACCGAGACATTTCACACAGAGTGAATGTCCGTCTGAACGCAGCATGTAGTCCTTGCAGGAGCCACATGTTTTAAAACCAGGAAACCTGGCATCTTGAGAGTTTGCCTTGACAGAAGGTCCATGAACAAGTACTTATGGGGAGTTCGCTCCCAAAGGAGCAGAAAGTTGGAAAATGGGAGATAAATAAATGTTTTTTAAACTATCGAACTATAGCTAACTTATCTAAAGGTAGGGTAATAACTGGGATGTTTTATCTAATTTTTCTCTCAGTAGGGGAAGAGGTTCAGCACTGCCCTGAGTTCCGTCTTCAGCCGAGGACGGTTGAGAAGGAACTGAGGGGGTCAGGACATGCGCGCGCCAAACAGACTCCAACGATGATGCGAGACAGCAACTGCGCAGGTGCATCCCGACCAGGCACTGCTACCAAAGATCTCCGATCAACGGCGCCGGGACACACCGTCAACTAGAGTGGAGCACCCACAGGGACAGCACTCGAAGAAGAAGCATGATTTCTTTGTTCAGTCAAAATCTTCAAAACTGGCAACATTTATATGCACAGGACTCTTCTGTTCGGTTTTTCTGCTCACTCAAAAGCACAATCTAAATGTACTTATAAACACTTTTCGGGAGGGTGCAATTCATATATAAACTGTACTACTTTGCTAACTATACACACGTTTAGATCTTGTATTCACAAAAATGCAGTCCCAGCGATGATGCAGACATCAGCAAGCAGTCTTGAAATTTTCCTGTTGACTTATAAGGTTAAAAGTATGATGGGGAGCCTGAATTTCTCTGTAACACAGCATAGTAACACTGAAACACACTGTGGTTAATGATAGGTTTACAGGTAATATTCATGAACAGAAACTTCACTGAGATTCTTTTGATGTCACAGGGTGTGACTTTATGCCAGCTGCCTTGCTGCTGAATCAGAAAATTCTCTGCTTCATGTAACATTATTGTAACTGGCTCTAAGAACTTTTTTCTGGACGGAAACATCAGAGAGAAGCCAGTTATAACAATGTAGCTTGGTATCAATGCACTGATGTGCAAGAAAAGGGCTCTCTGGGGGCTTCTTGTTAAAACATTTATTTTTAATACTTCTGAAAACCAATTGATTTTGCCTTTTTGAATGAACCAAATTGCATCAAACAGCTGGTATTTTCCAAATTTCAGAGAGAAAGAATACCTCCCACCCCTGGCTTCCCTACATTGTCTTTACCCCACACTCCCCCCCACCCTGCTCCTTTAAATTGTGTCCCCTCCTTCACTGTGCTATAGTTTCACTATATCTTTCTAGGACAGAGTATAAACAATTCCAGCACACATTATTTAATATGTTCTTACCAAGTGGCCTCCTTCTCTGTTTATGGTTGTTAGAAAGCACTGCTGTTTTATATGAGGAGAAATAAAATAATAGCTTAGAGGCTGAAATAGCAGCAGAATACAGAGGTGGCTTCTTGCCCTGTGCCACACTGACAATGTTGTGTTCAGTACAGCTGCTCCAGCGGGGGCTGGGCATTCTTCATGTATAGCCTTCAAATATAGAACTTACTCCCCTTTCTCTCTCCTCTTTCCCTCCCCTTCCCCCCATTCTTACTTAAAAATAACCCACAACTGTTTACACTTCTGAACAGACCCATATCATCATAGAAATGTACAATGATGAAACACACTGATTTCCCCTTTTCCACACCTGACAAATATTCCAAGGAGCTTTACTTCCTTTTTGGACTATTGAGGAGGAGTCAGTTAGGGTGCCAGAATCTGGCCCGGAGAGCCCAATTGCCTATTGAGGGCCCAATTTTGCAAACACTTGTGCATGTGAGTAACTATATTCACGTGAGTAATGTTAAGAGCAGGAAAGAACTAGCCCTGAATTTTGAGTTACCCTCATGCAGAAATTTGAAAGTAGAAACCCTCTCAGATTGAAAACAGCCAAAGATATTCGCTTAATCTTTAGAAAATTGACAAGAAAAATCACCTTTTGACAGAAACTAAGCATGGAAAACTGCAGCCCAATATCTGACTGGTTCAGAAAGGTGTTTGCAGAAAAACAACGGGTTTGTGTTAGCTTTGCAACTTTAATTATATCAGACAATGAGGCCACATAGGACCATTCTGATCATCTCTCCTGCCCACTAGAGTTTAGGAGAGGATTTCTCACTGAGCTCATTTTAAAATGAACATCTGAATCATACAATATGAACACAACAATAGTGGCAGCCTTGAGAATTGCTTGGTATTCCCCAGGCAACTGGTGAATTTGCCTGCATTTCTAGCCAAGATAATTGGGGTGGGGGGCAGGTATTCTTGCTTCCTATATTTTGATTCTGCTACAAACCACCTGTTACAGCTCTAATAGCAATAATGCCTCCCTGGACTTGTTGGTGTCTTTGAACTCCACACTGGAGTCTACTGTGAATGCCAGTAAACTCAAACCACTGCCTGAAAAATTCCTAGATAGTTGGCACTGGCATAGGAATGTAGGTCAAATAATTCTTCGTTATTTGCTTCATGCTACACATTCCTAGTTTGTTTCAAAGATGTGCTCCGAAGGACTCACCATGTTTGTGAAGTCAGCAGACACACCTAGATTGGGCACCACTTCTGATTCATCCCATGAAAAATTGGTACATTTCTGTTGAGAGTTTAAGCTGAAATTCACTACTACCATTATCAGGTCCACACAAATTACAGTAGGACAGTAACACCTTTTTATCTTTAAATTTATTGTGGTCACTTGTTCTGTTTGCTATTCCTGATTCTACAAATGACATAGGCCTGGACTACACTAGCAGGGGGGGTTGAACTAAGCTATGCAACTTCAGCTACGCTATTCACGTAGATGAAGTCGAAGCATCTTAGTTCAACTTACCTGGCCGTCCTCACGGCGGCGAGTCGACCACCGCAGCTCCCCCATCGACTCCGCTTACTTCGTCTGCCAAGGTGGAGTACAGGCATCGATTCAGGGATTGTGACGGGGCAGAGCGGCCCCGCACTGGTATAGCAGGGGTTAACCCTTCCTTCCTGGCAGAGGAAGCCCCACCATGGAAGTTCTGCTGGGCATGCTCCAACTGGAGCTCAGATATAAAAGCCTGCAGATCAGCTCAGTCTGGGCTGACCGCCGGAGGGGAAGGACGCACGCTGCTAGCTCCTGCAGAGAGAGGGCCTGCGAGCCAGGATCCGGGAGTCAGCCCTGCCGAGGCACCACCGGAGACCCTGATGGAGGACGACCCAGGGGAGGAACAGACCGGAGGACCCCTCGCCGCAGAAGCAGTGCCATTACCGGTAGGAAGTGACCCAGGGGAAAAGTAGAGATAAACAGCTTTAAAGCTGTATTACCGCTCGGCGTGTTGCGGGCGGATCCCCACCGAGCGAGCGGCAAGTAGAGCTTGCCGCTACCAGGGCCCTGGGTTGGGGCTCGGTGGAGAGGGCGGGCCCGAGTCCCCCTACCCCCTCACCCTGAACCGTGAGGGACTATATGGACTCTGGCCGTTAGGCCGTGCTACCCCGCCTGCAAAGGGGGATTATATGGACTCTGGCCGTTAGGCCGTGCTACCCCGCTGTAAAGGGGGATTATATAGACTCTGGCTGCTAGGCCGTGCTACCCCACCTGCAAAGGGGGATTATATGGACTTTGGCCGCTAGGCCACGCTACCCCGCCGCGAAGGGGGATTATATGGACTCTGGCCACTAGGTTGCGCCACCCCACCCATAAGAGGGGTTATATAGACTCCGCCCACCAGGTCGCACTACCGCGCCTACCGGGGGAGAGAAGAGCGTATGACCGAGTGACAGTAACAGACGACCCGTAGAGAGGCAAACACCGAGACTAGAGAGAGGCGAGGCCACGGCACCCTTCCGGCCCCTGCCACGAAGGGGCGCTGCGGTGCCAGGCCCGCTACAAGGATCGATTTATCATGTCTAGACAAGACGCGATAAATCAATCCCTGATACATCGAACACTACCCACTGATCCGGCGGGTAGAATAGACATACCCTAAGGGTATGTCTACACTACGAGAGTAGTTCGATTTTACTTAAATCGAATATGTGGAATCGATATTACAAAGTCGAACGTGTGTATCCACACTAAGGACAGTAATTCGACTTTGTGAGTCCACACTAACGGGGCAAGCGTCGACATTGGATAGCGGTGCTATCCCACAGTTCCCGCAGTCCCCGCTGCCCATTGGAATTCTGGGTAGAGCTCCCAATGCCTTCTGGGGAAAAAAATGTGTCGAGTGTGGTTTTGGGTAACTGTTGTCATACAACCGTCACTACCGCCCTCCCTCCCTGAAAGCGCCGGCGGGAAATCAGTTCGCGCACTTTTCTGGTCAGTGACAGCGCGGACCCATAGCACTGTGAGCATGGAGCCCGCTGCGACCATCGCTGCAGTTATGGCCGTTGTCAACACCTCGCAGCTTATCATCCACCTTTCCCAGAGGCAGATGCTGAGAAATCGGGCGAGGAGGCTACGGCAGCGCGGTGAGGACCTGAAGTCTGAGAGTGGCACAGACCTGTCACAAAGCACGGGACCCCGCGCCGAGGACATCATGGTGGCAATGGGTCATGTTGATGTTGTGGAACGGCGATTCTGGGCCCGGGAAACAAGCACAGACTGGTGGGACCGCATAGTGCTGCAGGTCTGGGATGAATCACAGTGGCTGCGAAACTTTCGCATGCATAAGGGAACTTTCCTTGAACTTTGTGAGTTGCTGTCCCCTGCCCTGAAGCGCAAGGACACCCGGATGCGAGCAGCCCTGACTGTCCAGAAGCGAGTGGCCATAGCCCTCTGGAAGCTTGCAACGCCGGACAGCTACCGGTCAGTCGCGAACCACTTTGGCGTGGGCAAATCTACCGTGGGGGTTGTTGTGATGCAAGTAGCCAACGCAATCGTTGAGCTACTGCTCTCAAAGGTAGTGACCCTGGGAAACGTGGAGGTCATCATAGATGGCTTCGCCGCGATGGGATTCCCAAACTGCGGTGGGGCTATAGATGGAACTCACATGCCTATCCTGGGACCGGACCACCAGGCCAGCCAGTACATTAACCGAAAGGGCTACTTGTCAATGGTGCTGCAAGCACTGGTGGACCATAGGGGACGTTTTACAAACATCAACGTCGGATGGCCGGGCAAGGTTCATGACGCTCGTGTTTTCAGGAACTCTGGTCTGTTTAGACGGCTGCAGGAAGGTATTTACTTCCCGGACCACAAAATAACTCTTGGGGATGTGGAGATGCCTATAGTCATCCTCGGGGACCCAGCCTACCCGCTAATGCCCTGGCTCATGAAGCCCTATACAGGTGCCCTGGACACTGAAAAAGAACTCTTCAACTACCGGCTGAGCAAGTGCAGAATGGTGGTGGAGTGTGCTTTTGGCCGTCTGAAGGGGAGATGGAGAACCTTACTGACTCGCTGTGATCTCAGCGAAACCAATATCCCCATTGTTATTGCAGCTTGCTGTGTGCTCCACAATCTGTGTGAGAGCAAGGGGGAGACCTTTATGGCGGGGTGGGAGGTTGAGGCAAATAGCCTGGCTGCTGATTACGCCCAGCCAGACAGCCGGGCGATTAGAAGAGCCCAGCAGGACGCGCTGTGCATCCAGGAGGCTTTGAAAGCTAGGTTCCTGAGTGAGAAGGGTAACCTGTGACTATTAAGTTTGTTTACAGAGAAGCTGAACCTGCCCCCGTTTCTTTACCCAGTAAATGTTCACTATCCTCTCCAGTTACATACCCTGTTCACCCCGTTCCCCCCCTTCCAACACACGTTTAAAAATAAAATCACTTGAAATTTGTTAATGAACACCGTTTTCTTTATTACTGTTTTCGCGGTAAAGTGTTGAACCTGGGACGCAGACTGTGGTGGGGAGCGGGTGTAGTGTAGTGATGCAAAGGACGCTTCTAAACTCCAGGAATGACAGGCTCCGCACTGGTGGACTGGTTGTTTCAACGGAGCCTGCCACCCCTCCTGTTCGGGACTCTGTGTGTGGGGGCTATGTGACTTTGTGGCAGGGGGAGGACGGTTACAGATCCCCTGCTGCATGGCTCTGTGATCCAGGATAAGGACCGGTGCATAAGATCTCTAACCGCCCTCCCCCGCCACAAAGTCACAGAGCACCCCCCCCCACACACACAGAACATGAAAACCACCTCCCAGACTGACCAGGGTAACTAGTGACTGCAATGTGTGTGTGCCCTTCTGCTGAACCTGCCCCCGCGTCTGTACCCTGGTAAAGGTGATTGTCCTGTCCAATTACCAACCCCCTTCCCCCCCTTCAAACAGACTCTCCTCTAAAAGAACATGATGGAAACAGTAATTAACAGAAACTTATTTTTTATTAGCAACTACACATGAAACTGGGGGATGAAACTGGGACGGGGGCTTGGGTGAGGCGGGAAGGAAAGGACTTATCAAATTTTGGGGAATGAGAGCCTTCTGGTACTTGAGCAGTCTGCAGAGGTGGAGTGAGAGTTTTCACGGACTCTGCCGCCCCTCCTCCTTGGGACTTTGGGTGAGGGGGGTATGGGACTTTGTGGCGGGGGAGGGCGGTTACAGATAGACTGCAGCGGGGCTCTGTCCTCCTGCCTCCAGTCCTGCAGAACATCCACAAGGCGCCGGAGCGTGTCCGTTTGCTCCCTCATTAGTCCAAGTAGCGTTTGAGTCACCTGCTGGTCTTCCTGCCGCCACCTCTCCTCCCGTTCCATGTGTGATCGGTGCATTTGGGACAAGTTCTTCCTCCACTGGGTCTGCTGGGCTGCCTGGGCTCAGGAGCAGCCCATAAGTTCCGAGAACATGTCCTCCCGTGTCCTCTTCTTCCTACGCCTAATCTGCGCTAGCCTCTGGGAGTGTGATGCCAGGGTACTTCGGGAGACAGTCGCAGCTGTGGCAATGGGAAAAAGGGAGTGAATTCCTCAGAAAGATAAATTTTTGGGTGAACAAAGAACATAGTCTTTCTCTGTGAACAAGACCATGCACAGCACCTTTCACATGCGCACTCAGGACAAGGTCGAATTTTCGGCCTTCGCATTCAGTGCCTGGGGTCTTGCAGTGCAGATCAGACAAGCGGGACAGGACAGCGGAATTTGGGTAACAGGCTGACATGGTAAGCCGTAGACTTGTGGCTGCTTAAAACTTTAATAATAGCACTGGCCTCCTTTCACGTTCAAAGCAATGCCAGTCCCTGCTGCCAGCAATCCGGCAAGCATGAACTCTGCCCCTGTACCACCCCCTCGCGGCTGTCCCAGGGAAAGATCCCTGTATGCTGCTCCTCTCCCGCCTCCACCGCGTGGCTCTAAACCGCCGGTTACAGTTCTGTAAAGGAACAGGCAAGCAGTCCCAATACTAACATTCCCCTACCTAATTCAAAGCAGGTCACCATGAGCGACATCACTCTGATGAGGATTTCAGAGACGGAGAAAGAACGGATGCTTCGGGAAAGCCTGCAAAGACCAGGGCCGTATGCCGCCATGCTCTGCAAGGCAATGATCCCCAAGTACTTGCTTGTCTCCTGGCGCAGAAACGTTTCCTACCACGGAGGACCCAATAAGGCCGCTCTCCCCAGGAACCTGATGCAAAGGCTTTCCAATTACCTCCAGGAGAGCTTCGTGGAGATGTCCCAGGAGGATTTCTGCTCTATCCCCGGACATATAGACCGGATTTTACTGTAACTGCACTGGCAGGGACTAAACAGTAGAGCGCCTAGGGCAAAACAATCATGCTAAACTGGACATTGTTAGATTTTTTTTCAGTAGTTGCACTGCCAAGGACTGAAACGTTAAGCGCCTAGGGCAAAGTAATCATGAAAAAGCCATTGTTAATATTGTTAATATTCCTGTTCTGTTAAAAATAAATGTTTACATGTTTAAAACACTTACTGACTGATCCTTCCCCTGATTCTGTGTCTGGGTTAACGCCTGGGGACGGTTGGTAGGGGATCTCTGTAAGGGTGATGAAGAGATCCTGGCTGTCGGGGAAATCAGCCTTGTAAGCGCTGTCGACTGCCTCGTCCTCCTCATCTCCTTCCTCATCTTCCCCGTCCGCTAACATGTCCGAGGAACCGGCCGTCGACAATATCCCATCCTCAGAGTCCACGGTCAGTGGTGGCGTAGTGGTGGCGGCCGCACCTAGGATGGAATGCAGTGCCTCGTAGAAACGGGATGTCTGGGGCTGGGATCCGGAGCGTCCGTTTGCCTCTTTGGTCTTCTGGTAGCCTTGTCTCAGCTCCTTGATTTTCACGCGGCACTGCGTTGCATCCCGGCTGTATCCTCTCTCTGCCATGGCTTTAGAGTTCTTCTCGTAGATCTTTGCATTCCGTCTTTTCGATCGCAGCTCGGAAAGCACGGACTCATCGCCCCACACAGCGATCAGATCCAAGACTTCCCGATCAGTCCATGCTGGGGCCCTCTTTCTATTCTGAGATTGCATGGCCATCTCTGCTGGAGAGCTCTGCATCGTTGCCAGTGCTGCTGAGCTCGCCACGATGTCCAAACAGGAAATGAGATTCAAACTGCCCAGACAGGAAAAGGAATTCAAATTTTCCCGGGGCTTTTCCTGTGTGGCTGGTCAGAGCATCCGAGCTCGGACTGCTGTCCAGAGCGTCAACAGAGTGGTGCACTGTGGGATAGCTCCCGGAGCTATTACCGTCGATTTCCATCCACACCTAGCCTAATTCGACATGGCCATGTCGAATTTAGCGCTACTCCCCTCGTTGGGGAGGAGTACAGAAGTCGAATTTAAGAGACCTCTATGTCGAACTAAATAGCTTCGTGGTGTGGACGGGTGCAGAGTTAATTCGATGTAACGGTGCTAAATTCGACATAAACTCCTAGTGTAGACCAGGCCTAAGATACAGGAAAATGAAGAAAAAGTACCCAAACTATTTAGACTCTTCTTAAGAGGCATAGAGTCTACTAAAGAAGAGGATGGTCTTAGTCTTGACATGGCTCATAAAAAAGAGAAATAAGTGATCTGCTTCAAAAGTGTGATGACACTAGAACAATATGGTATCATAAAAGAACTAAGGGTGGTGCCTTGTAAAATCAGCTTGGTGTGGATTTAAAGCATCTTTCATTCACATACAGCTCAGAATGGATTGAAGTAATAACTTTCTTCCAACTTGATCCCGGGCAGATGCCCACTGCTATAGCTTTCTCCATCACTTTTCTGCTGGTCCACTTGGAAAACGTCTTATAAAGCTAATTCTCTTTCTGGCTTCAGTTATAAAAGAGAATTAGTAAATCAAAAATTGAAAATGTTGGCCCCTTCTACATTAAATGTTGTTTGCCTTAATGTGTATATTCTCTACAATCTCCAAAAGAGAGACTACAGTGCTGTTTGGAAATATACTAAAGATCATGGGAAAACTCCTTGCCAGTTTTTACCTGTCCCTGTATTTTGGAAGGCATTGTGGTCTCTTTCAATATACAATGTGTGAAATTTTGAATAATCACTGGCTTCATTTTTTTAACATAAAAAATAAGAACAGTTCTAAATACAAGCTGTTTGCATCAGTAAAATCTCAAGATTATATTGTGTGTCTGATGAGCCATATGTAAGGCTACGATTATGTCACGGAGGTCATGGAAGTCATGGAATGCGTGACATTTTCTGCCCGGGGCTGTCGCTGTCAGCCAGCGGGGCCCCGCAGTTCTCAGCCACTGAAGCTTTTCCACTTTGTGTAAATTAAGGATTTGGAAAGAAAGCCTGCCCCAGCTGATGTGGGGTGAGTAATGGGTGGGCTTGCTCTCCAAGCCTGCACCCTCCCCCAGGGCTTCCCCTCCAAACTGGCTGGGCTGGGAGAGGTATATGTTTGTCTAGGCTAATTCTGGCCCTGGACGTGATAACCGATCTGTAACCTTCCATGATCCACTGGTGGGTCAGGACCCACCACATGGGAAACACTGATCTAGTTGGACTCCTGTATAACACAGGCCATAACACTCACCCATTAAACTCTTCATCAAGCCCATAACTTCTGTCTGAGCTATGTATAGCATATCGTTCAGAAAAATCACCAGTCTTGATTTAAAGATGTCATGTGATGGAGAATCTTACCGATGTAGGCAGATGTAGACTGTGATCAAGTCAATTCTAAACCTTCTCTTGGATAAACTAACCAGGTTGACCTTAAATCTCTCACAATGTGGTATGTCCTCCAGACCTCAAAATATTTTTGTAGTTCTTTTTTGAACATATTCCAATTTTCAGCATCCCTTTTGAGGTGTGGACTATGCTAGCTGAGCTACTTAAGCTGCTGCACTTCTTACTGTTGCTGCAAGGGCTTGTCCAATTTAACCAAAACTCTAGAATTTTGTTATATTTTGAAGAAATTTAAATGTGTATATATATGTATATATATCACTCTTTCACAATGGGGTATTTACTTTTTAATGTATTTCTAACAAAATGGAGGTCCCTGCTAGGCAAATAATAATGATTCTTGTGTAACAAGTATACTTTGTTAGTCCCCTGGGGCTCAGGAAGGTCAGAAGAAGCTGCGTCAGGAAACTCCAGGATAAGGTTTGATGCACGGAGTCAGAAAACAGCTGGGACTGATTGGCCTCCCAGGGAGCCAGGCTGGGGCAGGTAAATGGAAGAGGAAGTTAGCTTTTGGGATCTGACGTTGGCTAGCTAAGAGTACAAAACTGATGGGCTACAGAGTGGCTTTTTCTAAGATGCTCATTAATTTGTTTAAGGTCTGTCTGGAATTTCCTCATATCTTTTCTGTGAAAGAAGAAGGAACTGGAGACCTTATTACATATTGTGTGGAACTTTTCACATATCTCTTCCCTGAAGGAAATGGAAGCTGAAGACTTTGTTTAAATCCTGAGGAGAAGGTTGTTGGGATTGTGCTACTTCTCTCTAAAGGAAAGGAGGCTCCAGATATTTTGTTTTCTCAGATTGCTCAGGGACTCGGCCTTTGTTTGTTCAATCTGGAGGCAAGGTAACTTTGTTATTGTTTTATGGATGTCGTGCTGTAATTCTTTCACCATACTAATCGTGATACGGAGAGGGGTGTGTGGTGCTTGGGTGTGTGCCTCTGAATCTGATGAACCTTAGTGACAATCTACAACATCAGAACACCAGGGGAGGCAGGGCAACAGCCTACATAGAGCCAGTTATTCAAGTCAGAACTTCAGGTCCACAAACCACATGATGTGGGATCTTGATCTCCTGAGGGAGTGACTTGAGGTTGACCACAAGGTTTCCCACTGTAGAGGGGACTGGAGGTTATCAAAAGATCAGGACTGCTTGGAGCACCGCCTGCTCGCTCTCACCAAGCAGAAGAGAAAGAGAAGCCTGTGCTGGTGGAGTGACATGCAGGAGAAAGGACTTGGAGCCCAGAAATTCCAGAGTGGTGAGGAAACTGAGGCAGGAAATGACATACAAGTGTCCTGTATTTTGCATGGATGTGTAGCTTGCTTGTGCTATTGAAAAGTAAGTGTGAGTGCAGTGCTGCCAACTTTCACGATATCTCCCTGACTCACAACAGTTGGGCTGGGGTTGCAGCCAGTCTGGTGATAACGTAAGACACTCCAGCTTTCTGGTGAATGTCAGCTCTGCCTAGGGGGAAAACAGCCAGACTGCTTTCCCCACTAGGGAACAGTAGCAAAGCAGAGCTACTGCATGAATCAGGCAGAGCTCACTTGCCCCTCTCCTCAGGAGCTGATGCCATTCTCAGAGGGGGAGATGGGGAGGGAGCAGAAAGAGCCCTGCAGCTTGGGGTAGCTCCCCAACCCCTTGTGAGCAATGAGGATAACCCCTCTGCAACTCCCCTTTCTCCCAGCAGCACCTGGCCTGGGAAGGGCAGCAGGGGATTAAAGGCCCCCCCCCAGCCTACAAGGGAGATAAGGGGGACCTGCTGGAAACCCCCTGCCCAGGAAGAGAAGAGTGAAGAGCCCCAGGAGCTGCAGAGAGAGCAGAAGGAAGGCTGGGGATGAGCAGTTCTGATAGGGGGTGGGGGACAGGCAGTGAGAGTTCCTGCAGAAGGGGTGAAAATCACCTTAATAAATATGGGAGTGTTGGCAATGCTAATTCATTCTCTCTCTCTCACACACACACACACACACACACACACACACACACACACACACACACACACACACACACACAGGGGATAAGCAATGGGAGGTCAAATATCAAAAAACAGATTAAAATAAATACAAAATAATCTCCCCCCCTTAAAACTCTTTGGTGTGTGGGACAGACACATGATTTTTGAGCCTTAGGGGTTGGCAATACTGGATTGGTTTAGAAATCCCTCTGCAAAGTGTCTTATTGGCTTCCTCAAGGGTTCCAAGAAGGGTTAAACTGTAAACCAGAGTCCCCAATGGGAGGGTGGAGCTGTGGGGAGGGTGAGCTTGCTTGTGGGGGTTCAGCAGTGGCCATCGGGCTGAGGTCACTTCCAAGAAGGGGTATCAAGTAGTCTAACCCCAGAGGGATGTTCACTGGGGCTGTGACATTGACTAAAAGATTTTATAAAAAATGTCTGCTTTGTGCAGAAAATATTTTGGTTTCCAGCTGAAAACTGAAAAACTCCTATTCAAAAAGCCTGCTGTGGTGCCTCCTTGGAGTTGTAGTGCGGTTGATGAACCAGATGGGAATCAGTACTGTTCCACAGGATGGAATTGCTGGGGGTTTGGTTTGGGTTTTTTCATTTTTTTTTTTAAGAAAACCTAGCTATGTTTGCAGACACAAAGATATGTTAAAGGAACATTAAGATTGCAAAGTCAAGCACACAAGAGTTAGGAAAGTCCCAAATTAAGATGTCTGTTTTTCATGCTACAGTTTCTAATTACACTAACATTTTTCCACAGGTCTGCTGCCTCATTCAGTGCACAGGATGGACAGCACTAAGTAAATGAGCAGCTATTATGTTTCTGCATTAAATATGTGGCCCCCACCATTATTTACTGCACACCATTCAAACACAGCACTGAAGACAGAATTATTAATTTCCTTATGAGCTTTTCTGTGGCGCTCATCACAGTAGCAGCTAAGTGCGTCCCAAATGTTAATGATGCCACAATGCCACAGTGAGGTGATCTTCTCCCCATTTTACACTTGAGGTACAGAAGTACTGGGACATCAATGTCAACAGTATGCACAGGTGTGGGAAGTGGGGGGTGCTACAGGGTGCTGTGGGGCTCCGTGCATAAAACCTGGGGGTGTTTCTCACGCCTATGCTCTCCGCCTACACTCTGCTCCCCAACTCCTCGTCTCACCGTCGTCCCAGGCCTCTGGTCCCAGGGCCCACCCCACTCCTGTTCCTATGCTGGGGCTCTGCTCCTGGGGCCCCAGCTGCCGGCCCCAGTCCCTGGCCACTGGCCCCGTGCCCAGCTCCACAGCTGGGTCTCTGATCTTGGCCTCACACGTGGGGCCCCGGCTGCCGGCCCCTGCCCAGGCTCCAATCCTGGCCCCACGCCTGCCCCCCGCTGTGGCCTTGGCCCTCTTACCTCTGTCTGGGTCCCCCAATCCCGGAGACATGGCCCTGCTCTCAGCCTCAGGGGCGGGAGGCAGACAGGTAAAGGGACTGGCTTTCAGCAGCCCCACTACTAAAAATGTTCCTGCGCCACTGACAGTATGGATTGAATTGGAGTGCCAAATCTGAAATGCCTATGGCCTGACTTTTCTGTTTACTTGCTGGGGCCACAGGTTACTAGTACATAACCACTAGGGAGCTGTGAACACTTCCACCAGCCCCTTGTGGCCTGTTAGGTTTCATATTCCTTCAAATGTGTTGGTCTTAAAACCAGTCCCCCACTTCTTCTTTGTGTTATCACTGATGGTGGGGAATGTCTTCCACCCTTCTTTCAAAATCCTATCATGCATATTCAGCTCATCCCTTATGTGGTAATATCAGGTAACCTCCTATGGCACTTACTCCTTGCAATCTGGCCAGTTCTGAAGTATGAATTGTTTTACTGTCTGGAGCATCCCATCCTCTTGGTGCTTTGTTGGACTTCCTGGAGCCTCCCATCAGAGATGCAAAGGTATTGTGGCATATTCATTAATCCTATTTTCTATTCCACAGAGCCATTTATGTTACACTAGGCAAGGGTTATTTTCCAGAGTACAACTGCCACCAGTAGACCCTTTTCTGGGCAGTGCCTTATCCTCACATCACCGCGCTGCAGTCTCAATAACAGGCATTGAAGACTTTGGTGCACTCAGAAGTGGCTTCTTTATGCTACTTTCTACTGGCTTCTGATCCAGCTGCACATCTTACATTGTGCCCAAAAGTGAACTGATGGAATTGTTTCTTTCCTAAGAGCACAGCAAGTTGCTCCTTTTCCATCTGAGCATATCCCCTTTCTGTATCTGTCAAGGTTGTAGTAGCAGATGCTATGGGTTTTGTATCCGTGCTGCTCCTAGACCTCCTTCTGAGGCATCATGTTGCAGCGCTAGCTATTCCATGGGGTTTTAGTACTTTAGGACTGGTGGCTTACTTTACTCTTTCAAATGCCTGTGTCACACTGTCTGGAGTGGTTCTCAACCATGTGTGCCAACCTCAGGGCAGACTGTCAAGAAGCAGGACCGAGATGCCAAACTGGTTGGATGATCTATAATTAAATTTCACAAACCCACTAACAAATGTGAATTCCTAAATCTCTGTAACAGTCTTACCATGGAGTCACAGGCAGTCCTCTTAGACATTCCGATCTATCTTGCCACCAAGGCAAACTGGATTATGTGGCAGATGGTTGCTATACCCCACAGATTACAAAATATTCAGGTTGCGCCCAGTCCCGAGAGACCAGTCACTTACCCCAGGTCAATTTGTACTTTAGATCTTTAGATCTTTCACCAAAGACAAACACCAATCCTAGTAATTAACTAAAGACCTATTAACTAAGAAGAGAAATGAGAGGTTAAAGCAAGCAAACTTATTTCCTTCTTCCGGAATTCAAGCTGATAGGATGAGCCCTTTTGCATGTAGCCTCTTCATGGGTGTGCAGAGGCAATTAGCAAAGTCTTTGTACTCAGATGTCTCACACTGGCTCATTTAGTTTCAGGATAGCCCCTCCTGATGGGCAAGAGATAAAACCTTTCATAGGGATTTAGCATTTTGCACTGGGTAACTTTTTTTTTTCTTGTTTGGTGAGTTAGAATTTCAGAACAAACATTTTACAACTGTATAGCAAATACTTAAGTATTTCCTTACAGCATGGAAAACAGACATTATAAGTAGGATTAATACATTCAGCAACTTACAAGCATTTTATAAAGGCTAAACACATGTTATAAGTCTAATATCCATCTTAACCGTACTAACACACATGTGAGCTGGTCTGGTTTCCAGTAAGGAATTTCTCAGTGCTCAGCTGAGGGCTAAAGCCTTGGCAAGAACTGGCCCCTGGTTTGCCAGCATCACAGCCTGAATTTGGGTCTCTGATCATTCCCAAGGTGCATCATTATATGTTAAGGGTCTCAGAGGATCACAGGCTTCTAACAGGTTGGAACAGAATCTGGAAAAATCGTTGGCCATCCCTATAAAGTGCTGGACTCCCTTTGGTCTGAGCATTTCCTTAGTGGCACTCAAAACATCTCTCTGTGTGCCACCAAATCCCTCAGAAGTCAAATTCCTGGAGTAGAGAATCTCAGTTCTTCTCATTTTCAGCCTGTCTGTATTCAGCCTAATATTGCGCTCCTGGCACCTGTTGCCATAGCTTAGTATTGAGGGTTTGGATTGCCTCTTCCTTGATATCTCCTTCCTCTGCAATAAGAATGTTGTCAACTATACTCTTGAGGTGCCCAGTTCAATTTACAGTGGAACGCTTCTGGGGCCAAGCTGATGCCCATAAGCTTTTGTACCCACACCACCTGCCAAAAAGTGTGACACAGGTTGTCAGGTGGCTGGATGGCTCATCTAGCTCAGTACACCAGAACCCATTCTTGACATTTGCCCTGGATACATCACATAGTATGTCCTTGGTCATTGGGAATGGCTAGTGACTTGTTTTCAATGGTTTGGGGTCTATGCAGATCCTCAGTTTACCTGTTGGTTTTCTCAACATGACTAGGTGGCTTATCCACTTTGTGCTAGTTTTTATGGGTGTAATGATGCCTGTTCTTTGCAGGTTTGTCAGATCCTAGCTGGAAACCTTTCTGCTGTTCTGACTACCTGCATGCTGCATGTTTCCTCTCTTTCTAGGTGCTGCTTTATAGGCCTGTTAATCACACACTCTTCCTTATTGTCTCTTTCTAGACTGACCATTGCCACCATGTTTCATGTACCATGTACAGGGCAATAAGATGAGAAGACTCCATGATCCTAAAACTAAACTGCTCTTTTTGAAGAGAGCAGTGGTGTTTACCACACACAGGTGATGAAATTGTTAATCTGGGCCTGAGAGATCAATACACACAGGTGATGGCACTTGGAGTGCAGGCCAGGACCAGTTAAAGATGAGTCTCAGCTGGTGGAGGATGTGGGTGCTTTTTATAAAGGGAGGAAGCCCAGAGTAGAAAAGGGCTTTAGGGAGAAAGAGAAAGGGGAAGAAACCTGTAGTCTGGATAGTAGAGCATGGAGGAAGTTCAGGAGGGAGTTGGATGGAAGGGGGAGCAGGGTTGAAGGGGAATCTTGAAGTGGGCCTGAGAGAAGGCCACCCCACAGGCAGAAAGCCTTGGGAGGGACTGAAGTTGAGGATCCAAACAGGGCAAGACTTAAGGAGGGTAGTCCCCGAAAGTCAGCACTCTGCAGAAGAATGGAGAGCTGGGGTGGGAGGGTGGTGAACACAGTTTAAAAGTTCAAGGCAGGAAAAGGGCCTGATGCTGCTTTCCCTGAAATCTGTGGTTTGCTTTTGAGTTGGGTTAACAAACTCCAGGGAGAAGCTCTGGGGCTGCTAGACTGATAGAAGAGTAGAGTGGAAGCGGAGTCTGGGAGGGGAGGAAGATGGCAGATCAATGACCAGTATTGTGTAGGGCACTGAAACCCTGGCAGGAGAGAGAGACTCTAAAGAGACCTGGCAGGAATGCCAAGTCATGAGAAAAGAGGCTACCCCAAGGCTGTAGCAGCTGTCAGCAAGGGGTGCTACATGATGAGCTGCTACATAACACCCAGCCACAAGGGTGCACCTGCGGTGAGTGCAACTTTTACACAATGCTGCAACTGCAGCAACATTTCCAGCCATGTGCACACAGATTGGCTTCCTGCTGCTGGCTCCAAACTCTTCCCTCCCAGTTCCATGCAGATTGCTACAAGCCCTAATTTATGGACAGGAGGCTACTTCCTTGTTTCTCACCTCATATACGAGAAACGCTCAGTACCTTGTAGATTAGAGCTTCTTTCTTTTAATCATTTCTCAGGGCACATAATTTATCTAAACACTGGTCTAGGTAGATTATATTGGTATATTACAGAAACAATGTTTTACGGCTTAACACTTATGGTTAGGAACCAAGGGAGTATAAAACTGAAAAATGAAACTGAGTAGAATTGCCAAAATATCAATATGTATTATTAGTACTTGTCCACTTAAGAATGATTAGAAGAAGATGTATGTTACGGCCCAAGGAGTGCATCCGTATTCAGAACAGCACTTAAACAAATGCTAAGCACATGCTTGAGTCCCATTGCAATCACTGGGACATACGTGCATGGCCAAGTACTGTCTGGAACAGGGGTCTATGAACTGTCTATCATCAGGTGACCACTAGTAGTATGTTATACACTTGCTGCTTCTGTCTTACGTGAATGCACACAGGTATGTCTTCAACTTCTGTTTTGCTTATTTCCCTGCCACTACTGAAAATGAAAAAATATGTTGTGATTTATTGCGTGCTTGACTTGACAGCTGTATAGATGCATTGCAATTGTGCAAATTAAAAGGTCAAAAGCAAAATACATCTATAATATTTCCCCAAAGAAAAGCCATAAAATTACAATCTCGAGAACTCTGCAGAAAGACAGTTATTTTCCCCAGTTGCCCTTTTTGAAGACAATTGGTTAATTACAATTTAGATTTTTGACGAGTCTACAAAATTTTCTAATTTCATGTTAAACTCTAAAAACTGACAGGAAATTGCTACATGAAATTTGGAAGATCCCAATTTTCCTGTTCACAATAGTCTCACAGTTGGTGGCAAACAACTGGACTTAGTCAAATTATAACCAATTAAATGATTTTTAAAAGTGCTAATGCAACTGTGACGCTCCCCAGGGGTACCCAGGGTTCTGAGACACCTCACCACCACCTGCCCTTAGTCTGAAGCAGCCTTGTCTGTGCCTGCTGTGGATCAGCTCCCTGAAACCAACAGCCTCTGGCTATATAAGCACTACCCTCCAGAATCCCTCAGGCCTTGTTCTCTCTGCACAAGTAGTGATGGACACACATCAACCCTTGAGGCCTCAGAGCGTTCCCTGCAGTGTCCAGTCCCTGATCCACTGAACACTCACAGAATTACCGGGCCTGCTGTTCCCAAAGAAACACTACACACTAGCTTGTAAGATTCAACTTAGGATCATTAATTTACTTCACACCACAGCACTTAGATATGTTTATAGTGAAAACAAGAATACGTTTATTATCAAGAGATTATAGAATAGAGAATTCAAGTAATAGTGAGCAAGAATATTGGAATCAAATGGTTACATATAAAGCAAAATAACGCTCTTTCTATAGACTAGCTAAACTTAACTAAGAGGTTGACCTGCTGATAAAGAAGTTTATCTCACCCAAAGTTCTCTCCAGTGTTTTCAGCCCAGCCTGGCTGAGATCCCACTTTCATGAAGCAAATCTGCTGTCCATTTACTTCCTAGCTGAGCGATGCCTGGGTATCTTCTTTGCCCCCCAAATATAGTAGAACAAACCTTTGAGGTGCACCTCAAGATAAGGTTCTCCCTCCCTGCTCTTTTCTTCCTTTTAGTTCCGTTCTGAAGTTCTCACAATCCTTCATTTGCATTCAGTTCAGACTGGTGATAGGAGACCCATTGTGAATGAGACAACATTCAGTTTACATCTAAATAAACAGATGGCTGAACACCTCTTGTCTGACAAAAAAACCTGTTTTTTACCTTTGCTGGTGACCAACGCCCAGACACAGACTTTAAGAACATATGTTCCGTATACATACATCACTCCTTACATAGAATCCTTACATACATTTCATAACAACTATTGATGAATAGTGCAATACTGACTCTTATTTCTGGCCTCACGTGACATTCTTTTGCTCGAGAATCAGGAGAACTTGGAGTCCTCTGCACCCCCTTGCCAGCTGGTATTAAGAGGTTCTTGGGTCACAGCAACATTTGTGTTAATTATCAATGCAGGTGTCAGGAAGTACAAAGTTCCCACAGCATCCCTAATTCACACCCTGTCTGTAGGAGTTTGTATCCGTGTACAGTGTTAACGTTATATTCAAGTACTAAGAAGTCAGACTCTGTTTTGCAGCTCCCTCTGCTCCACATCACATTGAGCAGTGCCTTCCTCCACAGTAGTCCTACTCACTTCAGCAGGATTCCTTATGAAGTAAGCACAACTTGCTGTGAGTACAGGTGGCAGAAGGGCAATAACAATGGCTGAGAACAATGAGCCTGATTCTTCACCATTACATTGCTGCAACTCTGGGCCAGGTTCTCCACTGCAAGTGTTTGGTCAATGTTTGTGTCGATACCCATTCAGTTCAGGATGATTAAGAAAATTCATAGCTCTTTACTTCACTACTGATTTTCAAAGCTCTGGTTCAAGGTGATTCCTATTGAGCTGGGACTTAGCAGAGGTGCCCTTCCTCAGGTGCTGAGAGAGTGGGACATTCTTTAAGTAGGAACCAGAAGCAAGCTTGTGAGGGAGAGAAACAGACAATGTAGGACTCATTAATCAAAAGAATGTCACATGAGTCCTGCTATGAGTATATAACTATGGAGTCACTGGCTAGATACAGTGGAAGGAAAAGAGAAAAATGAAGAAAATAAACATTTCCATTGTATTTTCCATATCATGGTTCCGTGGTCCAGAATCTCATTCATGTTAATTAGAAATTTTCTTAAGGGGAAGAGAATCTACCATAGAAGAGAATGCTTTCAGTTTTTTGGTGTCTGATAAAGAAGAGGAAAGGGTGATCAGCCACAAACTCTACTTGTGGTCTGACTGAGGTCACACCTATGCCAATTCCAGTTGCAGCTGCTGCCTCAGTGCCCTCTTCATTGACCTCTATATAAGCTTTATGGACAGCTCCACTGACAGACAGGCCACCTGCTTCTGCTATTCCAGATAAATCTGATTCATGGCTAAACACATCAGTTATTCCTAAAGCTTCTAAATATTGGTTGAGTTGAGCTTCTGTCTCAATTTTGAACTGAGGAAGAGACACCTCCACTTCATCTTCTTTCATATAATAGGGGCTGATCCAAGTTGTCAATTTCTCATAGGTAAGTTCCTCTTCCAGCTACAGGTATAAAGATACACGGGAATCAGAATCTTGCGGTTACGCATAAAAATCAACAAGACATGGAACTGTGTGAGAAGGTTGGAAAAGTGACTTTCATTCACACTGTGGTAACCATGGCAGGCATGATTCTTAGAATGCTACTGAGGTCAGAAGCATGAAGTTCACTATGGGTATGTCTACAAAGGGAATAAAAAACCAAAACCCACGGTTGGCCTGTGTCTGCTGACTCAGGATCACAAGGCTCAGGCTCCAGGGCTGAAAAATTGCTGTGTGGACATTTGGGCTCAGGCTCTAGCCCAAGCCCTGGGACCCTCCACCCCCTCAGTGTCCCGGAGCTTAGACTCCAGACTGACCCTCAATGTTTGCACAGCACTTTTTAGCCCCTCAGCCCACAGGGCTTCTATCTCCCTGTAGCTGTACCCTAAAGATTTCCAAATAAGTGTTTGCCCAGTGTTTGGAAAAAAGAAAACAAGATTCTATAATCAATGTAAATATAATGACCACAATGCTGGGTCACCAGTGGGAGTCAATGGTGCAACTTTTAACTTCAGTGCTCTGACTTCTACCATTAAAGCTAAAGGACTTGATCCTGCACCAGTGAATTCAATGGGTGTTTTGCAATTGAATTGTATGGGAGAAGGGTTAGGGAGCTGGATCAGATGTTAAGTCTGGCAGCAATATGTGGCAGACAGCCTCTGTGGATCTGCCAATGTGTTACCTATAATGTTTGCATTTATTATTCATTCTTTTTTAGACTAGTCTGTGTGGGTATTAACTGTTTAGAGAGGTTGATAATATAAAAATGTAGCAATTAGCTATTAATTACATTGTCACTGTGCCCTATTTGGAGAATAAAATGGCTGGCTAATTGTTTGTTTTCTGAAAATTCAATAGACCTAGGAACAACATAAGCAGCCTGCCTTCAGATTTACTATTCAACGTGCTGCATACTCTGCAACAAGGAGGAGGAAAGGTAATTTTCTCCTATACTGTCTGTCCAGGTGATGAGAGATACACAAGACATTGCCATGTTCATATTCTGATTATAAGGTTATCTCATCATAGGTAACTTTACCTGTGTTAGACCCGTGTAGTCTTTTGGCAGCAGTATATACATACTCAGGTCACCATCCTTGTACGGGAGTTCAAGCACCTGACAATTATGCTCCTCTATTGTAGCTATTTTATACTCGCCCTTATGGTACATCATCTGCACAGGTATGCTTGTAGTCTGAAAGCAATGACAATTAGTAACAAATGAAATACATACAATGTATCCTCCTGTATTTAAATGTTTTTCCTTGTATTACATCTTCACTTGGACTTAAATGCTGCAGTGGTTGTTTAGGGCCAGATTAGCACCTTCTAAAGAAAGGTATAAAGTCCTCTTGAACCTCTTCAAACATCTCAACAGTTTTTTCTCCCTCTCTGCATCTAGGGAAAGGAGTCAGTGTGAGGTATGGGAACATGGAGACTAGGAAACCCCATAAAGCCCATTCCCATGATCCAGGATTCCACGATGCTGCTTCTCCCCTGCCCCTTAAAAGCTGAGATACCATTTATCATCTCCCTGTGCCTGCACACAGGCGCACCCACCCCAAGATGAATAGAAGGTTTAGAAGAACAGTTAATGCTATTTCCTAGGACCAACAATTTCAGAAGTTGCCGCTGATAGTGTGCATCACAGTTTGGTTGTCCGGCTTGAGAACCATGTTAAGGGCATTAAGACTACAGGTTTTCATCTTTCATTTAATTTAAATTTCAATATAATAGCATGTTCTCAGGTCAAATTGACCCAGAAATTTACAAAACCTAAAAGCAACAGTCATCCACAAAACAATGTAATGAAAACAAATTCCACTAAGAACAATTTTCCTTTAGCTAAACAAATGTTTCCCTCGCAACATTGCCAACCTATTTTTGCTACATTGTGCTAATGTGTAACTAACAGAAGGTGAAACGGAATTGAAGCAAATACGAAGCTGACTATATTACATTCATTGCCCACACAACATGTGGTGGAATAGCACAGGGACAGTGTACAGAATGTAAACAAAAAAAAAGCCTCCCACTTTCAATATTTAATCTTAATGAGAAAAATGAGGCAGGAGATCAATCTGGTGACAGAATATGGAAACTGAACACAGACTAAATGGATCTCTTGGTGGCAGTCATTGTAAACAGGGCAGCAGAACAACTCATTGTAGGTCTGAATACAAGCAAACCAGTTAAAAGTCTATGTAGAAAATTATTAGATGCCAGACTGTGGACTGCTCCAAACTAGGTACGTCGTGGGGGAAGGTACAAGATGCATCTTTATGCTAGGCCTCTGCTCAGGGGCCTGTCAGTCTTTGTTCTTCTGAGTGCAAAACTATACAAGGGTAGTGAACCTAACTGCACCAGCAACCCCAAAGGGGATGGGGAGCACAGGCACTGATTCCATGGGAGCTCCTGGGCTGGAGCACCCATGGAAAAAAATTAGCAAGTGCTTAGCACCCACCAGCAGCCACCTCCCTACTTCTCCCCAGCACCTCTGAGCCACGGTCAGCCCCACTGATCAGGGGCGGCTCCAGGCACCAGCGCAGCAAGCGCGTGCCTGGGGTGGCAAGCCGCAGGGGGCGGCGTGTCGGTCGCTGTGAGGGCGGCAGTCAGTCAGGCCGGTCCCGCGGCTTCAGCGGCAATTCGGTGGCAGGTACGCCGAAGGCGCGGGACCGGCAGATCACCCGCAGAAAAGCCGCCAAATCCACGTGACCAGCGGACCGCCTGCAGGCACGCCGCCGAAGGCCACCTGACTGCAGTGCTTGGGGTGGCAAAAAACATAGAGCCGCCCCTGCCACTGATCAACTCCTCCCCCTCCCTCCGAGCACGCTGTGGAACAGCTGTTTGCAGTATGCAGGAGCCTCTGGCAGGGCCAGCTCCAGGGTTTTGGCCGCCCCAAGCAGCCAAAACCAAAAAAAAAAAAAGCCGCGATCGCGATCTAAAAAAAGCCGCGATCGCGATCTGCAGCGGCAATTCAGCGGGAGGTCCTTCACTCCCAGGCGGAGTGAGGGACCGTCCGCCGAATTGCCGCCGAATACCTGGAACTGCCGCCCCTGTCCGGAACGGCCGCCCCAAGCACCTGCTTGAGAAGCTGGTGCCTGGAGCCGGCCCTGGCCTCTGGGAGGGAGGGGAAGGGGCAGGGATGGGGCATGCTTGGGAGAGGGACAGGAAGAGGTGGGCTGGGGCCTTGGGGGAAGGGGTGGAGTCGGGGGGGGGGGATGGGGCAGAGCAAGGACGGAAAGAAGTGGGGCAGGGGTGGGGGCTTGCAGGAAGAGGTGGAGTGGGGGCAGGCCTCGGGCAGAGGGGGGATCAAGCAGAGGGGAGTAGAGAGGAACTTGGTGCCTATGATGGGGAGAAAGTGGGGCTATGTCCTGAACACTTCCATTCCTGTTGGAAGAGCTGACAGGCCACAGAGGGGGCAGATGTTGCAGCTTCTTATACATTGGCTTCCCCTGTGCCCCAGGTGGCTTTGTGAGGCATTGTACCTGTGTCAGGCATGATGCACTCTCCTAGCAGAAGCTTTGGGAAAAAATCCCTCTCCACCCCCAGAGCAGGTCCCAGTGTGCCTCATAGTCTGCCAAGCATGTGAAGTAATAGGCACAATGATGTGATGTGTACTTCTGTAATCTACCTCGTTAATCCGAAAAGGTCTTTCTTCTGTGTTTTCTTTCTTAAATTCCACTTCCCATTTCCCTTTGAAGTAGACAGCATTCACGAGAACTAACATAGTCTGAGCAGAAAGAGTGCCCGGGGCAAAGAGATCCTTGATTTTACCTTAAAGAAAGGGAGGAAAATTAGTTTGTTTTGGCAGATCAGTAACTCTAGTTCCAGTTATCTGTTGTAATAACATTGATGTTTAGTGCTTGTATGTACCTGGGTGTAAGAATATATACGTGATACTGGACACACATGAAAAATGTTTGACTGACAGCCCTGAGAAGCTGAACTCCTCTATCTATTCACAGAACTAGTGGAACCCAAGCGTTACCATGATTTTCCCCAAACTGACCCACTGATGTGCCTCAAGTGTACAATGGAGAGTGGAGGTCTCCTAAAATGGCCATTTTATTCTTTCTTTCTCCTGACTAGTCTTGGCTCCAGGTCAAATTTTAAGTAGGGCGCTGTCTTTTACCTTATCTGTAGAGGAGCTCATAAATCAAGGTACTTTCAGAAGGTCCCCACTATTTGCCCCCCAATACCTCTTGCATCTGATTTGATAGTTCCTTAAACTCCATGCAGTCAAACACACAGGTGGTCTCATCCAGCACCCACTGAAGTTGTTAGAAGAATTCCTATTGATTTCAATGGGTGTTGTACTAGGGTCCAGAGTTTGCTGGCTACTCTGTTCTCCTCAAATATGTTTTCTCTGTGGGAATTAATGATCTAGCTCTACATCACTCAAGTGGTCAAACTGTGGAGAGCTGCCACTGCAGCCCCATACTGGGCGTGCTCCAATTATGAGGAAACATTTTTCTCCTCCAGGTTCTTAAGCACCTTGTACACTTTAAGCGATTAAATATCAAGTAATAGCAGCCAATGGCTGACCTGTCCTTACCATTTGTAAAGGTTTCAACCCACAAATTTATCTGTTCTCTGGTTTCCTCTGCAGCATTCTGAAAATCAACTGGTTCCAATTCTGCCTGGTATAACTTTTGTATGCAGGATAGGTATTGCTGTATGATAAGAGAGAATGTCAGAACAATACATCAGAAAACAGGTCTCTCTTTTTTTTTTTTTTTTTTTAGACTGTGCTAAATAAAATAAAATGTTCCTGTTTTTTAGTTCTGCAACACTGCAAAAGTGATTTTGTATATCCTAAAGATAGGGTGGACTAGCAGAATGAACTGGACCAGTTGGGTATAGCATAGGCAAAGGGCTTGATAGGTTTGAAGAGTTTGGATAAAACAGTCTGTGACGGGGTGAACTCACCTTGCACTGGATGGGGAAGAGTTAACTCTTCACTGTGGGCTGAGGAAGCCATGCCCCCACATCCCTACTGGGCATGCTCCAGATGCAGCACTAGTATAAAAGGGAGCACCCCAGTTCAGTCTGTGCTGACTTCCAGGGAGGAAGGATGCTCCTTGTTGGCTCCAGCCCAGGAGCAGATGGAACCCCTGACAGTGGAAGCCGGAGCCATGGAGACTCAGACCGGCGCCCAAGTGCATGTGGACATCCGAGAGGGATCTGAGTCACACAAAACTGCGCACACCGAAAAGCCCGGAGACCCCGAAAATCAGGGCCAGATTTCCAATTAGGCACATTAGGCACATGCCTAGGAGCACCAGTGTTCTAGGGGCACCTTACCTCTCTAAAATTTTGTGCAACACAGAGGTCAGCTGTAGGCAGGGGGAGCACTGAAGATGCTGTGCCTAGGAACGCATAAGGTGTAAATCCGGCCCTGCCGACAATGCCTAAACTACAGCTCCAAAAGATACGGCTGGGGGGTCGTGGGAGGAAATGCACTAGCTATAGTCCAGTGGGAAGCTGGCATTTTTTGGTTGGAATCCTGCTCATAGGGGCCGACTCTGTGAGTGCTCCAGATCTGATAAAGCTGCCTCCTCTTGCAGCAGCCAGTGCTTAGGGGTCTCAATTTTACTTTCCATTCTGGGTGGACTGCAAACCAGGAGAAACTGGTGGAACAGGACCCACTATAGGTCTTTCTGTTAAATTCAGGGGTTCTACCCGTAGAACTCTGAATTTATCCTAGAGATATATATGTCTCTGGCCACTTCTGTCCCTGTCTAACCTATGTGTCACTGACTATATATTTATAAGTAATTCATGAATGTCTTTGAAGCACTGTCTCAATGTTTCTTTTTCCCCTCAGCCAAGATAACTAAAGTTGACTGCAATCCACAAGAAATTTAAAACTAGAAGTAAATTTTGAAAGATGATTTGTGAACAGTTTTTGGGTGTATGAAATTTCACACAAATCAAATGATGAGACCTTGTAAATAACATGAAATGAACTGGTTAAAAAGGTAGCATGAAACTTTCTGGAGGAATAATTCATCCCAGAACATAGTTAGTAATTCTATTGAAGATGCATGAGCCAGAATAATTCTAGCTCACTTTCCCATCACTGTGTTACTTCTAGAGTGCTAACAAGAATAGAAAGCATTAAATCTTAACTTTGTCAGTCAAATAAGCAGATATAACTCCGAATATGTATCTGTTGAGTAAGCTGGTGCCATGATTAAATCGTTTTTTTTTATTATAGCCACCCTTTGAACTTTATTTTGCTGTTGATATATGGAAGTAATTTAATAGTTACAAAGCTGAAGAAAAACATGGGTAACAGTGTACTGTATAAAACAGCTTTTGAGGGACAGGCTTACATAACATTCACTTTATTATATTTTGTACAGTGTCTAGTCCAATGAGACCCTGGCCTCTAGGCACTGCCAAAATACAAATAGTGATAGTAAACACTTAGAAATTATGCTTTCAATGCTGTTCAACACACCTAATTACAATGCTCCTGTGACCAGGTTCCAATGCTCGTGTGACCGGGGGAAATGAGCAGAGCCTGTAACTAAGGCTTTAAAGTTAGCTTAAACATTCTATTCTGGAACCACATGATTTATTTTAAGATGATTGGCTGTTCTGCCCTACTATTCAGTACCTCCATGGGATCAACTCCACCCCTTGTCTAAGTGGACACACCTCCCATCAAGTCAGCAGGAAATGGGACCTCAACTGAACTAAGCCCATGTTGTTCATCTCTATCTGTCCTACAAAGTCACAGGCCATTAATGTGAATCCCAATGCAACTCACCTGAAGAAAATTGAATGTCTTTTCTCCATACAGTCTGTTGGCAACAGCCAGCTCATAAGAAGCAGTGGGTTTGTTGATTGCTGAGATGATGTCATGAAACTGGGAATGAATCCCTCCAGGTATATCACACTGATTATCAGGAACCTTCAAATAACACAAAGTTGCTGTAGTTTATTTCTGACTGAAGAAGGCTGGGAGTGACAGACACTGGTTATTTTTTGTTGTTTTGTTTTGTTTTTAATAATTGTTCTCCTATTAAACCATTCAGATTCAGTAACTAAACTAGCTTTGCCTTCTCTGACTTGTTCTTGTTCCTGACAGTGCAGATCGGCGCAAAAGCCCTGTTATAAGGACTAAGTAATTCATGGCTCTTTTGGGATGTTCCACTCGTTACTTATGGAGCACCACACGTGAAAATTTGTTGAACAATGAAAAATGTTCAGGGTAGAAGAATTTCCAATGCTTTCTGTATGTCTGATTTATACATGCAAATGTGCTCACAATCATGGTAGAAGTTCGTTAAAATAACAAGATGCAAACTGAACTCATCACCTGTAAATGACGTTATGACTATTGCATCCACAAATCAAGCATATAATTGTACAATATTTTCAATAAAAAACCCTAAACCTTACTTTTTGCTATCTTGTATACATTTTTATCCTTCTCCCTATACCTTCTGTCACCCACCATCACAGCATTCTCCCCCCCCCCCATTTTTATGTTATAATTCAAATCTGACAATTTTGAATTTTCATTCAAATTCCCCAAAGTTTCTCCAACTCCAACATTTGTTCTAAGATACCAGCAGCCGGGGATGAAGAGGTCGTCTGTGACTTCTCTCTGAATTGTCATCACTTCTTGTTGCTTCAGAAGAGCTTCCTCTTCCTGGATTTTCATGTTCTGCAAATTCAAGGAAGTGAAGTGCCTGAAGTAGAAATGTAACATTGCAACAGTCATACACTGTATTGAATTACTTATGACAATCTGTGAAACTAAACTTGTCACAGAAAATTCAGTTGTCTGTCTTACCTACTGTTCTTTCTATTGGAGATGGACACCATGCTTTCAAAAGACAAGTGTTCTCAACTTTTATCACTAGATGCTCCAGTCCATCCACTGACATCAAAATCAGCAAGCCATTTAGTGAATACTACTCAAAATCACTAGAAGGGAGAGCTATATTTCTATGATTTTGGTAATCACTTCCTATTTCTGCCCATAATATTCAGCTTGTTAGATCTTTTTACACTGTGCTGCAATAGGGCAATAAATTCAGTAGGGTTCTGCAGGCATGCAGGGATCTGCAATAGTGGATCCTATCACAGGATTGGGACTTGGATAAAAGCTTATTTTTTACAAAACCTAAATGAAAGGAACAATCTGAAGATCAATGGAAATGCTTTCATAGTTTGCTAGGTTTAATTCCAACAAATGCAGTGTTTGTTTGTCAAATATAGAGTTAGTTGCTGCCCATATTTAAGTGGACATGAGTTTTGCCATTGACTTCTGTGCCAGCATCATTGGAACCTGTGTGGTTTTTTTAAATTTCATTCCTCTCGTCTGAAGATCCCTTTACATCTGCTAACTGTATTGGGTCACACTTCTAGCCTTCAAAGCAAAATATTCATCTCAAAGCTCAAATGATGACAGTTGATTTATTCAAAGGCTGATGATACATGATTCTTGATTAGTACTAACTCCTGTGCAATCCAAGCTTGAGCAGTACAAATAATTTTCCAATGAAAAAAGTTGACTCACACAGGCTCATGGGATCTGAAATAAGTTAATACTTTTGCCAAACTAGATGTTCAATTTATTTTTTTATAACTATGACCCAAAATTGTGACACTTCAGCACTAGTAAATCTGATGCTCAGCACGTTCATAGTAAGCAACTAAAAAGGACTGCATCTGAGCTACACACATTTCTGAAATAACCATTTACTCTACGTATCTCTCTTTTGGTACAATGCAGAACACAAAAATGTCACCAAAACAAAATAAATTAAAATGCCTTTAAAATCAGAGACACCAGGCAGTGCACAATAACGTTACAACAGAAATGTATGTGTAAAGTGAATGTGAGGGGCTGGAAACATTTCTATGGGCCAAATTAGACCAGCCTAGGCAGAAGGTAAGTGAAGCTGCACCATAGGCCATAGTCTCACAAACAATAACACACCCAAGTACTATTATGCACTACTCATGTACGTAATGACACTCATGTATGGAGCAATTTGCAGGATCAGGGCTTGAGGGGGAAAACCTCTTGCTCTTGGACTGGAAATGTTATTTCCAGTTTATAATAATGTTCTCAGCCTGCAGCTTCTGCCAGGCACCTTTTCAACTCCATAAAGTTTAATTCCATTCAATATAAAAGTGCCTTTGAGACCTTAACTAGGGCAATTGCTACTTGTGCAGGATATATTACACATGGAAAAGGAAAATGCTCTGCGTTAAAAGAAGAGCCTTGGGGAGCTAAGGTGACATTGCACATGGGAATGGTCTGCCATTGTTGAACAAATATGAAGGAATAAAACAAATGACTTATTATTGCCTACCTTTTCTATCTGGGTGGCAGTATTGCCTCTGGCCCCAAGAAGGACCATGCCCAGGGCAGCTGAGATACTCAGAGGAGAATAGATGATATTGTCAGATGGATTATCTTTGTTCAATACTTTGAAAAAGTCAAGGGCAAATTTGGTAGTTGCTTCACTGATGGAGTTCATTGTGAAAATGAAAAGCTGCAGAGGAAAAAAATAAACCAAATCAATAGAGTTCAAAAGTCTCTTTTCTCAACCTCTTACTGCATCCGAAGGTTTCAGTGGCTTTCTTGCTAGTTATACACACGTGTCTAGCCTCAGGGTCGGCATGGGCATAAGTTTTGGGAAGATTGCAATACAGACTTTTAAAAAGAGAATTCCCATTAAGAAAACAGCCTCATCTCTAATTCTCCACTCAGGAAATTGAAACTATCCTTTTTCTTCCACTTCTACGGCTAATGTACAACGCTACAATGAGTAAAATCTTCTAACAACACAATTTCTTAGAGCAATGAAACACACTGATGCATCTCCCCATCTGACTTCAGGGGAGTTACTCATGATTTACAGCAGTATGAGTTCAAAATCAGGCTTTCTGAGAGGGATTCTTGGATGCTCCAATTTCTGTTTGTATGTGATCAGGGCCACATTAGGCTCTCTTTTGCACCCAGATATATCAAGAGTAACTTCGGAGGAGTTAATCCAGATATACACAGGTGTAAATGAGAACCTAATTTGATCCCTGGTGTCTAGGTAACAACAACAAACAATGTGTAGAAAATGATTTGATTAATATATGGTAAGATATGACTGAATCAGCTTATTCTATTATAAAAGAAATATACACTGTGTAAGATGTGTGAACGTCTATCTATTGCAATACATTTTCCAATTGAGATTGACTGGGAGGAAGATTATACTGTAATCCATCTTCATTAACTTGGAAAAGGGACACCCTTGATATCTTCCAGGTAGCTATGTCAAGACTTTCACAAATTGATAAAAAAAGAAGCGGGTGAAGTTTTTCTGACAAATAGTTTATCTGCTAAAAAATGTAATCCTGGTTGACCTGAAACTATTTGTGAATTTGACACAAATTTACCAGAGTTTGGGCCAAAAAAACATTTTCAGGTTGGATTCGTTAAGTGGTTGGTGGTGTCCTCCTTGCCCCTCTATACCTTTAGCCCAGTATATAGGTTGTGGTGCTCTCCTTTCTACCTGAAGGTTAGGGCATTCACCTGAATGTGGGAGACCCAGGTTCAATTCTCCCCTCTCCCTGGTTTGGAACAGAGAGTTCAATTTGAATCTCTCACCAATCAGGAGATTGCCATAAAGATTAGGCTATCAGGTACACTGGAGTGAGTCTTTCCCACTGAAGCTGTTCCACTTTGTATAAATTAAATAGCCATTGGAGCAGGGACTTGAATGTGAGTCCCCCTTTCTTCTTCACTACACAAGTGGATGATGTAGTGGTTTTCCCAGGGCCGGCTCTGGCTTTTTTGCCGCCCCAGGTCTCCCCCCGGCGGCCAGAGTGCCGGGGGCAGGGCGGCGAGCCCCGGCTGGGGCTCGGCTCTCCCCCCGGCAGCCAGAGCGCAGGGGGCAGGGCGGCGAGAGGGCGGCGAGCCCCGGCTGGGGCTCGGCTCTCCCCCCGGCGGCCAGAGCGTAGGGGGCAGGGCGGCGAGAGGGCGGCGAGCCCCAGCAGGGGCTCGCCGCTCTCCCCCCAGCGGCCGGGGGGAGGGCGCAGGGGGGGAGGGCGGCCAGAGCGCCGGGGGGAGGGCGGCGAGCCCGGCTGTGGCCCCGCTCTCCCCGGCGGCCGGAGCGCCGCGCCGCCCCCCTCCAGGTGCCGCCCCAAGCACAAGCTTGGTGGGCTGGTGCCTGGAGCCGGCCCTGGGTTTTCCCCTTCCAAATTCTAATCCACTCTTCCTCTGAAATTGTGTTCTACAACATCACCTTTCATTTTGTAAGAAAGACATGAGAAATAATTTTTCCACTCTAATCAACACTCATAAGGCCCCAAGTGGAATATTTTGTCCAGTTCTGAGCACCACACTTTGGGAAAGATATGGACAAATTGGAGAAAGTCCAGAGAAGAGCAAAAAAAAAAAAAAAGGATTAAACGTCTAGAAAACATGATCTATGAGGGAAGATTGAAAAAGTTGGGTTGTTTAGTGTGGAGAAGAGAATACTGAGGGGGGACATGATCACAGTCTTCAAGTACGTAAAAGATGGTTATAAGGAGGAGAGTGATAAATTGTTCTCTTTAGCCACTGAGGACAGGACAAGAAGTAATGGACTTAAATGGCAGCAAGGGAGATTTAGATTTAACATTAGGAAAAATTTCCTAACTGAAGGATATTAGAGAGACAAGGTGGGCAAGGTAATATCTTTTATTGGACCAACTTCTGTTGGTGAGCGAGACAGGCTTTTGAGCCACACAGAGCTCTTCTTCGGGTCTGGGAAAGTTCTCCCAGCATCACAGCAAAGTGCAAGGTGGAACAAATCATGGACTGACACCCCATCACTGAGTTTTTAAGAACGGGTTAAACAAACACCTGTCAGGGATGACCTAGATAATACTTAGTTCTGCCTCGGGGCAGGAGACTGGACTAGATGACCTGTTCAGTTCTCTTCCAGTCCTTCATTATATGATTTTCTTACTTCAAATATTTTGTTTCCATCTCAGGCTTGGTCTACACTTACCCCCCAATTCGAACTAAGGTACGCAACTTCAGCTACGTGAATAACGTAGCTGAAGTTCGAAGTACCTTAGTTCGAACTTACCTCGGTCCACACGCGGCAGGCAGGCTCCCCCGTCGACGCCGCGGTACTCCTCTCGTCTAGCTGGAGTACCGCAGTCGACGGCGATCACTTCCTGGTTCGACTTATCGCGTCCAGACAAGACGCGATAAGTCGAACCCAGAACTTCGATTCCCAGCCGCCGAACTAGCGGCTGGGTGTAGACATACCCTCAGACTGTCTTCAAAAATATACACAGATTTACTGATGTCTGAAATTGAGAAGAAAAGTTTGTGTATATTGTTAGTACAACATGCTTTGTTATGGAAAAAGTAAGAAGATTGCTGAGAATTTTTTTTCCTAATCAAAACCTGGCAAATTACAGATTTCACAAGAGTTGATGGTTTTATGTAGCAATGTGATATGCTTTGGAAAGTGGTGACACCTGCAACATCTTATGTGAATTCTGCAAGCCAAATTTTGCTCTTACACTGATATAAATGCATCATAACTTACCTTAAACCAACAGGATGTGTGGGCCTCAGTGCTTCTGAAAAGCCTGCTGTTTATTTAGGTACATAAATCTGGGTTAAAATTATTACCTTTAGACACCCACATCTGAAAATTCTGCCAAAGTGGCTTGCCCACAGTCACACTGGAATATAATGGCAGAGTCAGGAATAGACTCCTGAGCCCCAGCCTTGCACCATTGGCACACGCTCCACTGGGGATGTAAAATTCTGGACAGCTGGACTAATCTGTGCAATCCTAAAATGGACTGGGTATAGCAAAAGGACTTACAAAAATTCCCTTCACAAATCATAACAGTAACTAAAACTGTAAACTTACATAGAAGAAATGCTTACCTGGCTGTAGAGAAGAAGTTTGAAACTTGCTAGATGTTTGGTGTGGTGTCTTGCAAGGGGCTGGAATATAAAGCATTTGCAATGCCCACTGGCATTATCAGATGTCGAAATTATTAGATGTACGATTTCTTAAGGGTATCTTGCATAACTAATTAGAATGCAATCCACAGGATATTTTTGTTAGTCATAAAATATAATTATCATTCTTATACTCCTGGAAAGATAAGACACAATTTGTCAGAGGTTACCTCTGCTGTATATTTTCAATGATCCTCCAACACAAATCTGCCCTAAATCTGGTATATTCAGCCCCTTGTGAAGCCTTCTCCACTGCCATAGAGCCACCATAGCCATGACTAATGGACGGAGTGCAGCTAGGGAAAAGTGAATGTGAATAACTTCAATCACATGAGAAGGCCCATTGAATTCACATGAATAAAGTTGTACATGTGCTTAAATTTTTGTAGGATTGGGACCTTAATTTTATACTTTCACCAATCGCATGAATAATCTCAGAACATAGATAGGATAATCTAGTGGTGTTTTATTTCATAGCTGAGCGATCTGACAAGACATGGGACTGGATAACAGATTTATCAGTTTTATGGCCACACGGGACCATTATGATCATCTAGCTCAGTGGTTCCCAAACATTGCACCAGGTGACCCACCAGCTGCATTTTCTTTACTTTTTTTTTTTTTTTTTTTTTGTAATCCATTATTACATATGTGCACCCTCTGCCTGGCTCCAAAACCCTAATCCCAGCCTGGTGTGGAGGGAAGCCCCACCAGAGATAGGATTTGGAAAGAAAGCCTGCCCCAGCTGCTGTGGGGTGAGTAAGGGGTGGGCTTGCTCTCCAAGCCTGCACCCTCCCACAGGGCTTCTCCTCCAAACTGGCTGGGCTGGGAGAGGTATATGTTTGTCTAGGCCAATTCTGGCCCTGGACATGATAACCGATCTGTAACCTTCCATGACCCACTGGTGGGTCAGGACCCACCATATGGGAAACACTGATCACAGGCCAAAGAACCTTCCCCATTAAATTCTTCATCGAGCCCATAACTTCTGTCTGAGCTATGTATAGCATATCGTTCAGGAAAACCACCAGTCTTAATTTAAAGATGCCGTGATGGAGAATCTTACCCATGTAGGTAGATGTAGACTGTGATCAAGTCAACTCTAAACCTTTTCTTGGATAAACTAATCAGGTTGACCTTAAGTGTCTCATAATGTGGTATGTCCTCCAGACCTCAAAATATTCTTGTAGTTCTTTTCTGAACATATTCCAATTTTCAGCATCCATTTTGAGGTGTGGACTCTGCCAGTTGAGCTATGTAAGCTGCTGCACTTCTTACCGTTGTTTGAAGGACTTGTCCAATTTCATCAAAACTCTAGAACTGTGTTATGTTTTGAAGACATTTATATTTTTGCAAAATTTTATATGATATATTATATTTTATATATATATATAAAGTGATATAAATATATAATCACTCTTTCACAACGGGGTATTTACTTTTTAAACTATTTCTAACAAAATGGAGGACCCTGCTATGCAAATAATAAAGATTCTCGTGTAACAAGAATAATTCGCTACCCGTCTGGGGCTCAGGAAGGTCAGAAGAGTAGCTGGGTCAGGAAACTCCAGGATAGGGTTTGATGCAGGGAGTCAAGAAACAGCTGGAGCTGACTGGCCTCCCAGGGAGCCAGGCTGGGGCAGGTAACAGGAAGAGGAAGTTAGCTTCTGGGATCTGACCTTGGCTAGCTAGCAGTATGAAACTGATGGGCCAAAGAGGGGCTTTTTCTAAGATGCTCATTCGTTTGTTTAAGGTCTGTTTGGAATTTCCTTATGCCTTTTCTATGAAGGAAGAAAAAATTGGAGACTTTATTAAATATTGTGTGGAACTTTTCCCATATCTCTTCCCTGAAGGACATAGAACCTAGAGATTTTGTTTAAATCCTGAGGAGAAGGTTATTGGAATTGTGCTACTTCCCTCTGAAAGAAAGGAGGCACCAGATATTTTGTTTTCCCAGGTGACACAGGGACTCAGCATTTGTTTATTTAATCTGGAGGCAAGATAAATTTGGGGACTATTTTATAGATGTCTTGCTGTCCTTCTTTCACCATACTAATTGTGAAAAGGAGGGTGGATGCTTGTGGGTGTGCCTCTGAATTTGATTATCCTTCAAGATGATCTACAACTAGTCAGAACACTGGGGCTGGCGGGGCAATAGCCTAGTTAGAGCCTGTTTTTTGAGTCAGGACTCCAGGTGGGTGGTAACCAACCACAGTCCACATGACGTGTGATCTTGATCTCCTGAGGGAGTGATTTCAGGCTGACCACAAGGTTTCCCACAGAAGAGGGGACTGCAAGTTATCAAAAGACCAGGACTGCTTAGAGCAGCACGCGCTTTCCCTCGCCAACCAGAACAGAAAGAGACTCCTGTGCTGGTGGAGTGACATGCAGGAGTGGGTACATTCCAGAGTGGTGAGGAAACTGAGGCAGGGAATGACATACAAGTGTCCTGTATTTTGCCTGGAGGTGTACCGTGTACCTTGCTTGTGCTGTTGAAAAGAAAGGGTGATTGGCAGTGCTGCCAACTCTCGCAATCAGGGCTGATGAGATGGGGGGGAAGCCAGTACAAATTACCGGGGCCCGGCGGTCCGGAAGGGGGCCCGGGGCCCAGCTTCCCCGCCCTCTCGTCAGCCCTGTTTAGCCAGTCCGCCCTTGCTGGGGGGCCCGAAAATTTTTTTTCACTGGGGCCCGAACGCGCTCTCGGCAGCCCTGCTCGCAATATCCCCCTGATTCACAAGAGTTGGGCTGGGGTTGCAGCCAGTCTGGTGATAACATCATAAGAAGCTCCAGCTTCCTGGTGAATGTCAGCTCTTCTTGGGGGAAGAGCAGGGAAGCAGGGAAGAGCAGCCAAGCAGAGCTGCCGCATGAGACAGGCAGAGCTCACTTCCCCCTCTCCTCAGGAGCTGATGCCATTCTCAGAGTAGGGAGAAGGGAGGAAAGAGCCTTGCAGCTCGGGGTGGCTCCCCTTCCCCCTGTGAGCAATGGGGATGACTCCTCTGCTCCTCCCCTCTCCCGGTAACACCTGGCCTGGGAAGGGGCAACAGGGGATGAAGAGTCCCTGGAGCTGCCCCTAGCCTAGAAGGAGGACCTGATGAACCTGCCGCCTTTCCAGGGAGAGAGTAATGAAGAGCCCCAAGAGCTGCAGATAGAGCAGAGGTGAGGCTGGGGGTGAAGCACAATTGATGTGGGGTGGGGAACAGTGGACAGGCAGATGTGGGAGTGAGTGTTCTTGCAGCAGGGGCGAAAATCGCCTTAATAAATATGGGAGTGTTGGCAATGCTATTTCATTCTCTCTCTCTCTCACTCACACACACACCCACACGCACACAGGATATGGACAATGGGAGGTCAAAAATCAAAAGACAGATACAAAAAATACAATATAATCCCCTCCCCTTAAATCTCATTGGGGTGCGGGACAGACACATGATTTTTGAGCCCTGGGGGTTGGCAATACAGGACTGGTTTAGAAATCCCTCTGCAAAGTGTCTTATTGGCTTCATCAAGGGTTCCAAGAAGGTTTAAACTGTAAACCAGAGTGCCCACTGGGAGGGTGGAGCTGTGAGGAGGGGGAGTTTGCTTGTGAGGGTTCAGCAGTGGCCATCTGGCTGTGGCCATTTCCAAGAAGGGGTATCAAGTAGTTTAACCCCAGAGGGATGTTGACTGAGGCTGTGACATTGACTAAAAGATTTTACAAAAAATGCCTGCTTTGTGCAGAAAATGTTGATTTTATGTTGTAGCCCAAAATCTAAAATATTTTGGTTTTCAAGCTGAAAAAAAAAGCCTGCTGTGGTGCCTTCTTGGAGTTGTAGTGCAGTTGATGAGCCAGATGGGAGTCAGTACGGTTCCACAGGATGGAATTGCCGGGGGTTTGTTTGGTTTGGGTTTGGATATTAGTATCAGGTAATTAAAGATTGTTTCATAGCCACAAACAGGGCCGGTGCAACCACTAGGCAGACTAGGCAGCCGCCTAGGGCGCCAAGATTTGGGGGCGCCACTGCCAATCAAGACGCTGGCTGCAGATCGCAGACTGTAGGGAGGGAGACGTATATGATAAGAACCACGCTCCCAGTGAATTGTTCTCCTGCCATTTAGAAAGCCAGCGAAGGCCTTTGATTGTGAATCGATACAGATAGGTACATTTACACAGTAATAGCTCCTTTGTCTTGTAGATTGCACAGCAGCCAGAAGGAGCGTGGAGCAGCTTGCGGCGGGAAGTGTAAGACCCCTGCTGGGGCTGAGCTGTGTGCTGTCAGTGTGGTGCAGCCGGGGCCAGCTTGCATGGCATGCTCGGAGAGCGGGCTGCAGGATTTGCAGGCAGAGGAGGCTCTGCTCCCTGGGGAGAGAAGGGAGGGACTCCGCGGCTGGCAGTTCTGCGGGCTCTCTCGCGTGGAGGGGCAACTAAGCCCAGGGCAGGTGCAAGGATATTTTGCGCCCTAGGCGAAACTTCCACCTTGCGCCCCACTCCCCCCTCCCCTTCCCCCAGAGCATCGCTTATTATAAACTTTCAAAAATAAATACTGCATAATGTGGCATTGTTCATTAGAATTAATACACGTTTGGCTTGAAAATTTATTAATTTCATTATTTAGTCTACATGGTTAATAAAAATAAATGAATAACCAGACAGTGTTGACATTGTTATTGTTTTCACTTTGCACAACATAGCATGGATCTTAAAATAAATCACATACATTATACACAATACCCTGTCACTTCCGTCCTTCATTCTTTCATATCAAAATCTACTACATTTTATTCTACCTTTATAATACCCAATTATTGTTATTAATAAAATTTATAAAATTAGAGCCTTGCATGGTGCCAAGTATCGGGGGTAGCCGTGTTAGTCTGTATCCACAAAAACAACAAGGAGTCCGCCAGCAACTACACACCACACCACAGAAACACTAACCCAGGAACCAATCCCTGTAGCAAACCTCGTTGCCTTCTCTCTGTCCCCATATCTACTCTGGCAACACCATCAGAGGACCCAACCACATCAGCCACACCATCAAGGGCTCATTCACCTGCACGTCTACTAATGTGATATATGCCATCATGTGCCAGCAATGCCCCTCTGCCATGTACATTGGCCAAATTGGACAGTCCCTACGTAAAAGAATAAATGGACACAAATCGGACATCAGGAATGGTAACATACAAAAGCCAGTAGGTGAACACTTCAATCTCCCTGGACATTCTATAACAGATTTAAAAGTCACTGTTCTTGGACAAAAAAACTTCAGAAACAGACTTCCAAGAGAAACAGCAGAACTAAAATTCATTTGCAAATTTAACACCATTAATTTGGGCTTGAATAGGGACTGGGAGGGGCTGGCTCATTACAGAAGCAGCTTTGCCTCTCCTGGAATTGACACCCCCTCATCTATTATTGGGAGTAGACCACATCCACCCTGATTGAATTGGCCCTGTCAACACTGGTTCTCCACTTGTGAGGTAACTCCCTTCTCTTCATGTGTCACTATAGCGCCCATTTCACCTTGTGGCTCTTTGAATCCTACCCCGCCCGCCGCCCCCCCGGACAAACCCAGATTGCGCCCTCTCCCCCCTCCACACCCAAAACCGGTCTGCTTCCCTTCCCCTCCCCAGCCAAACCCAATCCTCCCAGACAGTGACCGAACCCTGTCTGCATCGTCTGCTCCCCTTGCACTCCCGAGCCAAACCTGAACCCCCACTGACTGAACCCGGTCTGCTTCTCTTCCCCTCCCCAGCCAAACCCGATCCTCCCAGTGACCGGTCTGCTCCCTTTGCACTCCCCAGCCAAACCTGAACCCCCACTGACCGAACCCAGTCTGCTTCCCTTCCCTTTCCTTCCCTTCCCTTCCCTATCAAACCCAATTCCCTCTCTGATTGAACCCAGTCTGCTTCCCTTCCCCACCTAACCCGATACCCCACTGACTCCACCCGGTCTGCTTCCCTTCCCCACCAAACCCAATCCCCCAGTATGACGGAGTATCCGCCATTCTAATTTTATAAAAACAACAAGGAGTCCGGTGGCACCTTAAAGACTAACAGATTTATTTGGGCATAAGCTTTTGTGGTAAAAAACCCGCTTCTTCAGATGCATGGAGTGAAAGTTACAGATGCAGGCATATATATAGGGAATCGGGTTTGATAGGGAAGGGAAGCACTATGAATTTTAGTTCTGCTGTTTGTCTTGGAAGTCTGTTTCTGAAGTTTTTTTGTTCAACCAGAACCTATTCTTGACATCACAAGCAGTGAATACATTTTCCCTGGATACATCAGGTAGTATGTCCTCAATCATTGGCAATGGCTAGTGACTTGTTTTCAGTGGTTTAGCGGTCCATGCAGATTCTCAGTTTACCTGTTGGTTTTCTCACCACGACTAGGTGGCTTATCCACTCTGTGCTAGTTTCAACCTTCTTTGCAGGTTTGTCAGATCCTTCTTCAGTGGCTTCACCAGAGGTAATGAAATTCTGCATTTCAGGAGTATCCTGGGCTGCACATGGGGATGTATTTCTAACTTCATCTTGCCCTCTCGGTGTCCGTCTTCTTGCATTACGTCCTTACATTCTGTTAGAATGCTGGACAGGGCGCATGGTGACTGGTATCCCTCCTCTCTCACATTAAGTATATTCTAGTGTTGTACTAAGATCAAATCCATGGCTTACACTGCCCAGCTGTCCAGCAGTGGGTGGTGCTTCTATGTGTCAACTAGTATAAGTTCCAAGCTGTCTCTTGTTTTTTGGGTTTCTTATCAACCATCTATATTTTCCCACTGGCCTCCAAATGGTTTTATTGTACATAACCACGTCTGCTCAAATTTCTCCAGTCTAATAATGCTGTTTATCAGGGCTGAAGTACCCCAAAAAGTTAGGTCAGCTTAGCTACATTGCTCCAGGCTGTGAAAAATTTCATGCTCTGTGCAATGCAGTTAACTCTTATTGTAGACACTGCTAGATTGACAGAAGAATTTTTCATTAACCTAGCTACCGCCACTGAGAGAGGTGGGTTTACTACAGCAATGGAAGAACCCCTTCTGTTGCTCTAGCGAGTGTCTACATGACCGCACTCCAGTGGTAAAGCTACATCTGTAGCATTTCCACTGTAGACACAGCCTCTGTGTTCCAATCAATCTGGCTGGAATGGAAGCGGTCATTGATCTACTAGCGTAGCTGCAAGAATGGCAGTTGAATGCCTGGCAAGTTTCCTCTGTTTCTAAGTGCTGCATTGTTTGCCTGTTAATCAAACACTCTTCCTTATTGTGTCTCTTCCTAGACTGACCATTACCACAATGTTTCATCTACCATGTGCAGGGTAATAAGATGAGAAGACTCCATAGTCCCAAAACTAAACTGCTTCTTTTTGAAGAGAACTGTTTACACAGGTGATGAAATGGTTAATGTGGGCTTGAGTGACTAATACACACACATGTGTTGGCACTTGAGGGCGGGCCAGGGCCAGTTAATGATGAGTCCTAGCTGGGGAAGGATGTGGGTGGTTTCTCTAAAGGGAGGAAGGCCAGAGTACAAAAGCACGAAAGGGAGAAAGACTACAGGTTTCTCCCCCTTTCTCTGGGTAGTAGAGCACAGAGGAAGTTCAGGAGGGAGTTTACACCCTGGGCCTGATGGAAGAGGCGCAGGGCTGAAGGGGAATCTTGAAGTCTGCCTGAGAGAAGACTAACCCACAAGCAGAAAGCCTTCGGAGGGACTGGAGTTGAGGATCCAAACAGGACAAGACTTATGGGGAGTAATCTCCAAAAGTCAGCACTCTGCAGAAGAATGGAGAGCTGTGGGGGGAAGGAGTGTGTGTGGACATGGGATGGTTTAAAAGTTCAAGCCTGGAAAAGGGCCTGACGCTGCTTTCACTGAAATTTGTGTTCTGCTTTTGAGTTGGGTTAACAGATGCCAGGGAGAAGCCCTAGGGCTGCTAGTCTGATAGAAGAGTAGAGTGGAAGCGGAGTCTGGGAGGGGTGGAAGCTGGCAGATTGATGACCAGTATTGTGTAGGGCACTGTCCATGTAGCACACTGAAACCCTGGCAGGAGAGAGACTCTAAAGCGACCTGGCAGGAAGTGCAAATCATGAGAAAGAAGCCACCCTAGGGCCGGACTAGTTGTCAGAAAGTGGTGCTAGATGATGAGCTGCTACACCACACTCAGCCACTAGGGGTGGACCTGCGGTGAGTGCAACTTTTACACCGTGCTTCAATTGCAGCAACATTTCCAGCCATGTGCACACAGCCTGGCTTCCCGGTGCCTGCTCCAAACTCTTCCCTCCAGGTTCCATGCAGATTGCTACAAGCCCTAATTTATGGGCAGGAGGCTGTTTCCTTGTTTCTCACCTCATATATGAGAAACACTCAGTACTTTGTAGATTAGAGCTTCTTTCTTTTAATCATTTTTCAAGAGAAATAATTATGCTAAACACTGGTCAAGGTAGATTATATTGGTTTATTAGAGAAACAATGTTTTAAGACCCCCCCATTTATGATTAGGAAACAGGGGAATATAAAACTGGAGAATGAAACTGAGTAGAATTGCAAAAACATCAATATGTGTTACTAGTACTCGTCCGCTTAAGAATGATTAGAAGAAGGTGTATGTCATGGCCCCAAGGAGTGCATCCGTATTCAGAACAGCACTTAAACACATGCTAAGAACATGTTTGAGTACCATTGCAATCAGTGGGACATAAGTGCCTGGCCAAGTGCTGTCTGGAACAGGGATCTATATGCTGTCTATCACCATGTGACCACTTGTAGTAGTGTTATATTCATGCTGCTTCTTTCTTATCACATGCACAGAGGTACGACTTCAACTTCTGTTTGGCTTATTTCCCTGCCACTACTGAAAATGACAAAATATGTAGTGATTTATTGAATGCTTGACTTGACAGCTGAATAGATGCATTGCAATTGAGCAAATGTAAAGGTCAAAAGCAAAATACATCTATAATACTTCCCCAAAAAAACCCATAAAATTACAATCTTGAGAATACTGCAGAAGGAAAGTTATTTTCCCCAGTTGCCCCTTTGGAAGACAATTGGTTAAATACAATTTAGATTTTCTGAAGAGTTTACAACCTTTTCTAATTTCATGTAAACTCTAAACAACTGACAGGAAATCACTACATGAAATTTGGAAGATCCCAAGTTTCCTGGTGGCAAACAACTGGCCTTAGTCAAATTATAACCAATTAAATGATTTTAAAAACTGCTAAAGCAACTGTGACGCTCCCCAGGAATTCCCAGGTTTGTGAGGCACCTCACCACCACCTGCCCTTAGTGTGAAACAGTCATGTCTCTGCCTGCGGTGGATCAGCTCCCTGAAACCAACAACCTCTGGGAACCCAAGCACTACCCTCCAGATCCCCCTCAGGCTTTCTTCTCTCTTTACAAGTAGTGATGGACAATTTAGACGGTCAATTTATTTTTTTATAACTGACTCAAAGTTGTGACACTTCAGCTTTAGTAAGTCTGATGCTTACCACGTTCATAGTAAGCAACTGAATAGGACCCAGCATCTGAGATACACAGATTTCTGAAACAACCATTTAGGATACCGTAGCGAGGCGGTGTGGTTCCCCGCCGCCCCGGGGAGAGACGAGCCTCTCCAGACACCAAAGTGGGCAGAGACAGTGAACCCTGCGCCCGCCCCCCAGAGGTCAAGGCACAGGACAGGAAGTATAAAAGCTCAACCCCAGAGCTCATTAGAGACGCAGCCGCCGGAGACGCCAGACGCCTGTGGCTTAGCTCCCGGTTGGGAGACCCCAGCAATCGGCAGCCGACCCAAGAACTGGCCAGACCAGCTGATGCCTGATACCGACCAGAGCCTGGAGAAGCAATCAAGCCTGCCCCGCGCAAGTTACCCAGAGGAGCTGTCAAGCCTACCGCTCACTAGTTAACCTGAGGAACCCATGGTGCTTGACCCCTTGGAGGACACCGTCTGGACGCAGGTACCTCTAGAGGGGGAGTCAGGAAGCAGCCCAGGGGCAGCCGACCCTAGTCTGGCTGCAGCACTGCCAGAGCCTATGTCAGTGTGTTGCGGCCAGGATCCCCACTGAGAAAGCAGCAGGCCCTCTGCCACTGCTAGGGCCCCGGGCTGGGACGCAGTGGAGTGGGTGGGCCTGCTTCCTCCCTGCCACCCAACGTGTGGGTGGCAGTCTCCCCTTCTCGCAGGCCCTTCGGAGCCAGAAGCCTGGGCCTGCTGTTCACCTGTTTGCTCAGCCCCTGCCTGAGAGCCTGAGCCACTGACTCTTTACTGCCCCACCCTGACCCAGGGCCTGGGCCTGCTTGTTAGATAGCAGCTGCTCAACTCCTGTCTGAGGACCGGAGCGTCGGACTCGCTACTGCCTGCCAACCGGGGGTGAGTAACCATTTGTTGTGTCTCTATCGCTGCCGGGGTGTGAGACCCCGCAGCTAGACTAGTTCCCTGACCCAAGTGAACGAACGCAGTGAGGCGGTGTGGTTCCCCGCCACCCCGGGGAGGGACGAGCCCCAGCTGAGCCCTTCTACACATGGTGGAGAATGCGGGCAGTGATCCCCTGATCCCTGTGAGAAGGGATCTGAGGAGGAGCATGCCCAGGCGACCATGGACATGGATAAGCTTATTAAGTTCTTGGCCAAAAGCCAACAACAGCAGCAGGCAGCCCAGCTCCAACAGCAGCAGCAGCTGGTCCAGCAGCTTGGGACACAACAGCAACAGCTGATCTTGGAGCTGGGATGCCAGAACCGGGACCACCAGCAACAATGCCTGCAGCAGTTGGGGACTCTGCTGCCCTGTTCTGCGGAGCCCCAGCCTGCGGGGGCCACTGGACCACCCAGAATAGCCCCTCCCATCCGGTTGACAAAGATGGGCCCCAACAACAATCCAAAG